>NC_138372.1:168537574-168565388 GCF_054177405.1 Leptonychotes weddellii
TTTTTTTTTTTTATTTTAGTTTGTTGACTCACCTGAAGCTCTGTAAAGATTTTGAAGTTGACAATCACATAAAAGATTTTGCTGCAAAACTGTCTTTAATACCTAGCCCGCCGCCTGGACCGCTTCACTTGGTAATTAAATCTGAAATTTTGTCTTTTCTTTGTGAATAGTAAAAGTCCTATGACGACAATGGTTTTAATGTTTTAAACTGTTTCTTATGTTCCAGTGTGTTTAAATTATGCTTCTCAAGTTCCTTACAGAATCATCTTATTACGCCATTTCTAAAGATGAGTTTGCCTGGTGGCCTGTGATATGCGGTGTGGAGCCTGTGATGGGTCCCCTTAGTGCTTAACACATCGGTTCGTTACTTGCTGTGCAAAAAACATACAGAATTTACTCAAATTACAAATGTTCCTTTGGTTTATTTGTCTGGAATATTGGGTACTGTATTACATCGGTTCATGTTTTCTCCTGTCCAGGGTGATTAATGAAAAGTAAAGTACCTGGCTTCCTATTTTTTGGTTTTTCCCAGTGCTGTTGAATGAGTGGCCAAGCGTTTCCGGGGATCTGGATTCCCTGGCACGCTTGTCCTGAGATGTTGTTGGCTCTTTCACCACGCAAGGGTTTCAGGCTAAGGACAGTTGCAGAAAGGCCTCCCGCGTTCCCTCTTTGCTGCGTAACGGGCCAAGATGGCCGAGCCGTGACGACACCTGTCTGGCTCAGCATTTTCCAGACTGACGCAACCACCGGGCGCTTCCTCATTCTCAAACAGGCACCTGCCAAATTAGCGTCTCGAAGCCGGTCATAAATGTCGACTCTATTTCACTCAGTCCTTTCTGGAAGATTAGACATAGAGATCTCGGTTCTCTATATATTGATTATTATTCACAGTTGAAAAATTAATTTTATTTCGCTGGAGACATGTGATTATGAACTTAAAAATGTATATTTTTAATACCACCCTACAGTGTGTGGGGTGGGGGTGGGGGGAATCCTGCCAGATGCATTCCAGGCCCAGAGGCAGACAAGGTTGCCTGAGTACCTTGGTTCCGCTCCCAGAAACCTTTGTAGGGACATTTATTGGGTACTTGTTTTGTGCAAGGCCGTCATCTTTATTACGTGGATAATTGGTGGTTTTTTATGGTACACTGAAGTCATCAAAGTTTCTGTTCTTGCTCTATTCACTCAACAAGTATTCCCTGAGGACCGGCTAAGCAGTGAACAAAACCGAGTTCAGGACAGTTTGAGGGTTAACCCTACGTATTATGTTCTGCCTTCGAGCATGAGTAATGCACGAACCACATCTGTACCAGTTTTCTGTACCTTGGAATCTTGGATTAATTCATATTTGGTTCTCCGACTTTTACCCACCCCTGTGAGAGAGTTTCCTGGGGGTCGTTCCTGACACCTCTTCTCTTCACCCCTGCATTCCATCCATCACTCACCCCTGACCAGCCAGCTCCCAGCGTTTGCCTCCAGTTGGCCACGGCCAGCCCCTCATGTGGGGCCACCGGCTTCTCCCACTGTGTGACTTGGGGAGCCACTGGTCTGTCCACGTCCTTTCTTGACACTTCATTCAGTTCATCCTTTGCATAGTGGCTGCAGGGACTTACCATCTATCCATTGGACTCCCCTTTTGTGCTTAAAACCCCACGATGGCTTCTCGTTGTGTACCTGCAGCCAGTCCTACATCCCTGGCCCCTGTGTCGTCTGCGCTGTGTGCAGCCTCACCCCCTCGCTCACTGTTGTCCAGCCACACTGGGTCTCCATCCCTCGCAGGGGCTGCCCCTCGCACGTGCTGTTCCTGGAGGTCAGGTTCTTCGGGACAGCCTCCGTGTGACCTCCCACCCCGCCGCTCTGTGCCCCGCTCCCTTCCTGTGGAGCCCAGCACAGTCTGCGGTTGGGGCTCGCGCACGTGTGTGTTTTGTTTTCTCCATCGGCCTCCGAGCGGCATGAGGAAGAGGGCCCGTGCAGAGCTGCATGCTCGGCGCTGTTACCGCGCCCGCTGTTGAGCGAATGAATGAACGGATGCGTCGTGTTTCAGGCTCAGCCTGTCGTGTTCTCAGAGTGGGGTCTGCGTCTTGGTTCTTGCGTGTTCGTCCGAACGAGCTGAGCCTGGCTCAGGCTTGCCGCTGTGATCCTCCCTGGCAGCCTCACCAGCTCTGGGGCCCCCGTTGATACGTGGCCCTGACCCATCTTTGGTAGTGTTGAGCCCCGTGGCTGTTTCTTGTTTTGGAGAAACGCGAGCCAAGGTTCTCCTCTAACCCAGGAGCCAATTCAGCAGGAATTTCCAGAACCCACTGCAAATGAATGTCGATGGAGAGGCTTGTAGCTAGTGCTCGGGAACCGTGATTCCTGAGAGTCAAGTGCGTGGGTGCTGGGTGGGTCACCTCCGGTCTGTGACAGGGGAGGCGGCACCCAGCCTCGGCCCAGCCTGGCTCCGTGCCCTTTTGGTGGACAGCGCCTGGACCACCGGCCCGAGGGCAGCAAAGACACCCCGCGCCCCTGGGCCCGCTCTGCCGCTTCTCTGCCCACAAGCGGGTCTGATTTTATGTGCTTTCAGAGCACGGGCCAAGTTATTGGGTGTGCACGCGAAATGGGCATTTTCCTTCTCTCTCTACCTGACTCACTTCCTGTGTTGCTTTGTGTGGGGAACCTGTTGTTTGCCTGGGGCTACAGTCAAGCTGAAATTTGGAAAGTGTTTCCCCAAAATCTCTCTCGCTCCTCAGTTTCTTCACGATAAGGTGGTGGGGGGACAGCGGAGCCCAGCTCAGAGGGTGTGGGTCTCACGCGCTGCAGTGGACATGTCCCAGGGGCCCAACAGCATCATAGAATGACTGGCATTTGTATTTAGTTTTTATCTGTAGTTGGGAAGCCGGTTGACACGTTTATTTTTTGAAATATAAACTTTACAATTTTTCGTAGTTCATCATCACTGGGAGCACGTAACTCTGCTCTACCTTGTTTTGTTTTAAATAAAGAGGATGTTATCGTCCACACAGCACGTCTGCCTTGTTTCTGACGTGTCTTGCTTCTGCAGACCTGTGGGTGACAAGACGGTGCCGTCAGAGGACACTTGCAGAAAGAAGTCTTCCCTTGTCCTCAGGTTCTCTGCACGAGTGTTCACACAGAGCTGTGGTGACATGGGTGTGAGGAGGTGTGGATGGCGAACATTTGTTCTGGAACCTTCTTCCCTAGCCAGTGCTCTACGTCTCTCCGTGTGTCCTCCTTCCACACTCTTCCTGGCGGGAGCTTCTCTGTCTCCGATTCGAGAATCTTCTCTCTGTGCTTTCGGCCTGGCACTGCTCACACTCGGGTCACTCCATTCCGATGACCCCCGGGGCTCCGGGGGCACTCCTGGGTGCCCCCCCACGAGGCTGACCCCACGGTCAGGAGCGAACTTGCCATCGAGCTGCAAGGCCCATACCGTCCCCCTCCATCCAGAAAGGGCATTCTGCAGATACTGAATTCAAATTGAAATGTTATTTTGAAATACTGTCATTTGGAGAAATAAAGTCTTTCTCAGCGATTTCTTGAAGTCCATGTCTTTAAGGAGCTTTGACAATTATGTTGAAAATGCTAAGAGAATTCGTAATATGCAGTAAGTGTTCTAGCTAAGATTCACCTGATCATGCTTGACTTGGAACCTGTGCTGATTTGGACACATGTCCGGGCGTCGGTTAATCTTTGCCGATGAGCGGTTTGCTAATGAATTAGAGAGTTTAGGGAAGATTGGCTGAAAAAGACATTCAGTACTTGATCCATGTATGGGCCTTTCTCAGCGGTTCCGTGTGTCTCTAGACTGTTTTGTTCTGTGACATACGCAGTGACAGTGTGAGTCTTCAAACACGTATCCTAACGCAGACACCCCTGGAGACTAAACTGAGAGTCTCAGTGCATTTCGGCCTCTGCTGGGAGCGGCTCTCTGAACTAATGACGGAACTTGGTCGTCACAGATATTTAACATGAAGCCGCTACAGATCGTGTTTCCCTCCCGTGCGGACCCTGAGAGCCCGCTCATCGACTTGGACCTTCACCTGCCCTTGCTGTGCTTCAGGCCCGAGAAGGTGCTGCAGGTATGCGTCCCTCTGCACCCGGGGCGTCCCTGCTGGTTGGCTTAGTGGGGCATCTAAGCGGTCGTCGTCTGGAGGGCAATGCCAAGGCACGCGTGTTCCAGAACGCACTGGGAATGGTTGCTCTTTGGCTTCAAGCAGACGTTCAGGACTGTGTATGCTGTTCACAAGTGGTGCTTTTGGGGGGCTAAAGGGGCTTTCGTCTTGGCAGATGTCAGCCCTTGTGGTTTTAGCGGCGCGATCACACGTGTATTCAGTGCACGCGGTGTTGTTGGTCCCCCCCAGATCCTAACGTGCCTCCTGACGGAGCAGCGGGTCGTGTTCTTCTCCTCCAACTGGGCCCTGCTGCCCCTGGTTGCCGAGTGCTTCCTGGCCTACCTGCACCCCTTGCAGTGGCAGCACACCTTTGTGCCCGTCCTGTCGCACCAGATGCTGGACTTCGTCATGGCGCCAACGTCCTTCCTCATGGGCTGTCACCTCGACCACTTGGAAGAAGTCAGCAAGGTTAGGCCTCGACCGTTTGCTAGAGAATGTCGGATCCTTGTGACCCCTGCGGGGACCGGCGGGGAATGGCTTCCAAAGGGCCCCGCAGGGAGGGCCGTGTGCCCAGGCCAGGGAGAATGCGGTCACTCCCGTCCCCGCGGCTCGTGCCCTGGGTGCCACACACGCAGGGTGCTCTCGCGCGTCTGCGCCATCCCCCTGCGGTCCTCCGGGCGTGTTCAAGGCCGTGGGGTCCTGGGCGCCGGGACCCCGTGTCACCTGCCAGTCCGCTTAAATTCCCGGGGGTCCGCGGCTTCCCGCAGCTCCAGCGAGGAGAGTGCGGGCGTCGACGCTGATGGAGCCCGCTCTCTGGCCCGGCTGTGGCCCCTTTCTCGCTTTGCGGCCTCGAGTGCGGTCCCAGCCCTTGCCGAGCCTCAGCCTCCTTGCCTCTGAAGCGGGCATGTCCTCCTGGGCCAGGCTCTGAGTGGGGACCACCCCGCACCTGCCGGCACGTGGCAGGGGCTCGGCAGCCCGCAGCGGCTGGTGTCCCTGCTCCAGATCTGTGTTTCTCTGTGTGGTTCAGCTTCTGCTGTTCAGTAATGCTGTGGGCCCTCCTGCGAGAAGATGCCTGGCCACGCTGCGTGTCACTCACAGCGTCAGTGGGTGCGTGGGCCTTGCTGCACGCAGTGACCGTTTACACACTGTGCTTGACCTTCGGCAGAGCGTTCAGCCCTCTTGTGTCCTAGTCGAAAAGACAGAGGTTAATTGGACACTTAGGTCATCAGGGTCAGGGTCCCCGACAAGAAGGCAAAAACGCCGGGACAACTAAGACAAAACCACACTAGCATCCTGCTTTACACCTTAGACGAGACCACGACAGCGTGCTAATGGCCTCTGCAGGAGTGACTTTTGCAAAACATCTGGAAACAAAACAATTAACCACTGTCACAAGTTGAGGCAGTTAGTCTCCAGATGTCAGCCCGAAAGACCATCAACACGGGAACGATAACCCGATAGGTAGATGGGGGCATGGTCAAAGCCCTGATTGGCACACCTTAGCGCCCAGTCCACAGGGGCCCACACTCAGGATGCTCAAGATAGTTTCTCAGAAGAGCTTATAAAAAACCCCGGGATTTGAATGCCGAAATGGCAACCCTCTCGGGCAACTTTGTACTATCGCTCAATAAACTTCGCCCTGCTGCCCACCACTCCATCTGGTCACCTCTTTGTTCCTCAAAGCGGTGCGACCAAGAGCCGCGGGCACGGAAGGGAACAAAGATCCTCTAACAGCAGTAAGTGTGCGGGCCCCATTATCGTGGGGGGGACCAAAAGGGCCAATAGTACAGCATTTGGCATACAGTAAGTGCTTAATAATGTACATTTAGATGGTGAGCTAACGTGGATTGGTAATACTGTGATATTGTCAGCAGGCAGAGCAGGTTTGGCTTTCTAAAACACCTTTATTCACATAAAATACCACGAAGTTTGCCTGATTAAAATGTGCAATTCAGTGGCTCTTAGTCACTTGACAGAGTTGTGCCAACTAATTTCCGACGTTTTCGGCACCCACAGAGAAGCCCCGTGTGCCTCAGCGTCGCCCCACGCTGTCCTCCGCCCGCCCTGGCCACCCCCACCCGCTTCTGTGTCCGTGGATTCGCCCGTTCCACACGCATGGTTTGAGGCCCGTAGCTGGCCGTTAGTGGCTTCCTTCGCTCAGCACAGCGTGCTCTAGGGTCGTCCATGCCGTCCATCCACGTAGTCGTGGTTCTTGCTGCTGAATAGGATCCCATTGTGCAAACGTGCCACAGTTCGTTTGTCCGTTCATCGGTCGATGGACGTTAGAGTTGTTTCGACTTTTGACTGTTGTGCCCGCGCAGCTGCGAGCCCTCGTGTGCGCGCGAGCTTCCGTGCAGCGTGTGCTCTCCCCCGCGCGGGTACGCACCCGCCGCAGACGCTAGCCGTCTAGCTGCTGGAGGGGAGGCCGGGCTGTGAGCGCATTCCCGCCAGCAGTGTGGGGCTGCGATCCTCTGCCGCCTTGCCAGCGCCGGCCCCGTGTGTCCTTCTGGCCGTCGAGGCAAGGGGGACGCGGCGTCTCACGGCGGATCTGATGCGCGTTTCCCCAGCGACTGACACTGGAGCACCTTTGCACGGGGGCCTGGAGCGTTTCAGAGCAAATCCCGGGAAGGTGCCCGGTGCCCTGTTCGGCCCGGCCGCTCCCGGGGAGGAGCCAGGTTCTCGCCGAGTTCTTGCCAAAGCCAGTGACTCACCAAGCGACAAACACACTTTGGGGAAAGGCCGTTCAGACCTTCATGGAAGGAACGGAAAATGTCTCCCAGTCTGCCTTGCAAATGAGGAAGAAATAGGGCCATGCTCTGAAGTTGAAAATGTGTGTCTTGTCTTAGTCATTAGGGAAAAAACCATCTTGTTTCAGGCCCTTCCCCGGGGAGCGTTTGTGGGCACATCCACCTGACAGCTCCCGTCCACAGTCACGAAGGAGGCCCGCACAGGGATTACATGTTCTGGGAGATTTCAGGACAGGCAGCAGGCTGAAGAGCGTGGGTTGGGTTTGGACGTTTTCCTCTGTAGGGCTGGGGCCTTGGACACAGTCGTGTAGCATGCATGTGCGAGAATGCTCACCTTGCCCAGTCAGTGCCCAGTCAGTGCACTGGGAGACGGCGTGTGCTCGCTTCATGTGCCACCTGGAACAGGCATTCAGAGCTGGGCCCAAAGGGGGAGCGGCGGCCTTCTGAGAGCCCGGGGCCGCCACATTCCTGGGGCTGCTGGATGCGGGACTCCAGAGCGTGACTCAGTGTCTGTGTATCTCGTTACACATCAGGCTTTATAAGGAACCCGGGCACATAGTTCAGACATCCTAAGTGTGTGTGCTCACTGAGCCGGGGCCCAGCCCACACTCCAGTTCTGGCATGTTCCCTCCAGGTTCCCTGAAGTGGCCCACAGAGTGTTTATACCAGGGCAGGGGAAGCCAGATGACACTATGGAACCCTGACTCAGCCTGGGATGGATTTGACCAAATCTGGCTTGTTGACATGACTCACAGCATATCCTACATTTTTTGGTAGGGACAGTATAAGGCGCTGTGTACGTGTTAAGTATGGTGATTTAATCAATAGCGACGCTACCTCAGGGAACGCAAAGTGTGTTTTTGTGTTTTCAAAGATGTCTACAAATTCAGGTTCTTACATCAATCTCTTCAAACTTACAGGAAGCTGATGGTCTAATTCTGATCAATATCGATAACGGGAGCGTCACCTGCTCTAATGACGAGGACGTCGATGTCCCGGACGTCCCCCTGCTCGCGGCACAGACCTTCATTCAGAGGTAGAGGTGGGAGTCGTGTGTGCTTGGGGACGTCCCTGTTCCACTCTGTACTTGCCGGCTCTGAGTGTCTTGAGTAGCTCTTCCATGTACGTTCCAGAGCCACCCTTTCTGTCTTTATAGTTTGGAAATTATTCGTGAATGTTTTAAAGTGAAAGTCATTAGTCCTTACTCTGATCTTGTCTACATAGTAATTACGGCCCCACCGAGTCAGATGATGGTCTCATCATTCCTCAGGGAACCTCCCACCCTCTCTCTGTGACCCTGTGGTCTGCCTGGGACCTTTGAGGTTCCTTCCCCTCCTGCCTGCCCCCTTCCCTCCCTCCTTCCTCCCTTCTCTCCTCCTCCTCTTCCCTTCCTCCCCCTCCACCCCCACATGAGACACGTATTCAGACCCGTGGGACGCCGCTCCCCCCGCAGGGCAGGATTTGTGTGTTGCCCTGCCCTGCAGCGCAGAGGTGGGCACCCCACCCCCGAGCGAGAGGTCTTCCTGTCTTCACCCCAGCCCCCAGGAGCGCTCTTACGGCCTCCTGCCTTGCTCATCGCTCGTATGGTTTTTCCAGCTCTGCTGCCCACGTCCTTGGCCTGCAAGCAGCAGCTGCTTCCCAGAAGGGCCAGGTTAGGCCTTGCGGCCTGTCGTGGGGGTCGAGGACTTCCGGAGCTGCTTCTGGGGAGGGTGAAGGAGCTCTCGTTGCCATCTGCCAGGACGATGGTGCGTCCCGTGGTCGGGGCGTCTGGCCATCCAGGACAGGGCAGCACCGTGGCATCCCCGGTCATGGCCGGCTGCTGGGTGTGTGCAGGGGACCTGAGCAGGGTGTGCTGGTGGAGTGTCTCCCTGTGCGAACCTACATTTGTAATTGTTCACTTTTTGGTGAGCAAAAGCCGCTTTCTGCCGACTCTCAGAGTCTGACATTTTAGCGCCGGCGGGCGCTAGCGTTTGGTGCTTCTCAAGCGTGCGCTTGGTGGCGCATCCCCAGGGGGAGGGGGGTCTCGCGCTTGCCTGTGTGGCATTGTCAGGATTCTAGAACATGCACAGCGGCTTGCGTCTCTGCTTGGCTGGACCCCACATGGATGGGATGTGGTGCCTCCTCCCATCTCGACCACGTGAGCTGACCCGCGTGTGGTCGTGGCCCATCTGTGGAGGCTCTGAGGCTGCACCGGGCAGTGGTGGGCAGCGTCCCCGGGGGTCCTGGAGTGCTGGGGTGTCCACACGGGCCCTCTGGTGGGGCAGGCAGGACAGGAGGCAGCGCTCTTCCCCGAGACGCCCCGATCCCACTCACCCTCTCCGTCCCCCGTCATCCTCACCTGCATCTGACTGTGTGTTCACGGTGTCCCCCCTGCCGACCCCACCTCCCGGGGGCAGGACAGGGACCCCAGCCCTCCCGGGCAGACTGTCTCAGAGCGCTCAGGTAGGAGGGACAGCCTTCTCCTCCAGCAGAGGGGTCGTCCCTGCACAGAGCTCGGGGGGGGGAGGCCGCCACCATGGCTCCGTACGGATTCCTTCCCCGCGGCGCCCCTGTGCTGCGGGTGCGTGGCCAGCTCACGATCCTTCCAGGTGGCAGGTACCCAACAGGTCAGCTGGGGTCGGCCGGGCTGGGACACCTGTCTCCAGCAGTGGCTTCTTGTCACACGCGGGGCAAATCCAGAGCGCTCCCCGGCCCACCCCGGCTCCGCCGACCACTCAGACCTGGTCTCAGCCCGCCTCCCCCACCCGCCACGGCTCCTGTGGGACCTCTGGCAGCTGGGTGCTCCCTACCTGCTCAGGGCCGTTTGTGTGTGTCTGGCTTTTCACCTTTCAGGTCCGAGGTCCTCGAGAGGCCCCTCCAGCCACCAGCCAGGCTCTTTTCCAGCTGTCCTGCTCTCTGATCCCCTCCTCCCCTCCCCCACCCCCACGACCTCCTATTTGGGGTGCATTCTTCTGTTTTTCTGTTTCTTCCCACTTGAACATAGGCCCCACCCGGGAGCTTCGCCTTTGGTCACCATGCAGCCCACACCCAGATGGCATCAGGCATGCAGCGGGTGCTCAGGAAACACGGCTGGGATGGGTGTGTGTTGGGTGTGTGTCTTCTGCACGTAAACCGCACGCTTGCTGGTTGGTTTCCAAAGCTGCGGCCTTGATCGTGCTGGGGAGGCCGGGGTGGCCAAATGCCAGTGCACGGTATACGGACACAGGGTTCCGCCGGGCAGCCGAGAGCCCTGACACACAGGGCGTTGGGTGCATCCGATTCTCCCAGGCAGGGCGTGGTGGTGGGAAGCTGCCGGCCACGAGGCAGCCTGCGCTGGAAACCCCTTGTCCTTCCTGGGGTGGGGAGTGCATGATCTCTCCAGGCGGAGCCCGGGGGAGGGACGGATTCGGTTTGGGTGAAAACGTGCACGGTCCACAGTGGAGGCTTTTGCAGGTTCAGCACCGATGAGCTGTTAGCATGGAGCGGTGAGTGGACTCTCCAGGGATGTATTTTTAGTGACCCAGGCCAGAAGTTCCTGATGGGTCTTCCAAGCGTCCGGAGTGTTCACGCACCTGGGAGAGCTTTCTCCCCGCCCGTGAACAGCAGTCCCGGCACACGGCGTGAGCTGTGGTCAGCGTCTGTCTCTCTTTTCCAGGGTCCAGAGCCTCCAGCTGCACTACGAGCTGGACCTCGCACACCTGGGCGCCAGCACGGACCTGAACGAGGGGCGCGCCCGCAGGCGGGCCTGGCAGCAGAAACTCAACTGCCAGGTGCAGCAGGTGGCCCTGCACCTGCTCTTCAGCATCTTCAGGTACTGGAGACCATTTCCTTGGCCGCGGTGGCTCGACCCCGAGTGACGCGGCTGAAATCCTTGCCCCTCCAGCCCCCGACCGCCTGTGGGGTATCGCGCCAGTTGAGAGCTCGGGGCCAGCCCAGGGTGGGGACACTCGGGTCACTGCGGGAATGAAGCCCACCCCCCAGGCAGCAGCACTCAGGATCTGTCCCCGTTAGAGAGCCTTCCTCTTTGTCCTCATTCCCGTGGGTGCCACCGTCCTGCAGGATTTAGACCAGAGCCTTTGTGATTATCCAGTGGCTGTGTTCTTCAAATGTATATATTTCCATAGAATAAATAACTTATCAGGAAAAAAAAATGGGACTGTGTACTGTAGACGGGTTGTGTTATCCCTGCTTAAAGCAGTATAATTGGTGTGGACACAAATAGGTTCTTTTCATTTTGCTCTTTTGAAATGAAATCTTTCACGAGCAAGGTTGGGTTGTTTTTTTTTTTTAAACCTTATAAGCTTGATGAATTCGTAAAAAAGCAGAGACTATGAATACAAAGGATCAAACTTTATGTCCCTTAGATAACTTTTCCCGACAACGGAAGGAAAGCGTTGAATGTCTGACACGTGGAATGTGGCCCGTGGGCTCGTTGATCCCACGTGTAGACTGTACTTCCGCTGTGGCAGATCATATGGGTTCATGGTCAGAGTCTGCCCGACCTACGGGGTCACCCCCTCGAGTCCGCTTTGTGTGTCATCTGCAGGAGGAAGTAGGGGCTGGAAAGGGAAGAGGGCCGTGACGGTCCCCCTGGGAGGGAAAGGCCGTGCTTGTGTCACCGAGGAGATGGAGCAGACCACGCCCAAACCCAACCCTCCCGGGGTCGGAGTCCCCTTCCCGTGGGCCGCAGCTTTTGCAAAGGCTGGCCTTCTCGTCTTTCCTGTGTCGCTAAATCGTCATGACTCTCTCACGTATTTAAAAATAGCTCCACACTTAGACCGTCTTTCTCTTCATCAGGGAGGTGAAGAACCACCTAAATTACGAACACAGAGTGTTTAATAGTGAGGAGTTTCTCAAAACCAGGGCTCCGGGGGACCAGCAGTTTTATAGACAGGTGAGGAGCGAGTGGGGCTGGTGTGCGCGTGTGCGTATTCTGTCCTGCATGCGTTTCTGTATTTGCAGCGTTGTTCAAAGTACATTTTTTCAGCATCTGTTAATATTTTAGGAAGTATTAACGTTTCCAGAAAGTTTGTTTCCACATGGTTCCTTTGGTCCCTTTGGCCCCCTGTTTTTTGATCCACTTTTCAGAGTATAATTTACCTGTTATGAAATGCACCCATTTTCAGTGTAGCGGGCGATAAATTCTGACAGACGTGCGTGCCTGGGAGCCACCTCCTCGGTCCGGGTCGGGGCCTCTCCATCAGCCCGGATGGCTCCCGTGCCAGGCGCGGCCGCGGGGCCTTTCCATCCGGTGCGGGAGGTGGCGGTGGCTCTGTCCACCCGCTCACAAGCCTGTGGGACACTTCCGTTCTTGTCTGTTATGAGGAGTCATGTCTGGGGTTTCGTGCTGGCAGGTGGTGCAGCCGGCGCCGATCTTCTGGGTCCTTTAGGGCTGTTCTCATGCTTTTCGGGTGGCCTCTCTCAGTGGCGTCCTGTCCAGCTGATGGCCAGAGGGGTGTGTGAGCCGCGGCTCCCCTCATGGCTGAGGTCCACACAGCAGTCGTTCACGTCGGCCGGCCAGCAGCCTCTACCTCTCTCCGGGCACCACCCATGCCCTCATGCCTGCTCCCTGACATTTGCTGGCAGACTCCACGCTCCCCCCGTTCGTGGGTGCCCCGGCCGTCCGCCCCCTCTGTACATACTCCCCGGGGCACAGAGCCTGGCCTGCGGGCCTGATGCTGCCCACAGGAGACCCTGCCACGAAAGGCACTACGGAGGAGCACAGGGAGAAGCCACAGGGGCGCACGAGGGGCCAGAGCAAAGCCGGGAGCCCCGTTCGCAGCCGGGTCACAGCTGTGACAGGCGCCTGGGCCGAGCTCCCTGCCATCGGCCTCCGTGCTCTGCTGGCTCGTGGAGAGTACTCCAGCGGTCCCCAGGAGCCAGGCTGCCACCTCCCATCCCGCTGCGTGTCCGCTCCTGCCTTCATTCTTCTGCGGGCGTTTTGTACATGGGGTTTCCACACCTTCCTTGTGGGCCCTGCGCCCCTGCAGCCCTCCTGTCGCCAGGCTGGGTGGTGTCCCCTGGGCCTTGTCCCCTGCAGGCTGCTGGACCACAGCAGGGAGCAGGGTGGGGACAAGCACCGGCTGCTGGAGGGTCACCTTGTCCAGCGAGAGACCAGCAGCTGGGTCATGGGAGCCACGGGTGCGTGCCAGACCGTGCACCTGCTGTGAGGAGGGGGCTGTGGTCCCCGGAGATCTGGAATCACAGGCCACAGGGCACCGTGGTTCTTGCCGTCATGAGGGGAAGGTGGTTGAGCTTTTGAACGTTCGGTGGTTTTTCAGACACAGACTGGCCGGTCCTTCGTGGTGGCCTGGGGAGGATCTGGAGGCTAGCGTGGCAGGGTGGGGTCAGTGAAGACAGCTGCCGCTTGGGAACTTGTGTCCAAGCAGCTGAGGGTCGGGGAGAGGCCGCGGCCAGCGGGGAAGGGGCCGGGTAGCCGCTGCAGGCGCCTGGCGGCACAGCGAAGGCCAGGAGCGCGGCGGTAACTGGCCTTCCGTGGTCTGTTTCAGGTGTCGGATACCTACATGTTTCACTCTTTCCTTAAAGCCCGGCTTAGTGGAAGGATGGACGCCTTCGCCCAGATGGACCTCCACCTGCAATCCGAAGAGGACAGGTGCTGTCTGCAATGGGGACCAGACGCTCGAGTAGCATGGGTTTATTTGGGTGGATGAATGACGCATCCGACCAGAAAATCTCACATTCAGAAACGTGCAACACGTTGGGCTCGTCCCTGCGCGTTTCTCTTGGGGGCGGGACACCGAGCGTAGCGTGTACGCCCTGCCATCCACTGCCGTCCGCCTTCCCTCTCCCGCCGCATCGCCACTGCCTCCCGTGCTGTTCCAGCTCTTCCCACACTGTTCCCGACAGACTTTGTTTATGTGTGTCCCTTCGGGGGTGCGGTCTGTTCTCCAGCCTCTGGCTACACCGCGGAGACTCCGACACGGTGCTCCCGCTGTTTTCCACTGGCACGCGGGAATGGCGGGCACCGGGTATCGCATGGGAGAAGAGGCTCAGGCGTTGAGACGTATTCTGCAGTCGTTCTTGCTTCTAAAAGGTGTTGCTTTTTCCTGACCCCAGATTTAACGGGATGCTGGCAAGTCCAAGAAGACCGACCATTGAGAAGATGGCCTCACGGAAATCCTCACCCCTGCACGTCACGCACCGGAGGATGGTGGTCAGCATGCCCAACCTGCAGGACATCACCATTCCCGAGCTGCCGGCCCGGAACTCGTCGCTTCGCAAAGTGGACGCCTCGGAATGCAGCAGCAGCGGCGTAGGTAATAGACCGGCCCCTGTCCGGGCGCTGCCCCCGCCGCTGGGCTCCGATGCAGCAGGCCACTGCCACAGCCGGGGTCTGCTCAGGGCAAGGGGGTGGGGGTTTGGCCTGGGTGTGTCTGCGTGTACATATAAAACACACGTTGACGCCTATCCGCGTCTGACGGACACGACACTGTCAGGCCCCAGCAGGCGCCACGCTCGCTCTAGATCCTGGGGTACGAAGGGCCCGGTGTCCCAGCCCTCGCGGAGCTGCGCTCCCGGGAGGAGGCCAGACCAGAAGCAGATAAACACGAAGCGATGGGGTGTGCGGTGTCCCCGCACAAAGGAAGCGGCGTCAGGGGTGGTGACGGGGGCTCGGGTGTGGCAGCCACGTTTCAGCAGACACGGAGGGAATGGCGAGGCCAGGCCACCCCAGTGGCAGGTGGCAGGCGGAGGGACAGCAAGGGCCCGTGGGTGCCGTGACGGCAGCAGCTCCGTCGGGGAGGCAGGCCTGTGTGCACAGCTCCGAATGTCAGCCGGGAGTTTCCTTGGCGTGTAAAGTGCTCTAGAACACGTGTGCACGTGTGCAAGCCCTTGTCTCCTTTCTGCGTGAGCTGCAGCAAACGAGCCACGTGTGCCTCGGGTATTTACCCTCAGGGCCCCCTCCATGTGGTTTCATCCACAGCGGCCAGGAGGAACGGGTGAGGCCAGGCGCCGTGAGCCGGGGGCCCTGTGGCCGCTGCCTCGGTGCCTCCTGACGACCGTGCAGAGCAGAGCGGCAGTCTGAGTGAGGGGCGCACCCAGCCGGCCTCAGGAGGGGCCGTGCGTCCAAGAGAAAAGTCCTCAATGACAGAGCACACGTTCTGGAGGCGCCTGCTGGGTCTGAGGCCCCTCACGGTGGCCCCCTGGCTGTGTGACCCTGGGCAGGTGATTCACCTCTCTGGGCCTATAGTTCTTCTGTAAAACCCAGTGATGCTTTTCACCCCTGGCTGTGCTCACTCCGCTGTGGGAAGGCGCTCTGCCCTCTCTGCCGCCTGAACCTTCAGCTGGAGCCCCCCTTCCCCTCCCAGGCTCCTCCCTCTCCCCCAGGCTTCGTGGCAAAGACGCCACCTCCGTGGGGTGCGTGGCCTACCTACAGGACTGGCCTGGTCCTGGTCCCCTGGGGCCACCTGAGAGGCACTTCGGTGACATTTGTGGAAGGAATCGGTGTGAGACACCTGGATTAGGTTGGCTCTGGCATTTAGTAGCTGGGCACCTGGGACGCACGAAGCCTCAGTTTGCACGTCTATACGACAGGGTTGATGGCCATGGGCGTCTCACAGAGAGGGCGCATCTGGGCTTAGGTCATCAGCTTAACCCTCCCGGGAAGACTCACTACCAGGTGTTTCCATTTAGCGCTAGAGTCTTAGCAAATAAAATTATTCCGTATTCTCAGGGTGCCATGGAAGCAGAGTGGGGGGGGCCCCCATTCAGCTCAGGAGCACGTGGAGCTTTCTGGAAGAGGCATAAAGGCTCTCGCTTGACGTTGCACCCAGGGCCCAGAAACGTTAACCCAGACGAGATGACGGGGACCCAGGTCTGTTTTTCGGGTCTGCTGACTGTGAACATGTTTTCTCTCGGCTCTAGTTCTGAGTGTGACCCCGAAGCCGACGTACACGTTCAAGATCCCGGAGATCCACTTCCCCCTGGTGGGCCAGTGCGTGCAGGCCTACTACTCCGACTGCGTCGCCCTGCTGAGCAAGGCCATGAGCCTTCTGGCGCCCGACAGCTCCGTGCTCCTGGCGCGGTACTTCTACCTCCGCGGGGCCGTGCACTTGATGCACGGGCAGCTGCTGGACGCCCTCCTGGACTTCCAGAGTCTGTACAAAACAGACATCAGGATCTTCCCCGCTGATCTCGTTCGGAGGACGGTGGGGTCCCTGTCGGTCCCCCAGCGCGCCCAGGCCGAGCGGGTGCCCGAGCTGCGGCGGCTCATCAGCGAGGTGGTGGACAAGCCCGGAGAGGCCCCCAAGCCGGACGACCGCGTGAAGAACTTTGAGCTGCCCAAGAAGCACATGCAGCTGGACGATTTCGTGAAGAGGGTTCAGGAGTCGGGCATCGTGAAGGACACCAGCATCATACACCGACTGTTTGAGGCGCTAACCGTAGGTGAGAGGCCGGCCGTGGCCCGGATGGCGGGACGTAACCACGTGGGGACGAGTCCACGAACCGTGCCGCGAGCCCCCGTGGGGGGAGGCCCTGTCCGACGCGGGCAGTTACAGGACGGGGGGCTGAGGGGCCGCCCAGGGTCTAGGGGAGTGTGACCCGAGAGCCCGAAGCCGCGGCAGGCTGGCTCCTGTCCCGGGGCCCCCGCTCGCTGCGCCATCCCCCCGGCGGCGGGAACGCTTCACACGACCTGACGGCGCAGACAGGAGTGCCGCCTTGTCCCGCATTTACTGCCACTGCCTGGCTCGTTTGGGAGCTTTCTGCCCCCGCCAAGGGCCACCGTCCCCAACTGGAGCCTGCCCCTCGACCGTGCGTTCACGTGTTTACTGGACGCGGTTTTAAATGGCCGTGCGTCCTGCCGCGTCAGGCTCGTCGCTGTCCTGCAGCTTTCCGTGCTGATGCGCGTGCGCCTGGTTTCTCCAGCGGCTCTTGCGACGCTGGGGTGGCGGGGGCCAGCATGGCGCACCTGTGTGTGGCCATCGGGTGGCGTCCGGGCGTCCTACTTTCCCAAATACGACGTGGCGGGTTTCACGCACCTGCTGCCCTACGTGGTTGTGCACGGGTCTCCCTGGGACTCGAGCCAAGAGGCCCAGTCTGGACGTGGGTACTGCCATCCTGACGGCGAGCTGCCTCCTTGCCCTCGGCGGCTGCACGGCCCGGGACACGCCCATGTCCCGCCGCCGCCGCCGCCGGGCAGCGCTGGGCATTGTCCGTCCCGGGTGCTGGGCCAGTGTGACGAGCGTCCGCTCGGAGCTGCTCTGGTGTCGTCTGTCCATTTCTACACCAGCATGTTCGCCTTTTCCTTAGGGCGTGTGGGAGCGCCTCGTGTCCTCTGCACGGGCTGTCCTTTGCCGAACGCAGGCCTCTCTCCCTGGTCTCGTCCGTGGCTCCGTGGGCGGGCTGGGCCACGCAACACTCTTTACGTAGATGCATCCGGCTGCCCCCGCCAGGAGGAGGAGCCGATCGCCTGTTCGCTGGCCCCAGGCACTTGGCCTGACCAAGGTGCAGGCCAGCCCGGCCCTCGCTGGTCACCTCCCCGTGTGGTGCTCTGCAGATGCCACGGAGAAGCGACACCGTGTTGGCCCGGGCAGGGCGCAGTGGAGCGCATCTCGTCGGGCGCCCAGGAGGCACTCGTGGGGCAGACAGCTTGGGAGGATGAGCTGGGTCCGAGAGGAGACAGGTGCTTGCAGAGAGCCCTGGGCAGCAGTGCTGGGGCTGCCGGGAAGGGGGAGCACAGGCCCCCATGACTCGCGGGACCCTGCCCCTTCCCTTTACACCGGGGCCAGCCAGTCCAGCGGCGAGGCCTGAGATACGGTGGATTCAGCCACTGGTGGTATTGTTCTCGGGGAACGAGATGTCCAGGCTGTGCCTGGCTGGCCCTGGACGTCACCAGGCTCCCCGAGCGTGGCCGTGTTGTTTCACGGCCCGAGACGCCGATGGCCCCGGGCGGCGCTGTTCTCCCAGCAGGAAGAGGAGGGTCTGTCCCCACTCCTGTGGCCAGAAGCGTGTCCCACAGCATGTAGCTGCCTGGGAAGCATGGTTTAATGGCTGGACGCGTGGACAGTGTCCAGCATTCCCAGACTTATGCTAGCAGGGACACGGAGGACGCCTGGGAGGGCACTGGCAGACATGGCCCACGCTGATGGGCCATCGACGGCCTGGTTGTCACTTTGGGTCCATTCACATTGCAAAATACATCCGTTAATGGTCCCGACTCTGGGATGTGTGAGCCGCTGTAGGGCGGCACCAGATGGATGTTTCGGCCTAATGGCCGCGTGTTAGAAAAGCTCTGTTAAGTCAAAGATGAATGTTACCACCTTGGAATGAACGGCTGTGGTCTAAGAACACACCTGAGATTTTATTTAGGAGATTCCTGTCACTGTTTTGTCATTACACGTTTTTATAGACGTTTCAAAGTCCGATGTTGACACTGCAGGACCAGTAATTCCGAGGGGCTGCAAGGCAGGGAGGTGGATGCGTGCGCGAGCCTGGGATTCCAGAGCCGCCGCCTGCACCGCGGGTGATGGGGTACGGGAGGGAACGGCCGGCGTTTCTGGGTGGAACTGGGGACAGGTGAAGCGTACGTGACCTGTCTGCGTGGGCGCGTGCGGGAGCCGTGGTGGAGCGTGGCAGGCCCGGTGTGTGCAGCAGGCCTGCGGGGAGCTCATGGATGTGCGCGGTGGCCGCAGGCTTGCACCATCCAGTCCCGTGGTGGCCCCGGAGGGTGTGGTGGCCAAGGCCTGCAGGGACGGCCCAATTGGGCCAGACTCTGGTGGCCATGATATCCAAGTCCCCAGGGGACTATCCCCCTGACACTGTGTTACAGAGCCCGAGCAGGGACGCAGCTGCCCTGGAGCTTTCCCGTGTCTTTTGTCCTTCTCCGATCTGGCCTCCAGTGGGGTTGGCTGGGGAGGACACGGCTCCTGCTCTCCCAGCCGCCTCAGCAGGAAGGCAGAGCCACCCACACACACAGCCGGGCCCGGCTCCACACTTAGCGTGCCAGCAACGGCTTTCCTCCCCGTGCCTCGGTTTCCCGATTTGTGAACAGCCTAACGGTGCCTGCCTCCTGAGGGGGTGGGAGGATTGAGTGGGACCCCGTGTTGTGGGGAGTGGTACGTGAGTGAAATGCGTGTGCAGCTTCAGGGAAGGGAGCACGTGAGCTGTTTTATCTGGGTCTTGCGTAGGATGCATAGGAGTTTTCTGGTCCGAGCACCCTCGGCCAGTGTGTGCAGAGGCACCTGACATGGGCCTGTTTTGGGATATACTCGGTGTGACTGGAACGTGGGAGTGTGAAAGGGCCCAGGGGCCCAGTCCTGGAGGATTTGGGGCCTGGTGTAGAGGAGGAGCCCTGAAGTGTTTGAACGGGAGGGGGCGCCTACTTGTTTCTCAGGGCATTCCGGGCGCCGGCTGCAGCAGCTGGGAGGCCGTGTGGGCGTTTGTGCAGGACGGGAGGGGCCGCCGCGTGACCGAGGAATGCGGAGCAGAGGCGGAACCCGGCCACTGCAGCCACAGACACAGGGAAACGTGGGCGTCAGGATGGGCAGGACTTCTTGGCAGTCAGGTGGAGTGGGAGTGGGGTGGTCCCATTTCCGCTGTACGGATGAGCAAGCGGGTCCGTTATACAGCTTGCTTGAAGTCCCACCGCTAACCAGGAAAGCGGGGCTTCAGACTTGGGTCTCTCTCTAACTCAGAGCCCATGACTGTCGGGCATTTAGAAACGTTGCTGTTTCAAGTTCATCTTGGTTACAAATAAGACTTATTTGCTCACGTAACCAAAGAATACTGAGATAGGGTTAGCTTCAGGCAAAGCTTGATCCAGTGATGGAGGAGGGTCACCAAGGGTCTGGTCTCTTTAGCATTAGCTTCATCTGAGGGCTAGCTCCCCTCATGGCCCCACGATGCCTGCCGCCAGGTCTAGTGGTGACCCAGGGCTTTGCCACCGTAAAAAGAGTGTCCCGAGAGTTACCGTGGCTGCTGGGCTCAGGTCACAGGGCAGCCCCTACCCCGTGGTTTGGGTGCCCATCCTGGGCAGACAGCTGGGGTGGGAGACGTGGGTGCTGGCGCCACCTGCTGGCCTGTGTGGACAGCGCACCGCGTCTTCTCCCGCGCAAGGGCTGTGTATGTGGCTCTAAGAAATCTCTTTTCTCTACAAAACCAAGGACACCAGAAACAGATTGACCCAGAAACATTCAAAGATTTCTACAACTGCTGGAAGGAGGCAGAAGCAGAGGCCCAGGAGGTCAGTCTGCCTTTGTCGGTGATGGAGCATCTGGATAAGAACGAGTGTGTTTATAAGCTGTCGAGCTCCGTCAAAACGAATCGCGGCGTGGGCAAGATCGCCATGACCCAGAAGCGCCTGTTCCTCCTGACGGAAGGGAGACCAGGCTACGTGGAGATTTCCACCTTCAGGAACATAGAGGTAAGAGCGCAGCTGCTGGATTGTGCTGTTTGCTAACTTGAGGTGCCCCTTCGAGTGTAAAGGGGTTGTCTTCCCCACTGAGGACACTCAGCTGTGGCTTCATCTCAAGCGTTATATTTATTTCGAGAGGCGTGTTGGATGTGTTAATCCAGCTCTGAATACTCCTGGAGACGGGAGAGGCAGGAAGGTACTGCAGCCGCGGTGAACGCTGGCCCGTGGGTCCCCCCCCGTCCTCTAGTCCCCCCCCATACCTGCTTCCACAGACTGCCTCCCGGAATTCCAAAGAAAGAGAAGCATTTCCGGAGGCAGAGGAATGAACCCTGTTTGAACCCTGCGGACGAGCGCCTTTGTGCGGATGTGCTAACCGGTCATGCCTGTGGTCGGCCAGGAAGGCCCGTGAGTCCTCGGACACGGGCCTGGGTCCCCGACCCCCTGGGACCAGTGTCTGACAGCAGGGTCGCACGGAGGCCCCTCTCTCGGGCCGTCCCTCTCCTCCCGCCCAGGGCCGTGCTCTGCCTGGGGCTCCCTGCACCGCACCCCGGCCAGCCCCCACTCTGCACCCTCGGTCCGGGGCCTGCCTTCATACTCAGGCACCGGCTGCTGAGCCACCTTCCCTCCCTGACCCCCGAGTTCCTGCCACGGGGCATCTCTCTGACCTGCTTCTTCTTTTTCTGCCTCCGCAGGAAGTGAGAAGTACCACTGTAGCGTTTCTGCTTCTGAGAATACCCACTTTAAAAATTAAAATGGCATCCAAGAAAGAAGTGTTTGAAGCTAATCTGAAGACGGAGTGTGACCTGTGGCACCTGATGGTGAAGGAGATGTGGGCCGGGAAGAAGCTGGCTGACGACCACAAGGTCTGGGGGACGCGGGTGGCTGCTCATTCCAACTCACGGCTCATCTTGGGGGCTCGGGCGTGGTCCCGTGAGCACGAGTCGGGTTAGACGAGGTTCCTCCAGAGGCCCTGGAGATGCCGTGGTTTACATGGCCCAGTGCATGGCCAGTGGCATCTGGGGACACTGTGGAAGGACTGGGGCTGGCCTCTGAGGTCTGAGTTGGGTCTCCCGGGCACACCCTGCTCCAGGCGTCTCCTCTTCTACCTCCCAGGACTAGGATTCTGGCAGGGGGCACGTCCTCCGATAGACTTTACAGCCTAGGGATTTGTGTGCTTTCACTTGCTTTGGGCCACAGTAGCTTTGAGTACACAGAGTGAGGATTGCATGGGCGTGAAGGGCACCATGGACAGAGGCCCGGACGGGGCACCGGTGGGGCGAGAGGTCTGTACTGTCTAAATGGCAGATAAGGCCGGAAAGCCCACAACCCAATGCGCAGAGCACGGATGGGGACTCACACACGGGGCAGGTCAGGAGCCGCAGAGGGGTGCACAGCCCACAGTCATCAGAG
This sequence comes from Leptonychotes weddellii, assembly GCF_054177405.1. Taxonomy (NCBI): domain Eukaryota; kingdom Metazoa; phylum Chordata; class Mammalia; order Carnivora; family Phocidae; genus Leptonychotes; species Leptonychotes weddellii. The sequence goes on from NC_138372.1 coordinate 168,559,192, forward strand.
GAAAGGTGGGGGAGGTAGCCACTGCCACAGGGGCGAACACTAGAAAGAACAGACTGCGCGTGGTGGGAGCACTGGCCTTCGTGAGGGAGTCGCCAGGCCCTGGGGGGCCTAGACCATGGCTACGGAGGGAGTCTTTCTATCTGGAGAAGGGAGGGGGACCAGGTCCTTTCCAGGGCCCCAGTACTCCGTGACTTTCAGACCAGCCATCTGATTTATGCCTGCTGCTGTATTTTGCACAACAGTACAAACTGGAGCCCGCGGGCCACGGACCACCTCTGGCTGTTTTCGAGCCCGGCCACAGAGCCGAGTGGTTGCCACAGAGATCCCAAGGCCCACGGAGCCCCGAGTATTATTAGCTGCCTGGCCCTTTGCAGAACACGTTTGCCAGCGTGTGTATAAATGAGCGGTGTTTGTCTTCACTAAGATGGACAAAAGTAGTCATATGACATCAGCTCCAAACGTAAACCGAGTTGCCTTGAAAAAACACGCCTCTTCAAAGGTGTGGTTTGATGTAACGTCCCGAAGTCTCGCAGGCGCTTTACGGACTTGTTGAAATGAGCGCCTTTCTCCCGCAGGACCCTCAGTACGTCCAGCAGGCGCTGACGCACGTCTTGCTGATGGACGCCGTGGTCGGCACGCTGCAGTCGTCTGGTGCCGTCTACGCCGCTTCCAAGCTGTCTTACTTCGATAAGATGAAGAGCGAAAGTAAGCGCAGCACGCATTCGACAGCCGTGGTCCCGAACGTGGCTTCCGTACTTTTACCCGGTTGACATCACTTTTTTCCGAATCCCGAATTTCTCACTTTGTTCCTTTTACACTTTTACACGTTTATGTTTGAGTAGCACACGTCCTTCTGCTCGCCCGTTCCCGGGCGCTCTGTGCGTACCGACGCCCATGGAGGGACTTCCTGCTTGAGGTCTGAGTGACGTCCCACAAACGCTGGGTGTCGTTTGTCAGGATTCCCAGTTGCCAGCAGCAGATCTCCAGCTGGTTACGTGGAATAGGGATTTGTGGACGGCTGTTGAGTGGCTCGTGGAGCCCCTGGCAAGGTCACCAGCGCTCAGCCGTGGGGAATGCGCCCACCAGAGAGCTGTGTGCGTGGTCGGTGTGTCAAGTGGAGCCTGAGCGGAGGCCCCCGGGTGCACGGATCTTTTCTTCCCCTTGATGTGGTCGGTTTCCCCAGATAGGAATTCTCTGATCACCTGCATGTAGATCTGAATCTGGCTCTCACATTCTGGAAGCCATTCAGAGAGAGGTTGGCGGTGGGCTATTTTTATTTGGCAGGGGGTGGATTTTTCAAGTCTAGGAAACAGCAAATGGGTAAGAATAACTTTATGTATCATTTTAGATACCTCTGTTTTATTTCAACTTTTAAATGATCTAAAGCCAACGGCTTTATGATTTGCTTTATAAAGGAGAGAATACAGAGGACTGCTTGTTGCTACGATCACTCCGCGCCACGGCCGCCCTGTGCTAGGTCCACCAACAACATCAAGTTCATGAAACAGGCGAACCACGTAGGGGTGTTTTAAAGACCATCTGTGGTCCTGTTTGTATGCACTGTTTTTTAAATCACAGCTTTACTGAGATGGAATTTACACACCATACTCAGGGAGGGTCTACAATTCCATGGTTTTGGCGTATTCACGGACTTGTGCAGCATCAGCAGAGTGAACTTTATTTTTTTTAAAGATTTTATTTTTATTTATTTGACAGAGAGAGAGGGAGAGAACAGGAGCCGGGGGAGCGGCAGAGAGAGGGGGAGAAGCAGACTCCTCGTTGAGCGAGGAGCCCGACACGGGGCTTGATCCAGGAACCCTGTGATCATGACCTGAGCCGAAGGCAGACACTTAACTGACTGAGCTACCCAGGCGCCCCAGCAGAGTGAACTTTAGAGCATCTTCATCGCCCCAGAAAGAGACCCTGTACACTTAGGAGCCACCCCCAGCCCCCAGGCAACCACTGATCCACTCTCTCTCTCTGGATTTGCCTGTTCTGGGCATTTCATATACACGGATCCTACAGCATGTGTCCTTCTTTCATTTAGCACAGTGCTTTCAGAGTCCGTCCCTGAAGCAGGTGTCCCGTGTCACTCCGTCCTGTGGCTGAATAATATTCCACCGTGCGGATGGACCACTGTGTTCATCCGTCGTCAGCTGACCGTTTGGGTTGTTTGCACCATTTGGTTGTTGCAAATAATGCTGCTGTGAACACTTCGTGGACAGGTTTTGTTTGGGGATGTTGTCATAGCTCCTGGGTGCATAGCTGGAGATTCTGGTTTTTAAAATGTTTTTCCAGATCTAGAAAAAACGAACCTTGGTTAAGTGTTCATTCGCTTTGGCACATGTTGCTCTTTCCCACGTCTGTCACTGACTATGAGGCCCCAGATGCTCCCTGGTCCCAGACCCCCCATGTGTCCCGGACACCCCCGCCCTGGAGCCCCCTTTCCCAGACCCCCCATGTGTCCCGGAATCCCCACCCCGGAGCCCCCTTTCCCAGACCCCCCATGTGTCCCGGAAGCCCCCTGCCCCAGAGCCCCCTTTCCTGGGAGCGGGCAGGATGCTCTGGTCACCACAACACCAGCCGACTGGGAGGAGCTCTTGTCAACAGTCCTGGAAATAGACGTGGGTTGCTTGTTATTTTTTCATTAGGAACAAAATCCAACACTGCAGTTCAGCTGTTTATCTCAGTCCAAGCTCAGGCCTCCCCTTCGTCAAGAGTTTCTGCAAAAGCCTTCCGACTCCTTTATGAACGAGGCACACCGTCACCTTGGTGGTCGCCAACACCTGCCAGCTCACTCTTAATTGTCGTCCACCCTGTTCCATATGGTGAAGGCAGGTTGTCTAGGCTCGGTGTCCCTGACGCCTTGTCACCCACAAGAACTGCTCGCTGGTGAGCACAGCTTAATGAGGTAAAGGCAGTAAGCCCAGGCTTCGGTTAGTAGCCTGGAGTCCACTCATGATGGGAGGTCTAAAAATTAATCTCTATGAAGTTCCGCACCCCATCCCGGCAGGAAGGCATTTGGGGATGCTGGAGACCCCTGTGATTGTGTGGGGCGCTACCGGCATCTCCTGGTGAGGCCGGGATGCTGCTGACTGTCCCGCGGTGCACAGGTCGGTCCCCAGAGCAGCCACACCTATGGCCTGAGATGTCCATGGCGCCCAGGCTGAGACTGCTCTCGGGCTAGTTGTCTTGGTTTTGTCTTGAGACTATTTAGTCACTGAGAAACGTTTTAGGTCTTGTCTTTGGTGGGTAATCGGTGATGGCTGAGTGCAGACAGAGGTCAGCTCACACAGTTCCCAGCTGGGACGTGAGCGGCGTCCCGGTCTCGCCGGCGGTCCGCACACAGAGCAAGGGAGGGAGGCTGCCCGGAGGGGGAAGCCTTACTCTAACGTCTGGTGTCAAGTGTACGAAGCTCCTGCAGAGCGCGGAGTGCCCAGGCTGGGGGAGACTAACAGAGTGCTTGCATTTCAGTGCCCTCGACGGTTCCAAAGACAACCTCGGAAACCCTGAAGCACAAGATAAATCCTTCAGCGGGAGAGACTTTCCCACACGCCGTGGACGTGTTGTTGTACACGCCAGGTGAGGCAAGCGGCTTGCTTATTGCTGCTCTTTTCAACACTCTGGGGACACGGGGTTTGTGTTTAAGGTCAGCCCCGAAGTGAAGGGGGACAGGACTTGTGGTAGGATGAGTGGGGACCAGGCAGATTTCTACTTGTTGAGGTGAAGCCCTCAGTGAGGAGATGAAGCTGGGTAGCCGCTCATGGACTCCACCTTGTGAAGACCAGAGCCCGGGAGCCCGTGGAGACCCCGCATCGTGGAGGCTGGAGCTGGGGAGCCCGCGAAGACCCCCGCATCGTGAAGACCAGAGCCTGGAGGCTGCAGAGACCCCGCATCTTGGAGGCCAGAGCTGGGGAGCCCGCGGAGACCCCTGCATCGTGGAGGCCGGAGCTGGGGGGTGGGGGGGTGGCCGCAGAGACCCCCACATTGTGAAGACCAGAGCTGGGGGAGCCCGCGGAGATCCCACATCAGGAAGATCAGAACCTGGAGGCCGCGGAGGCCCCCGCATCATGGAGGCCAGAGCTGGGGAGCCCGTGGAGACCCCTGCATCGTGAAGATCAGAGCCTGGAGGCCACGGAGACCTCTGCATCGTGGAGGCCAGAGTTGGGGAGCCCACAGAGACCCCCGCATCGTGGAGGCCAGAGCTGGGGAGCCTGCGGAGACCCCCGCATCATGAAGACCAGAACCTGGAGGCCACAGAGACCCTGCATCGTGGAGGCCAGAGCTGGGGAGCCCACGGAGACACCACACCATGAAGACCAGAGCCTGGAGGCCGCAGAGACCCCACATCGTGGAGGCCTGAGCTGGGGGAGCCCGCGGGGACTGATATGGGGTGGACACTCCATGGAGACTCTGCTCCAACCCAGCTGTTCCTCACGTTGCACAGCACTCTACAGTTTAGAAAGTGCTTGCACTCACACCCTTTCCTCTGGGGGCACTGAATCCACGCTGCTGTCCTAAGCGATTGCACCCAGGATCTCGTCTTAGGAATTGTCAGTGCATTTGCTCGTCCGAACACGTGACCACACGGGTCCTCTTCATCAGGCACGGCTGTGCGGCCGTCTTCCCGGACGCGGACCTCCTGGCTCCCCACAGGCTGCGGCAGAACGAAGGTCGGACAGGAATGGGTGCTGCCGCAGGTCTAAGCAGGAACGAGGATGCTTTTCTTTAAGTCTGACTTGTAAAGAATTGCGGCGGGAGGGTTGCTCGCGGGGCTCACCGAGTTGGAAAACAAAGGATGTCATTCTGGGCACTAAAGAACCTTATGGTCCGGGCACTTTGCTTCGGCTCATCAGAGTGTGAGGTGAGCGATGGTGAGCACCATGGATGTGCTCCCCTGTCCCCTTCATGGTTCTCACTACACGGCTGTCCCCCAGCTCACCGGTTCCAGGTGGCCGTATGGCAGCTGGGTGGCAAAGCTGTTTCCCGGTGGAGAGGACAGTGTTATCTCTTCACTGATCGTCCCGAAGACGCTGCAAAGTGACAGACTGAGCGTGAAGGAGGACAGAGCCCGGTTGGACCTCGCCCCACTGGAGACGGACCAGATTCCTCCAGTCAAGGCTCCTTGTTAACTCTAACACCACAGACTGAGACAGTTTTCATCGTGGTGTCTGGATAAATGAGTATTTTTAGACCTAATTCGGTTTCCTGTACATTAACATTGACTGGACTCTGGGCCTCCTGTCATGATGGGCTAGATAACTCTGAGAACATCTAGAAGGGCCAGACAAACCACCATGAAGAACGGTGGAGCCCCTTTCTCCTGTGGATTGTCTGCCAACTCTGGAAGTGGTCTCTGAGAAGCGAGGAACTGAGCAGAGCTTTGGCCAGCACCGAGGGGCAAGAAGGACAAAACCAGCCAGGACCTGCTGAGAAGGGGAGTCCTGGTAAACCCGTTAGTGGTGGCTCCAGACTCCAAGGGTTACCCGAGTGTTAAGGAGCCAGCCTGAAGCCCAGCCTCAAAGCATCCCAGTCCCTGGTGGGATTGAGGAGTGTGTGGGGCGGTATCTCCCCAAGGGGGCCCAGAGGCCAGTGGAATGAATACCCCAGAAAGATCGACACATTTATGTTTCCTTGATTTATGACAGAGGTGATATGACCGAGCAGGGGTTTGAGGGAAAGACAGTCGTCACCACAAATGACATTGGGACATCGTGCATCCGTATGGAAAACACGAAGCTTGGCCACACCTCAGGTCATGCACAGTGCCAAGTGGATGGAAAGGTACATGGGAAGGCACTAACAAGCATAAATGAATGAAGCAGGCAAGCTTCTAGCAGCTGACATAGAGGAGCATGTTCATGACCTCAGGGTAGAGAAGGAAACCGTATGGACGCACTAGCCATGAAAAGATTGGTGGATTTGCCTACTAAGATTATGGACTTTAAAAAGACACTTTCCGGGTGCCTGAGTGGCTCAGTAGGTTAAGCGTCTGCCTTTGGCTCAGGTCACGATCTCCGGGTCCTGGGATCAAGCCCTGCGTCAGGCTCCTTGCTCAGCAGGGAGCCTGCTTCTCCCTCTGCCCCTCCCCCTCAACTCATGCTCTTTCGCTTGCTCTCTCAAATAATAAAATCTTAAGGAAAAAAAGAAAAGGACACTTTCAAGAGAGTGAACAGGGTAGTCCGGACTTGGACAGG
>NC_138372.1:168565888-168578307 GCF_054177405.1 Leptonychotes weddellii
GGCCTGAGGGGCACAGGGCGGGCCCGGTGTTCCTAACCAGCCGCAGCATCACGAGGGCCTCACCAGTTAGCCCAAGTGGATGATGGCATATCTGGCTAATGGGCCATCATAGGACGAGGTTTTGCTTATGAGGTCTCGGGAAAACCACCCTGTCCCCAGCTTAGAAGAAGGAGAGATGGGATGGCAGCTCTCGGTTTCCATGACTGAAACCCCAGCTGAGCTTCCAAGTCCTCGGGGCGGCCAGGGGCAGGGGGCTCCTCTGTGTGGAGGCTGAGTGTCGGGGGGGCCTGCAGTGCGCTGGCTGGCGACAGGAAGCCGGAGTGGCGCGCCTGGGGGCTCCCGCCTCCCTCTGCATCCAGCTGGCGCCCCCCCCCGCCCGAGGCCGTGCCCGCCTGTCCCCATGTCTGTGATGCTGGCTCAGTGGCCTCAGTGCCGGGGGCAGGGGGCACGCGCAGCAAACTCGCAAGGGAAGAGCGTGTGGCCACCTGCCGCTCTCTCGGTTTGCAGAAAGCCACGTTCCTTGAGTGATTCACAGACGCGGAAGCACGTGGAGATGCGTGGCACTGTCGCCTTCACTTCTCATGCCAGACGGGGAGGACTGGCTGTGGCTTCAGGCGGCGGGAGAGGAGGAAGGGTCCCAAAGCTGCCGTGTCCTCGTCAGTAACGGCGGGGTGATGGCCACCGGGGCCGCGAGGTGGCAGCGCGTGGCAGCTGGCTGCCCAGGAAGACCTTCCCAGCCGCTTCATCCCTGTGCCCCAGATGCGCCCCCAGCCCTCATGCTCGTCCCTCCGCTCTGCAGGCACCGGGAACAGGATTGTGGTTGTCACGTCAAGTGGACTGCTTTGTCAAGAACTGAAGATCAGCGAGAACGTTGGGGACATCGGCATGTCCTTCCTCAGTCTCCAACTCCTCCCCGAGGTATCTGTCCCCGCAGCGCCGTGGGGACCGGCTCTCCAGAGCGCTGGGCCACCAGCCACAGCCTGACTTCTGTTTCAGCAGGAGCAGCTCTGGGCGGCGTGTGCCGGATTCAACAGCATCTACGTCTGGAGCCTGAAGGACCTGACCCGGCGCCCTCAGGCGGTTCACCTTCAGGACTGCTCCGAGGTCAGCTGCATGATCACGGTGAAGAAGCAGGTAAGGCGAGGAGCCACACCTCCCCCAGAGCACCCCCCAGGCTCCAGGAGGACTTGGATTTGGGGGTGCACCATTCCACCCAGTACACCGGGTAAAGCACACCTACAGGGGCCCCCCTTCCCAGGCCAGGCTGCGTGTGGCCGACGCCCCCTCCGTTTCTCCCTGGCAGATCTGGGTAGGCGGCACAGGTCTGTCACAGGGGAAGTCCAAAGGGAAGATCTACGTCATCGACGCCGAGAGGAGGACGGTGGAAAAGGAGCTGGTGGCCCACATGGACACGGTGAAGACCCTGTGCTCGGCAGAGGACAGATACGTGCTGAGCGGGTCAGGCAGCGGGGAGGGGAAGATCGCCATCTGGAAAGTTGAGTAAACGTGGGTGAACATGCTGAAAAGGTCTGTGTTCTGCCCCCCTACCGGTGCCCCCCGGAGAAGGTGGGGTGGGGAGCCAGTCCGGGCCCCCAGCGGGGGCAGGCAGTGTGTCGGACTTTCCTGATTGAACCGTACCAACAGCCTTTCAGGTTGGGGTGCTTCTCAGGCAGGCAGCTGGATCAACTTGCTAATTGGCTCTGCTGTGAAGTTACCCTGTGTGTTGTCTAGAAAGTTCCAGAACCCACGACTAGGGGCCAGCATCAGAGCCAGAGGGAAGCGATGTAGCCAAATCACGTATGACCGGCAGACCTCAAGTCTCTGGTTTGCATTTCCTCTACTTCACTCATTCAAATATACAGTAAGCACCAGTTTGCAGGAGACCTACAGCCTTAGGCTGACCTCGTTTCCAGCAGTTTATGAGAGGAGGTGTTCTTTAAATGACAGCTTTGTGGTTGAAGAGATTTGTGCCTGCCCCTTGCTGCGCCCGCTCAGAGCAGGTGACCGAGGAGGGGACAGGGAGGGGACAGCACTGTACTCAGGGTGTCTGGACAGGGGCTGGGCCAGCTGAGGCAAGCTCTGTGTTTCTTTCCTTTAACTAATGCCAAGTTTTTATAATGAAGAAACCTAGAGAGACTTTGCTGCCAAAGATCACAGAGGAAGAGTTCCACCTAAAATAGCCCTATATAATCGAGTTTTCTAGTGAAGTTGCTGCCACTCACAGTCCCATACCTTTCAACCGTCTGCTTCTTGTGTGAGTATCATCTCTGTCTCTGTAGATGGTGCTGTATTATTTAACGGAAGATGATCTTATTAGCTATAAATAAGTATTTGCAAAAACAACCTCTTACCTGTTTTTACTGTAATATTGAGATGTCCCTCCCTCGGTGTCCAGCAAGGAAGGTTTTGACGTAGTTACTGGATGTGGAGGGAGCGTCCCCCTGATGGCACCGTCTGAGGGCCTGTGGCCTCTCCCCCGATGGACCCACCATGAGCTCAGCCGCAGATGGGGCTGCTAGACCCTTTGCCCTGGGCTTGTGGAACTCAGACGCCGCGCCGGACCTCACTCACCCTGAGAGGTCACAGACGGTGTTCATCAGGCCCCCAGGACAGGGCCGAGCTCAGTAGCGTCCAGAACCTCCAGATGAAAGCTTTGACCAGGCCTTGCGTTTGTCTGCAGGACCTAAGCGTTTTGCAGGGTCCAGATGATGGACCCGATTTTGGGGTGTTCTGGGAATGTGGTGCAGAGAACAGCTAGGTGGCCTTAGGCCCCCGCGACTGTGCTTAAGAAGAGGGTGTGCTCCTGACTTCTAGAAGGAAACAAAGGTTGAATTCTCCTTTTGTAAACACATGAAAAATTAGTCAAATCCTGTCAGAAATACTCATAAATTATTTCATGTCAATCCACACATAACCAGGTATTTTCACCTTGTCAATAATAAATTCCTTTGTTATGACGTCCTGTCTCCTTACTTTCCCCACATTCACTGGTGGGAGAGAGCTATAAAATAATTCAGGACCATTTTGGGTTTGCTCTTGATTCTTTCTAAGCATGCATTGTTATTTTAATGCAGACTTTTCATTCCCTTTATTCTTGGTGATAATTTCCAAGATCTTACTTGACAGTGATAGAGTGGCCGGTGGGGGTTGTTAAAATGGAAAGGGCACTTTATGCCTTCAGTGTTTCCTCTGTGCTTTGAAGAGGTTCCGTGATGAATGACTTGTCACGGGAAGCCCCGAATGAGCTGGAATTCATTAGACAGATGACGCCTTCCCTGTCTTGGTTTCAGAAACCTGAACTAAGTTGGTACCAAAAAAAAAAAAAAAAAGTGTTTATCTTGAACGAGAAGCCAGTTGACCCTAATATGATTTCAGCTCTCCAGCTGTATTTCAAACAATAGAAGAGAAAGCTTGCTTTGGGTGCCGGCCCAGCGCTACGACGCCCATCACAAGCTTGCCCCACTCCGCTACTGCTGAAGTTGTCCAGATGGTCACTTGGTACCGTCTTTACGATCTGCTCTCTGAATATGTGAACGCATTGGCTGCTCTCAAATGACAACCTTGGAATCGGATGTGATTGTAATGTCTGAATTAAAAGCACATGACTTCTGTCCATTTCTAGAAGATTCCTTAGGAAGATGAAGGGGTGCTTTCTCTGCATGGCTGGGGAAGGCTTGGATAGAAAGCCAGGCAGAGTTGCCCCACTGCCTGGAAATGTCTGTATTTCTTGCAGCGATGCCATGGGATCTCCGGGTGAGTAAGAGGCTCAGACACTCAGGAACTAGTGCTGCTACCGCTCAGCTGTGGCATGACCTTCAGCTGCACAGGACTCCAAAGCTCTGGGTTTCTGTGCCTTGGAACAGGGAGGTGGAACAGGGCCCTAGGTGAGGCCAGAGGACCGGGGGCCCTAGTCCAGGCCTAGTCCGTGAAGTCCTGGGCTGGTGGGGTGACTAAGAAGGGCACTCCACTGCTGGGCCCTGGAACGGCCCAGAGAATACTCCAGCCAGGCTGCTTTGCTGGGCACTCGTGAAAATACTCCGAGCTTATAAACACGTGACCGCAGCTGTAGTGGCCCAGAAAGGCCAGTCCATGTCCTGTGCCCTGTGGCTGTGTCCTGTGTCCTGTCCCCTATCCCCTGGAGATCCCAAGATGAGGTCATCCTGGCTTAGGGCAGGCCCTAAATGCAATGACAGGTGTCCTTGGAAGAAGCCATAGACCAACACACACATCATCTACAAGAGATGCGCTTTAAATACACCAACCTGGGGCGGAGGGTTGGGGGGGCGCCGTGAAAGCTGGAACAAGCACACCAGGCAGACAGCACAGTTGTGGTATCGCTATTCGTGTCAGACGAAACAGACTCCAGCTCAGGTGTGCATGATGCCAAAAAGACAATTCTGTTCCTTGTGATACTGTTATTAACCCATAAGACATAATAATCCCATATATACACTTAATAGAGCTTCAAGACACATGAAGCAGACGTGGTAGAACTATAGGAGAAAACAACAGATCCACACTAGGAGTCAGGAGATTTTCACACCCTTCTCTCGGTAAGTGAGAGAACCAGTAAACAAAAACTCAGCGACGACATAGAAGGTTCAACACCATCCACCAGTGTGACCTGACGTTACAGAACGCTACACCCCACAACAGCAGGATACCCCTTTTCACGTGTACATAGAATGTTCATCAAGCTAGATCATACGCTGGACCATAAAATAAGTGTGAAAAGATTTAAATCTTACAGAATATGTTCTCAGACCACACCAAACTTCAATTAGAAATCAACAGCAACAATGCCCTCAAAATCCCCAAATTAAAATTATGTTGGAAATTAAACATTACTTCCAAATAACCTATGGGTCAAATAAAAATATTACACAAGAAATTAAAAAAGTACAAAATTCGTGGGATGCAGTTAAAGCACTGTTTAGAAGAAGTTATCACTTTAAACGCCTCTATTAGAAGAAAGGTTTAAAATTAAACTTCCATCATAAGAATATAAGAAAAGATAAAAGCATATTTAATCCAAAATATGTAAAGGAGGGAAATAACAAAGATAAGACCAAAATCAATGAAATGGAAAGCAATCAACAAAGCCAAAAGTTGGTTCTGTAAAGTAATTGGTAAACTCTCGTAAAACCAATCAAGAGAAAAGAGAAAAGAGCAGACACAAATCACCAGTGTCAGGAACGAAAGGCAGGCTGAAATCTCGTCAAAACAGTAGGTGAGGGTGCCTGGGTGGCTCAGTTGGTTAAGCAACTGCCTTCGGCTCAGGTCATGATCCTGGAGTCCCGGGATCGAGTCCCGTATCGCGCTCCCTGCTCGGTGGGGAGTCTGCTTCGCCCTCTGACCCTCCCCCTTCTCATGTGCTCTCTCTCTCTCTCATTCTCTCTCAAATAAATAAAATCTTTAAAAAAAAACAAAACAGTAGGTGAACAACTTTATGGCAATAAATTTGGTGAAATGTACAAAGTCCTTGAGAAACAACTGTATGAAGCTGAAGCCAATGCAAGAAGAAATAGAAAATCTTAATAGTCCTACATCTATTAAGGAAATTGACTTTGGTCAAAAACCTTCCCGCACAGGAAATCCCGGGCCCTGTGGGTTTCATTAGTGAATTCTAACAAACTCTTTAGGATGGAATACTAGAATCCCACAGAAGTCTTTCAGAAGGATAGGGAGCACTTCCTGACCCATTTAGGAGACCAGCATGATGCTGTACTAAAACCGGACAAAAGATCTTACAGGAAAATAAAAGTACATGTTGGTTCCCCTCATGAACATAGATGCAAAATGCCTGAACAAAGTATTAGCCAGTTGAATCCAGCAACATTTTGAAAGGATAATACAGCATGACCAAGTGGGGCTTGCTCCAGGAATGCAAAGTTAATTTAACATTCGACAATCAATCTGGAAATTCCACATGTTAACAGAATAAAGGAGAAAAGCCACAGTGGTTATCTCAACAGATGCAGGAAAAAACTGACAGAATAAAATAATCGTTCACAATACATACCCTGGCAAACTGAGAAGCAAACATCCTCAGACTGATACAGGGCACTTGCGGGAACCCACAACGGACGTCCCCACCTGACGGCCGCAGACCGGCTGCACCCCTCCAAGACTGGGAACAGGGCAAGGACGTGCACTTTCATCCCCCCATTCAACACCACACCGCAGGTCTTGGCCTTGGCACAAAGGCAAAAATAGATGATTAAAAGATTGGACAGGAAGGACAAACTATTTATACACAGCCAGCATTATCGATTACATAAATCCTAAAGAATCTTTTTTTAAAGGAAGTATTAGACCAAGCAAATTTAGCAAGATCGTGGGATACAGGTCAATACAGAATAATCACTGCATTTCTATATTAACAAACAACTGGAAAATGTAAAAATGACTTACGACAGCATTAAAAGCACATCAGATACAAATAAATTTAATGAAAAAGATGTGCTAGACCTGTATACTGAACTCAAAAACACTGCTGAGAGAAATTTTAAAAGGCCTAAATAAATGAAAAAGTATACTATGTTCATGGATGAGAAGATTAAATATTGTAAAGATGTTCTCTCCAAGTCAGCCCAGTAGATTCAATGTAATTCCAATCCAAATTCCAACACAATTTAAAAATACATACGTTGACAATTTGACATGCGCAGGTGTGCACGCACACATGGAAATGCAAAGTTGATTAGTCAACCTTGGAGAAGATTGGAGCTAGAGAACTCACAGTACGTAATGTAAAGCTTCCCCAAAAGCTACAGTGATTAAGACGGTAAGAGTGTGGGCATAAATAGATCAATGGAACAGAAAGTAGGATCTAGAAACATACGCATAACTGACTATCAGTTGATACAACTGTCAATTGACAGTTGATATTCAACAAAAGTTGCAAGACAATTCAGTAGGGAAATCTTTTCCACAAATAGTGCTGTAACAACTGGATAAATGTGTGGAAATAGGAAGAAGCTCAACCCTAATCTCACTTCAAAAAATTTAATTCGAGGTGGTTCATCTAGTTGTAAAACTTTAACTTCTAGAAACAAACACAGAATATCTTTGCAACCTTGGTACAGATAAAGATATCTTAGAGAAAACACAATAAAAGCTAAATAGGAAAAAAAAAGATAAATTGGACATCATTAAAATACATCATTAAGAAGTTAAAAAAAAACAAACCTAGAAGGAAATATTTACAATGCTGGATCTGATGAAGACTTATACCCATGACATATAAAGAGCTTCTACAGATCAATACAAAGACAAACAGCCCAATTAAAAAATGGGCAAAGGATACTTTACTAATGAAGATATATAGATGCCAATTTGAAAAGATGCTTAAAATCATTAGTCATTTAGGAAAGACATTAAGCCACAATGAAATACTACTTGATAGTCATTAGAATAGCTCACATTAGGGCGCCTGGGTGGCTCAGATGGTTAAGCGTCTGCTTTCGGCTCGGGTCGTGATCCCGGGGTCCTGGGATCGAGTCCCGCATCGGGCTCCCTGCTCGGCGGGGAGCCTGCTTCTCTCTGCCTCTGCGTCTCTCTCTCTCTCCCCCTGTGTTTCATGAATAAATAAATAAAATCTTAAAAAAAAAAAAAAGAATAGCTCATATTAAAGAGTCACAATAATGAACATAGATGAGGATACACAGCAAATGGGATTTACTGTGTATGACAGCAGTCGTCCACTGCTGGATAAAAATAGCACAGCCACTTTGGCAGAACCGTTTGCCAGTTTCTTTTACTTTTTTAAGATTTATTTTATTTGAGAGAGAGCAAGCAGGAGCACAAGCGCGGGGAGGGGCTGAGGGAGCAGGAGAAGCAGACTCTCCACTGAGCAGGGAGTCCGACCCGGGGCTCCATCCCAGGACCCCGAGATCATGACCAGGGCCAAAGGCAGACGCTTAACCATCTGAGCCACCCAGGTGCCCGTTTGCCAATTTTTTTTTTTAATTTTATTTATTTATTTGCCAGAGATAGACACAGCGAGAGAGGGAACACAAGCAGGGGGAGCGGGAGAGGGAGAAGCAGGCTTCCCGCTGAGCAGGGAGCCCGATGCGCGGCTCAATCCCAGGACCCTGGGACCATGACCTGAGCCGAAGGCAGACGCTTAACGACTGAGCCACCCAGGCACCCGCCGTTTGCCAATTTCTTAATGACACATACCTACCATACAACTCCACGATTCCACACCTCGGGGTTGTTTGTTGTTGTTGTTTTTTTTTTAAGATTTATGTATTTTAGAGAGAGAGAGAGAAAACCACAAGCAGACTCCCCGTGAACAGGGATCCCAACACGGGGCTTGATCTCACGACCCTGAGATCATGACCTGAGCCGAAATCAAGAGTTGGATGCTTAACCGACTGAGCCACCCAGGCGCCCCCCTCACCTCGTTTTTTTACCCAAGAGGAACGAAAACCTGTGTCTACAAAGAGACTCTTATGAGTATGTCCGTAGCATCTCTATTTGTAATAGGGCTACACTGGAGACGCCCATCACCCAGAGACGGATGTGGTGCGTCCTCCCATCAGTGAAGAGACTGGCCCACTTGGCGGTGTGTACCACCCTCAGAGGCCGTGCGATGAGTGAAAGCAGCCAGGCAGAAAGGCTACAGACTCTGTTTCCATCCACATTTAGTCCAAAACAGACAAAATTAATCCATGCTAAGTTCCTATCAGTGGTTGCCTGGTATCTAATCAATGTAAATGTAGGACTGGATTGAATTGGAAGGCGTCAAGAGAGAACTTTCTGCAGTGAGAAAGATGTTCTATGCAGAATGCGTGTGTGTTACTCAGGGGTGTGCATGTGTCAAAACTCACAGACTCGCACACTGTGTCTGTCGTCGTATGTCAGTTCACCTCAATCAAAAACCAGAACAAAAAAATCACTATGGATCCTACAGCTGTTGAAAAAGATAGTAAGGGAATATTTTGAATTTGATGCCAATGAATTTGACAACATGGCTGGAACGTAAACATTATTTCAAAGGCACAAACCAACAAAGCTCATTCCAGAAGAAATAGCCTGAAGAGCCTCATTTCTAATCAAGAGATTTAACCCATAGTTTAAAACCTTCACATGAAGACAATTTCACAAAGAATTCACCAGTGGGGGCGCCTGAGTGGCTGGGTTGGTTGAGCATCTCACTCTTGGTTTTGGCTCAGGTCATGATCTCAGGGTTGTGGGATAGAGCCCTGCATTGGGCTCTGTGCTAGCATGGAGCCTGCTTGGGATTCTCCCTCTCCCTCTGCTCTGCGCCCTCCTCACATGTTTTCTCTCTAAAATAAATAAATCAATCTTTTAAAAAATTCACTGATGAATTCTTCCAAACATACAAGGATAACATGTAATTTCTATGCTAATTTTTTTCATAAAAATAAGGAGTGAACACCTCCCTATCTCATTTTATGATACCAATATTACCTTGATACCAAAACCAGACATTACAAAGAAAAAAAAAAAAAAAACACCATTTCCCTTCATAAATATAAACATTAAAATCTTTAACAACATTTTAGAAATTCAAATCCAGCAATAGCGGCACCTGGGTGGCTCAGTCGGTTAAGTGTCTGCCTTCGGCTCAGGTCATGATCCCAGGGTCCTGGGATCGAGCCCCGCATCGGACTCCCTGCTCCGTGGGAAGCCTGCTTCTCCCTCTCCCACTCCCCCTGCTTGTGCTCCCTCTCTTGTTGTCTCTCTGTCAAATAAGTAAATAAAATCTTAAAAAAAAAAATCCAGCAGGGACGCCTGGGTGGCTCAGTTGGTTAAGCAACTGCCTTCGGCTCAGGTCATGATCCTGGAGTCCCGGGATCGAGTCCCACATCGGGCTCCCTGCTCGGCAGGAAGTCTGCTTCTCCCTCTGACCCTCCCCCCTCTCATGCTCTCTCTCTCTCTCTCTCAAATAAATAAATAAAAATATTTAAAAAAAAAATCCAGCAATAAGTGAAAAGGATAATACCTATGACTGAGTAGAATTCATCCCAGAACTGGTAGGATAGTCGAGACCATGATGTAATTCACCGTATTAACAAACTCAAAACGAGGAACACATGCTCATTTCACTAGATTCAGAAAGAGCCCATGAGGGAATTCAGCGTCCGCTCAGGACGAAAGCTCGCCGTCGTACTTCATGGCCAGAGACTCAGTCTTTCCCTCGGAACTCAGGAACAAGGCACACTTCTTTCTCTCTGAGACTAGGAGAAAATAGTAATCAGGACTTGCAGCCTTAAAAACCTAATAATAAGAAAAACGCACTAAAAACCAGGACAGAACATCCAGTTCAACATTTCACTGAAGATGTACAAACGGCAAGCCCAGGAAGAGATGCTTGGCGTCCAAGTGCTCGCGGGAGCCACCCAGTCGGGGACTGGCCCACCCTGGGTGAGCTGGCCCGGCCGGGGGCTGGGAAGCACATGCAGCAGCCTCTAGAGCCCTCGCTCATGGCTGTGGGAGCAGAGTCGTGGGGGCCCCCCGGGAACGTTCGGTAGCTTTTTATAACGTTAAAAATATACCTAGCACGTGACTCAGCAATCCCCCTTAGGTAGTTTTTTTTTTTTTTTAAAGATTTTGTTTATTTATTTCAGAGAGAGAGAATGAGAGAGAGCACATGAGAGGGGGGGAGGGGCAGAGGGAGAAGCAGACTCCCCGCCGAGCAGGGAGCCCGATGCGGGACTCGATCCCGGGACTCCAGGATCATGACCTGAGCTGAAGGCAGTCGCTTAACCAACTGAGTCACCCAGGCGCCCCCCCCCCCTTAGGTAGTTATTAATGAGAACAGAAATTCTACATCTACCCAAAGTCTTGTGATCCAATGTTTGGGGCAGTTTTGGGCACAATAACCAAAAAGTAGCAACAATCTCAATGTCCATCAACTGTTCTGTGGACTATAGTCATTTAATGGGATCCTGATCAACAACAAAAAGGGAACAAATTAATGATACTTGAAATAACATGGGCCCCCAAAATGTAAACTGAGCAGGAGAAACGAAGCACACTGTGTGATTCTACAGTGACACAAAGCGGATCCATGGTTGTTACACTTATAAGCGGTGGGGGGAGGAGAGGCCTTACAGAGGGGCACAAGGGAACCTCTCCGTGTGACAGAACACCCTGCCGTGAGCACATGTGATAGGAGTTTTTGTGTGAGTGTGAACACAGGTTTTCATTTCTCTCGGGCATACCCCCAGGAGTGGAACTGCCGGGCTGTCCGCAGAAGCGTTTGTCATCAGAGGTCGTGACTGCAGTGGTGGATACACACTGTATACATTTGTCAGAACGTATCGCATTGTGCACTTCAAAGTGGTCCATCTTATTGCATATAAATCATACCATACCTAATTTTTACAGCAAAAAAAAAAAAATGAAATCAAAGAAACAAGTCACGATGAATCATCGGTTACATACTTTACCGATGCAGTGTTCGAATTAACAAAATGATGCCAAGTCTCTGCTCACTTTGTACCGTGCAGGCCCAGCCAAGTCCAAAGCCTCCTGAGCCTGGTCAAGAGGCCGCTTCGGTAAGGCCCTCGCCCCTGGAGCGGCCACCCCCGCCAGAGCGCTATGGGGTATGTGCGCTGCCTCCAAATCCCCCTCTCCACGGAACCTCCTTCCAACCCTTCACAAAACTACCCTGTGAGCATTTCAGATTGTGTTTCCTTCTTCGGTCTGATTGCTTTCCATCCTTCCAGGATTCCTACCCTTGTCGGAGTGTATGTGTGTTTTCTACCATTTCTAAGAGCCTGGAATAGAACACATGTGTCTGCCTTCTGGTCTCTGAGTAACCACTCAGAGATCTAAAAATTATAGTACAGTCTCCTCCTTTCCATTTCGTTGGAAGAACCAAGTAACATAATGATGTCAAAGAGCCATGTTAGTGGAAGCGAAGAAAAGACTGATAATTACAACCAATGTGTTCTCCAGATGGAGTTAGAAGGCAGATGTGAGCTCTCTCAATAATTTAACTGTTTCACAAATAAATTGTTCTTGTCCACATAGGTCCTACTTGAGGTGTCCCATTCTTCCCAGGAAAATCCTAAAGTGCATCACCCAGAAAAAGTAAATTAGTGCTGCATTTTTAGAAAGATAGAGGAGATATACACAGTAGACAGATACAAACTTCACTAACAAAAAACAGAAAACCCCCAAAACAAAAACCCTCTGTTCATCTTATTAAAAGGATGTAGGAGACCTATACATACGAATATGATGATCAAATATTCTGCGAAACAGAACATGTCGATTGCAAACGCACGTGTGGTTCCGTTTTTTCTAAAAACCAAACCAAACCAACACATGGTTTCTGTGTCAGCATGTGCGGAGTCTGGCGGGCTGCCCCCCCCCGCCCCCTCCCCCCACCGCCCGCCACCGGACACCTGCACCAGGTGAGGCTCACGGAGGCCGGG
>NC_138372.1:168578407-168633374 GCF_054177405.1 Leptonychotes weddellii
GGAAGGCTGCACAGAGCTCCAGGGGCCTCCAGCCTCAGCCACCACCCCCTCACCAGGGACCCCGCCGGGACCACACGGCCCCCCCCCCCCCCCCCCCCCCCCCCCCCGCCGCCCCGGCTTCCTCCGGGGCCACCCCAGGGGGTGGCAGCAGCTTCTGCCGCCCAGGGCCCCACGCAGCCTGAGGCGCAGGCACCCCGAACCTCAGGCTTCAGCTGCTTACCCGTGTGGCCAGAGATGCAGGCCCAGCTTCTGAGCAGCTCCCCCTCTTCACAGGAGGGGAGGGCCAGACCTGTGGCCACACCTGTCCTGGGGCCCCAGCCCCGGGCCGGCCCTCTGGGCATAGCCAGCAGGCTCCTACCTGGACGCCCCTGGGCCCCGGGAGGCAGGCAGAGCCTCTGGCCGAGGGAGCTGTCCTGGAGGGGCCCGGGCTGAAGGTGGCCTGTGCTGGGGGTTCCAACTCGGGCCCCCAGGCTTGGGAACTGGGGGTGGGGTGAGGTTCTCGGAAGACTTGGTGAGCCCATACTTTGTCCACACTCAGCGGCAGGCCTGGGGCTCTCTGCCCTCCCCCCATGAGACCCACCCGGGGCCGGAGGGGGACAGGGCAGGCCTAGGTCCCCAGCCCAGCTGCAGGCACAGGGAGGGGCTGAGGGGAAGTGACTCAGACACACCCACGTGGTCACCTGGTAGGGAAGGTTTATTAAGATTTAACCGCAGAGTTACAGCAAAACAGATCCAGGGAGGCCCTGGGGGGAGGCCAGGCCGGCCTGTGCGTGGAGATGGAGTGCTCCACAAACAGCCGTGTGCACAACAACGAGGCCGACAAGCTCAGCGTACCTGGAAGGAAACAACACAACCAACCGAGGGCTCCGCGTACAGACACGCAGACATCAGGCCACTTCTCACCACCTAATAAAAAAAGTTAATATGCGGTATTACTCTTCTTTACAATCCCTTTTCCTCATAAAACACTATGTGTTTAACACACACTTACATCGTTGCTAAAACCAGCAAGAGCTAGTACACCGCCCCCACTTAGTAAGTTGGTAAGAAATGTTGTCCTGTGGCCAGTTCACAATGGAACTAAACAGTGTTGTTCCGAGATGCCAGGGGAGTTTCTCGAAACAAGAGGCACTTCCAGCAAACGGGTCCTTCTGCCACCAAGAGACCGTGTCAGTCCGTGGCACAAGGAGATGTGCCCCCGGCAGCCCAGGGGAGAGCCAGCGGACTCAGCAGGTGGGGGGTGGGCACTCAGCTCTGCCCGAGGTCCCGGTGGAAACAGCCGGCTCCGGAGGATGGGCTGGCCAAGGGGCCGTCTCAAGACTCGGGGTTCGGCCGGAACGGTGGCGGCTGGCTTCCCGCGAGGAGGTAACGCGCAGCTTTGAGGCTGGGCCCCCAGATGGGCCGCGTGTGCAGGGCTGGGCCGCATCAACCCCACTCCCCGTGGGCGCTGGGCTGAGTCCCCCTCCAGGAGTGCTCGGGAAGTGGCCCCGAAGCAGGCAGGAAGATGGATGCCCGCGGATACAACACGACGAGACGGGTCTGTCCCCAGCAGCGCCATCCCAGAGGACGGGCTGCCAGCGCCCTCACTGAGGGTCAGCCGGACAGTGTCTCTCGCGAAGCGGGTGTGGGTCAGTTGTGAGCTGCGGGTGTTTTACAAGCTTGGTCGGTGACAGGTGCTGCCATCTCCAGCTGCTGCAGGCACCATCAGACCCCGAAGGGAACAGTCAGCACCTCCTCTAGTCGTCAGACACCCACGGAAGCCATCACAGGCTGCCAGGCTGTGCCACCCCGGGGGGCTGGACAGGAAGCCCCGCCCCTCAGCCCGAGCTCAGCTCCCCTCCACGTCCTGCTTCCTGCAGCCCCCCACACCGGTTGCCCTTTGGGGATTTGGGGGTCAGAGACCCACTTCCCACACACTGGTACCTTTAAGGAACACACCTGAGCACCTCTGGGCTGGGGGGAGGAGGGGCGCTGGCCAGCCCGGCCTGGCGCTCACAGGGGCTCCAGGACCTCCAACCGGGGGTGGGGGGAGTGGGGGCCGCGGATGCTGCCGGCTGAGACGCCTGCCCTCAGCCACCCGGAGGGTCACAGCGGCGCTCTGCCAACAGAACAGGGACGAAGGGGTGCAGAGGCAGGCGGCCTGGCCTGACACGACAGCCTCCCCCCACCCCGGCTCCAGCACAGTCCAGACTTGGGCTGCACGGGTTCGGGTCTTCTCCTTGATTTTTTACTTCGTTGACTTTTATAGGGAACCAAAGTGCAAATCAGACCCACGTTACCCTGTTTTGGTAACAAGCCCATTTACACTACACAGCAACCAACTGCTGGCCACACTCCCAGCCCACGGACCTGTGCCCACAAACCCCGGGACCCCTGTCCCGGGCATCGACACCTGCCAGCCCACCCAGCGGGCACGCGCGGGCCTGTCACAGAACCCTCTGTCACCAGGTCAAAGATGGCCTGCTCTGGGACGTTCTCCTGCGTCCCCCCGGGGCCCACCTGAGCTACCGCATTAGAAAACACCGCCTCCCACCCCCGCCGAGCCACAGAGCGCAACCACGTTGTGCCCACGGCCGGCTCCTCCTCGCGGCTCTTAAGACACTCAGTGCGATCCTGACGTGTCACCGCGAGGGCGGGCAGAGGCGCCCCTCTGTGCTCGCACCCGGGACGAGGGCCCAGGAAGGCAGCTCCGGAGACCGACTCTGATCCAAACCACAAGGCACCTCCCTCTCCTCGCAGGTCTGCACAGACCAGACCTACGGAGTGAGAAAGACTGGTCTTAAACATCCACGTTCGACAGCTACTGAAGCACCTCGGCCCCGGGCCGGCTGGTCCTGGGAGGGCTGCACTGTTCCTCTTCTAACAGGGGCCTCAGGCACGTGTCCTCTGGGGTCCTTGGTATTTCAGAGCAGGGTGAAGTGGAAGGCTGGGACATCAAGGGCTAACACGCTTTGATGACAGTGGTCCCACCGTAAGGCCCTCGTGCCTAAACGCCGAGTCCCAGCCAGGCCTCGTGAGTCCGGCCCTGGGGGGAGGCGGGCGGCCCAGAGGCACATGCTCCTTCACTTCACGTCTGGATTCGGGACTGTTCCACCACCACCCGCATAGTCCACTCCCCTGCCGCCCACTTTTCCCACTTTTCTGGCCGCAGGGAGACCCCTACGGAGCAGGCTGGCTAGACGGAGGCTGTGCCCTGGAGGACCCTCCTGGGGCCCTGAGAACCAACGCAGGGGGACCCAGGGCCGCAGAGCCGTCGGGGGCTGGGGTGAACTGGATACAGGGACCTGCCCAGGGTGCCCAGCCCGGCTGGCGCAGGAGGCTGGGGCTTTGTGCCCAGGCCAGCGGCGCTTCCAGCAGCAGGACAGACTCTCCCTGTCCGAGCTCCACATTCACGCGGCCAGCCTCACGCGTGAACATGCGGAAACGCTCGCATCCTGGTTGCCAGCCCTCCGAGGCCCTGGGCTCCCGAGTGGACGGGCCCCGCGGGTCCTTAGACGCAAACAGGACCTGCACAGCACAGCACGCCACACCACCGGCGGCTGGGAGACACGGCGCGGCCAGAGGCTGGCCAAGTACGCTAGACAGCCAGTCCTTGGCATACACAGAAAATTCAAGTAATTTATTTAAAAACTGCTTAGTCTCATCTTGAAATATATATATATGTATGTATATATATTTGCTTTAGAATGATCATATTGCAGCATGATTGTTCATGCATCCTAAAGGTCTTTATTTAAAAAACAACTTGAGGCAGCGAAGTATTACCGTCGTCTGTGTCCAGGTGACACCAGGAAGCTTAGACTGACCATTCCAAGTAAGAAAAGCAGAAACTCCTCAGTTATAAAGAGACTGTGGTTTGGAAAGCATTCCCAAGTAGCTGCAGCATTTTGTGACTGTACTTTCCCCAAAGTCCAGGTTTGGCTTAGACGCTGAAAGCAGAAAACACCGCCAGAGTCCTCTGGGGGAGTGGACCTTCCTTCGGGCCCAGACACTTGCTTCACTTTGCCACTGCTCCAGTCCCAGCATCAGCGGGGGGAGCAGGCGAAGAGGTCAGAAGAGGTCAGAGGAGTCCCAGCATGAGGAGTTCACACGCGCCGGGGCAGCGCCCCACACACCCGAGGTAGGCCTGGCGGCAGGACCCAGGGGGCAAGGCCACGCCTGGAGCTCTGCCCTCATGATTTCCCCAACAAATGGTTTAAACACGAGTCAAAGTGCAATGAAAGAGTCCACCACCTCTCAGGGGTCCGGGCATGGACATGCGCGCCCGCCTACCAGGGGGCCCATCTGCTAAGTTGGAACGCTGCCCGCCGCGGGTGCCCATCCCAGCCCGCCGTCCCCGCAGGTCACCCTCCGATCACCCTCTCCCGCCCACGGGGTCCCTGGGGCCCTGCCTCCCCGGGGGTGGGGGTGGGGGTGGGGGGCGGCTGCCGCCTCCCACTGCCCAGAGGCAGGCCTGCTACTCGCGCCATCTGTCAGAATCTCTGAGGAAAAGAAGAAACGCTGTTTCGTCTAAGGAAACCAGTTTTGAAAGAAAAAAAATGGTTTTCTAAAACGATGATGAAGAAAAATACTCTCCAATAACTGCAGCACCAACAAAACGTGAGATCTGACAGAAAGTCCCGACGCCTGCAGGCGTCCAGAGAGGTGTGGAAAGGTTCAGTCACTGGCTACACGAAGGACAGCACGTACTTTAGTTTTCAGTTATAACCTTGGAAATGAAAATCTTACTTTTCTCTAAACTGCTTGTGTCTATTGTAAATCTGACTTATAATTTTAAAAACATGCAGAGTAATTACCTGCGGAATAAAAGAGTTGAAATCAGAAGATCCTTTTCAATTAAAAAAAAAATATTTCAAATGATTTTTTTAATTGTGGAAAAAGTAATTAGCGTGGTGTCTTTGCCTAGTGGCTCAGGCCTACCCTACCACCACCGCACCCCCACCCGTGTTGTAAAGGGACTCTGTGCTGCCACCAAAGCAACAGTGACCACCCCTGCCCCCCCCGCCACCCCCCCCCCCCCCGGAATGTGTGTGCACAGGGGCGAGGCTCAGACCACGGACTCCGTCTCCACCAGCCCCTGCGGGCCCTGCTTCCGGGAGAGCGTCAGCACAGTGGGCTTCTGGCCGCCGTCCCCGCCGTCACCTGACGGCTGGCGCGACAGGCCTTTCTGCTCCTCCTTGGCCTCCTCAGACACCTCCGGGTAGATCACCAGGAACGTGGCTGTCAGGAAGCCCAAGAAAGAGCCCACGGAGGCCACCACGGGAATGACACGCACGCTCCCAACGGCGTCCACCACGCCCCCGAGGGCGGACGCCACCAGGATCTGGGAGATGTACACTTGGCAGGAGAGGATTGCGCAGTCTATGCCAAAGCCGCGCCTGGAGTTCCCGGGGCTGTGGTGCACATACTGCAAGAGAAGAGAGCACAAGAGTGAGGGCCGTGGCGGAGGTGGGGGGCTGAGCCGTCGGTCAACATCCCTGTGGTTCAAATTATTAGCTCAGAAGTCTGGAAACAAAACTTGCCTTCCACTCAGCTGCTTGGCGACCACTCAGCCTGTCTCCCTGACCCCGTCCCACTTCTATTCAACATTGCATTGGAGATTCTGGCCATTGCAATAAGGCAAGGAAAATAAATAAGATGTATTAAGGATTGGAAAAGAAAAAATAAATCTTATACACGGATGATGTGATTGTGCGTGACGTCCAAAAGAATCCACAGATATGCTGTAAGAATTAATAGAAGAATATACCGTATTTATGAGTCGAAAGGCTCAGTACTATAAAGTTTATAACTCTCCCCAAATTCATCTATTTAATCAATGTGTTTCCAATGCAAAAGCCTAGAAACTGATCTAACTTTTAGATGAAAAGTAAACCGTCAAGAACACCCAAGACAATCATAAAGAACAACAAAGTTGAAGGACACACAGCACCAGGTTTCGGGTCTTACTACGAAGCTACTCAGAACAGTAGAACACTTGTCTGAGGACAGACCAGCCAGTGGAAGAGAGGACAGGGGGACCAGAAACAAGGGTGCCACCCAATGCCAGCACCAGCAGCACGGAGCACAGACTGTGGCCACATGGGGAGAGACGAAAGGGGAGGAAGAACCGCCCTCTCTAAGCACAGGCGTGAAGTCGAAGCAGATATTCCAGTCGCACAAGGTTCAAACACTGGCAAGATGACTACACGGGGTCAGAGGTTAGGACGAGGCCCAGCTTTCCGTTGTTTCTGGGTCTGCATTAGTTTTTCCAGTTTGTTTTCCAAAAATCCACTAAGCTCTTCACTTACAGTTTGTGTACTTTTCTTGTAGTCATATTATGCTCCAACTAAAAAGCTTATTTAAAAAATAATGCTGTTCTTTGGATTTTCATTAGTTTGGTATTTGGTAGGAACCTAATCACAGTGGATTTACTTTGCTTCTATAATTGTGCAAGAGAAGATTAAACATAGCTTAGGCTTAGGAAGAAAGAAATCCGAGCTTTTTTGTGTTTCTTCCTTTCCTTTTAGGGTCTGTGTTTGAAGTTTGAGAACCACGGTCTACACCAGCACTGTGGCTACTGAGCACTTTGAAAGATGGCTGGTCTGAATCGAGAGGAACTGTAGGTATGAGATACACACTCATTTCAAGACTTGGGGAGAATAATCAATATTTTATACTGAATGTGTTGAAATAACGGTGTTTTGGATGTACTGCGATAAACAAAATACACCATTAAAGTGATTTCACCTGTCTACTCCCTCTTCAATGTAGCTACTCAAAGCACAGACTGACCCAGGTGCCTCACGCTCGACTGGACAGGATAGTGCTGGCAGTCCTCAGGGGTCTGTGAGGGGACAATAGGTGCCCAGCCAAAATCCCTCAAGATGCAACTGAAGCCTCCAGGCAGGTACCAGTGACCCAGGCCACTGAAGGTACAGAGCATTGCAGCCAGGAAGCCTGGGCCCCAGACTGACCCAGGCAGGTGGCGGCTCTTGTGGGTCCCTTCAGAACCAGAGACCTAGGGGGATCACCCCAAATGTCCCCCAAGTGGAAGGTACAGAGCTCTGCCTCGAGATGAGTGGAGAAGAGCATGGGCTTTGGAGCCAGATGGGTCTGATGATGTGACCTGATGTACACTTTGGGCTGGTGACCTTGTGCCCCAGCACTTCATCCACTGTCCCCCGCCCCCCAGCCATGGACGCACCTCCTTGATGTCATGGTACTGCCCGAGCAGGGCGTAGGGGCAGTAGGAGATGCTCATGGAGACTATGCCCATGGTGCTGATCATGATCATGGCGACATAGACGTTGGCAAACATGGCCATCACGGCTGTGCCGATGGAGAAGCCCAGAGTCCCCAGCACGTAGATGACCCTGATGCTCAGATCGTAGTTGTCCAAGTACTTCTGTAACAGGGCTGTAGAGAGAGTGTGGCCACAAGGCCCTGAGCTGCGTGCCCACCTCACTCCCGTCGGGCGCCCCCCACCACACCCCGCCGCCTCTACTCCACGGAGGCTCCTTCGATGCCCACCTGCCCCCACATCGCGGCCCACTCGCCCCCAACAGCTTGCAGCAAACCGTGCCTCACTCAACTCCCCGGGGCTCCAGCACCTCAGACGTGAGCCCTCCTGGGTCCCAGAGCCCGGAGCCTGGTCCCATCCTGTGGCTCCCTGGGGCTTCCCCGCCCCGCAGGCCGGCCTGGCCCAGACCCTTCCCACCAGTCCAGCCCCACACCCAGTCTTGACGTGGGATCTCGAGTTGTGGCTGGTTTCCTCACGGGTAAACCCCTGGGTCTAGAGGGACAGACTCCTGCTGACCCTTTCTGACCCAGCGGCTTAATGTTACCTCCCCCAGGAAGCATCTCTGAGGCTTCCTGAGAACTTCTCTGTCAAACACAGACAGTGCTGTGGTGACGGTCAGGCGGGCTTCCCACTGCTTCATGGCCTTCACCTTGGCCATCCTCAGGTCCAGGCCAGGCTGAAACAAAGCTGACCTCCCCCTCCACGGTTCATGTAGAAAATGGGCAGGACCTAGGCCAGACTTGTTTAGGGGACCCCGGACCCTGACTGTGCCCCATTTCCGGAAGGTGTGCCTAAGCATGTCACCCCGACCCCCATCCTCAAGGATAAACTGCACCTCCAGGGAAAGGCCTCTGCCCCACGGCAAACTGCTCCCACAGCCACCCTGACGGCTGCAAACACACCTCACGCCCTCATACAGGTCTTGGGATGCCGGCACCACCTCTCCCTGTCCTCCTGGCTGAGATGCAAAAGACCCCTCTCCCAGGCTTGCGGGCACGGTTCCTGGAGTTCCCCCGTTCCCCTGACCCCATCCCCAGCAGAGACCCTCTCTGAGGAGCCCCCTGGCAGGAACCAACACACACAGGACAGCCTGCATGGGGTCTCAGGATGCCCAATTCTAGACACACAAGTTTCCATGTGTCTGCCCCTGAACAACAGTCCTGTTCAAAGTCAGGCCCGCCTTCCCAGCAGGATGACCTTGGCCCTATTTCCCGTCGCTGAGCATCGCCCAGGGAGCAACGCTTCTCCACCTTGAGGATCGCTTACCTGAGCAAATTGCACCAGTGGCCGCGTAAATCACCAGGCCCCAGCAGCCCATCTTCACGCCAGCGTTGTAGGCCTGCCAGGAGGTCGAGTTGGAGGGGGCCTGTTCCAGAAATGAGACTGCGGTTCAGGGGGGCAGGGCTCACGTGCCACACCCTTTGGGCAAAGAAAGTGACTTTACGTCTCAACTGCAGGCAGGCTGTTCACTTTACAAACAGTGATGAACGCTACACTGACCGACAGGAGACTCAGCCACAGTCCCGGCTGGGCCCCGAGCAGGCGGTGTTAACCCCCCCTCCCCGCCCCGCCCCGCCCCAGCCTCGCCCCTGCCCTGTGCTGGAGCCTGGGCTGAGGCCATCTGGCCCAATGTCGGGCCACGCAGCCACAGGTCGGCGCCAGCTGATGGCATGGGGAACAGAAGCAGGTCCCGGCCGGGCCGGGCCGCGGGGCAGAGGGGCCCTCCGTGGAGCCGCTGAGCCCTGGGGCAGGCTGGTGCCCAGCAGTGGCAGTGCCCCCCCCCCAGCCTCTGCAGCCGCTCCCGCCTCGTGGAGCCCCCGGCGTCCCCAGCGACTCTGAGGACCTCCAACCACAGCAGCAGGGCTGCACGCTGGCCGCCTGCACCCAGCCCCCGGGCCCCGGGAGCAGCCTCTCGGCCGCGGCCGCGGGCACGCGCGCCCGGGCGCTCACCTTGGGGTCCCCTTCGAAGATGACCTGGCCCATGAAGTCGGTGTAGAAGACGGCCTCGGCGATGACGGAGAACCAGGTGAGCAGGTGGCAGAGACACAGGCGCGTCAGCTCCTGGGGCATCTTCAGCATGGACAGCCAGAGCAGCCGCACCGTGGTGTCGCCCTCGCCCTCCTCGCTCTCCGTGTCGCCGCTCGACGTGGTGGCCCCGCTCTGGTGCCGGCGCCGGCAGCGCTGCCGCTGCCGCTTCTGCAGCTCGTACAGGTCGCTCGTGCTGCGCGAGGGCTTGATGAGCACCACGGCGTTGGCCCGCCGGAAGCGGTAGCGGTGGGAGCCGATCTTGCCGTAGTAGGAGAAGGTGCTGGAGGCCTGCCGCCGGAACACGTGCCTGCGCCGCCTCGTGGAGCCCGCCGCGGCGGCGGGCTTCCCGTCCGCCCTGCTGTAGCCCACGGGGCCGTCGATCGGCGGCGAGCCGCTGCCATTGGGCACCTTGGCCTCGTTCAAGTGATTATCGAGCAGCGTCTCGTCCTCTTTCGCCGTCTCCCCGAGCAGGGAGGCCAGGCGGGGCGGCGGCCTGGCTCGGGTGAGCTCCTGGCTGGTGCTGCGGGGGGTGCCGGGGTACGAGCCGTCGTGGAAGAGGGAGGGCTCGATGTCGGGCAGGAAGGGCAGCTCGGGCTCCAGGTCCAGGGCGGCGTCCGGCACGTGCAGCACCGAGTCGCTCTTGCTGCGCACCATGTCCACGCTCAGGTAGTCCAGCGTGAGCTCGTGCTCCGACTGCACCTCCTCGGGGAACAGGGCCATGCCGCCATCCAGAACGTTCGCACGGGCGGTGGGGGGCAGGGCGTCGGCCACCTCCCCGCCCCGCTCCTGCTGGGGGCTGTACTGCTCCTCCTCGATGCTGAACAGGTGCAGGGCCACCGACACCACGAAGATGATGGCCGCGAAGAAGAAGAGCACCTGGTTCTGGGTCCGGAACCAGGCGCCCAAGAAGGTCTGGGTCCAGTCCAGCCCCCCCAGCACGTAGCCGATGGCCCCGCCAAGGCCTGAGTGGGTGGGAGAGACAGATGGAGCCCGTGAGCAATGTGGGGCACCTCGACCCTGCCTCCCGGGGCGGGGGGGGGGGGGGGCAGCTAGGAAAGATCTCGAAGGGCCCTCACCCTCAATCGCGACCAGAGCCAGCATTCGTAGCTATGTCCTGAGTCAGGACAAGTTTTGGGGATGGAAAATGAATAAATGGTAGGAAAAACAAGATGAGAAACTACAGTTGACCCTAGGTTTGGAGTTCTGGCTTAACAGACTCCTGCCTAAGGAATCAGGAGCAGCTATCTGCCAGGATAGGAAACAGATGGTTGCCCGGGACTCTGGGCAGCACTGACCGCCATCCCTTAAGCTCAGGAAGCTGCTGTTCCCAACGGATGTGAACAGTGCCCGAGTACAAGGGGAGGTTAGCAGCAGCCTGCTCACCGCCTCACTGACCAGCACCATCCAGTGCCGCCCGATGTGGGGAGGAGGGCCTTGGGAACAGCCTCCCCTACACTGGTCAACCTGGGACAAGCCGGGTGAGGGTTGGGGGCCAGGGGCAAGATCTCACCAGCAGAGAAGGCGTGGATGTTAAGGGCCATGTCCTGCTCCTCGCTGTCCACCACATCCAGCAGGTAGGCCCGGATGGGGCCCTCGGTTGCGTCGGCACTGAAATCCAGGACGACCACCCCCAGCACTGTGAGGACAATGCCAATGGGCTGCCGGTTGGGGACATCGCCAAGGGACAGACCTGACCAAACATACAGGGGCAGTCAGATCTCAGCTCCTAAGAGCAGACGGCCACCTACAAGGGGAGATGGGGACGCTCTCGCCAACGCCAGAAAGGGGTGTGCTCCTGGGCACAGACGTTCAGTACAGAAGACAGGCCTTGTTTTTTCCATTTCTGTTATTTGCAGGGTTACTTCTGCTCCCCGGTCACATTAACTGTTCGGTGAACCTCAAAGCTTACTTACCTTCACATTTTGCAACTAAAAAGGGAAAAGGATCCTTGCTCCCCAACCTTCACTGGGGAAGGAGGACCGTGTTCGGAGAAAAGGCGATGTGTGACACAGTCACACGCACCACACGGGGCCAGGGCCTGTGGGGCTGCTCCTTCGGCGCTTACTGAACACGTGATGGGTCTCCCTGGTCCTCCACTGTAGTTTCACACCTTCCAGCGGAAGACTGAGTTTGTCTCACTGATGCTCCGTGGTGAGCATGTGTTTATTTTCCAAGAAGAATGAACCTTCCAAGGCCAACACTGATGACGTGTCGTACTCGGACCGTACCCAAGGCACCAAGCCAGAAACACGGGCCAGCTGTGCGGAGGGCCACAGTCAGACCTCTGGTGACAGACCACCCCAGCCCACGGACGTGCACCTGCCCCGGGGTCGTCAAGCACATTCGGGGAGCAGCCCGTGTTCCAGAAAGGTGCGGCTCTGAGGAGCGACGGGAATGGCCCCGCTTCCAGGACAATTCCTCCCTCAGCAGGTTGTAGGCACTCAGAGGAAGTGGCAATCACATGCCACATCTCACCTGCCGTGAACCCAGAGACCTGGTACCCCGATGGCCGAGCTACAGCTGGGTCCATGAGGCCAGCTGGCATCCTGTACCCATGGATGCGGAGGGGCTGTGGGTAGAGAACCTGGGCCCTGGGGCAAGTTAGCTGCAGCATGGGAGGTGCAGGGGAGAAGCCCAGGAGAAGCGTGAGCACAGCTAGACAGGGTGCCAGGCGGGGGCCAGAGCCCCCACGTCACTGCCATGCCGGCCCCACAGACACCGCTTTGCAGAACGCCACACTTTCTCTCTGGGTCAAAGTGCTGGCAAGGGACACCTGCTCCGTAGGCTGAAGGGGACAGGCTGAGAGCACCAGCAGCCCCATGCCCACGGTTCCCAGAAAGCAGCCCCCTCGCTCCCTCTGGACTTCTGGCCAGCCGGCTGTAGTGGCCTTCCTGGGACCCAGCCCAGCCCCACACAGGCCCCTGAGAAACCGAGGGTTTCTGGGGCCTCTCCGTGAGTGATCCAACGTCACCGCTTCCACCTCACTTGACGCAGACTTGGCGCCCACTGGCATACGTGAGAACACAGATGAAGCCTCGGTCTTAAAAAGTCACTGCCAGAAAACAAGGTCTTGTTTTGAATGGTTTTGATGGGCTCCCTCAGGGTAAAAACTATTTTCCCACATAGACTGGCTTTAATTACAAAACAAAACAACAACAAAGGCAAAACAAACCGTGAGTACACGAGACAAAAAAACAAGTATGGGCTTGGGTCTGGCCACTTTCAATACCAAGTCTGAGAAAAGGAGAAAAAAGAAGGGGGAATTTCTGAAACAACGCTGGAAACAGGACGCGCTGTCAGATACGCAGGGGACACCAGCGGGTCACAACAGGAAGTGCTTCCCTGTGAACGGGTCCCCACGGCGTTCCCACGTGGGGCCCGGCCCCAGCCCTGCCAGGACAGCCCGGAAGCCCTGCGCCAGCCCGCGGCCGGCCAGGCTGACCTACGGCGCCGAGAGCACGGCCCGTCTCCCGGGCCGCAGCGGAGGGACACTCACCGATGGCAGAGCCGTTTAGGAAGAGTGCCACGCCGAAGAGCACGCCGACGCACAGGGCGAGGATGAAGGGCCGCCGGCGGCCCCAGCTCAGGGTGCAGCGGTCACTGGCGGAGCCGATGATGGGCGTGAAGATGAGGCCGAGGATGGGGCTCAGGAACCAAGTGAGGCTGTAGTACTGCTCCGGAAGGCCTGCGGCAGACACGGGGCGGCTGTCACGGGGCAAGCACGCACAGACACACGTGCACACCTGCACCCGGGGCCAGCGGAGGCACCGTGGGGTCCAAGAGCCTACCTCTGAACTGAGAGATCTGAAACCCACCAACGCCCGACCGAGAAGCATCAGGGAGCCGGAGGCCAGCACCTGGGCCTCGGAGCAGGCGTCCCCGACAGCGGCACTTGCTAGACGCAGCAGAGCCTGGAGCGGCCGCGCACACACGGAGACCAGGCGTCCGCGGGGCCGCACGCCTCCGGCTGCTCGACGCCGCCTCACCGGCACCAGGGGCCCAGGCTCCGCACCCGCATCAGCCCAGAACTGGGGCAGGAGTGAGGACCGCCCCCGCCGCTATTCGGGGCCGTTCTGGGCCTCACTGCCCGAAATCCATCACAGGAGTCCTGCTGGGGGGCCGCACAGCCACTGACAGGCTCCACGACCCCCGCGGTGGGCTTCCGAGAGGCCAAGGGGCCAGCGAGAGGGGAGGCCTGGGCTGGCGTTCCGCTGGAGCCAAGGCGTTCTACCTGGCACCAGATATCCACTCTGCTCTGACCCTCCTAACTGCCCCAGGAGGTAGGGATTATTGTGCCCACTGTCCCGGTGAAGCTCAGAGAGGTTAGGTAACCTGCGCTGGGTCACACAGGGAGGAGGTAGGACCACCCTATCGCACAAACCCCGTGCCCGCCGCCAGGGGAACGGGACACTGCACACACCAGAGCGCCACACTCAGCTGGGGGACCAGGCTGCAGCAACGCACAAGCCGGACCCCACACGTGCCAGGCGCGGAGCGGCTCACAGCGTGCGGACCGCTTACGTGAAGTCCAAGTGGCTAATGGGGGTTCTACTGCCGAAGCCGGGGAGGCGGTGGCCCTTAGGAGGGGTGGGGGCTTCGGGGCCGGTGTGTTCTCTTCTTGACCTGGCTGGGGGTCACTGGGGACGCGTCCCCCTGCCACAGGCCGCCACAGTGCACCTGTGTCCTATCTCAATGAAACGTTTACTCCGACAAGGACAGCCTCCGGGCCGCCAGCGATCCCCCGGTTAGCGCGCTACAGCACCACGGGCCCTGGGGAACGGGGTGCTGGGTGCGCCACCGGGAGCCGCACTCGTCCGGCAGAGGGAAGCACCCTCCCACTGAACACCCGCGCACGCAGTCCACAGTTCGAGGCGTCTCTTCGGCCTCTGCACCGGGCAGAACCGCGGCCCTGCTGCACGTCAGCAGACGGTACCCATGTCCCAGCACTGCTGGGGGTGTCGGCGACGTGCCCTGGCTCCTGCGGCAGGCCTGGGGCCCCGCCTCTCCTCGGCAAGGGCAGGCAGGGGGGCAGCAGCAACCGCCCAGGCCGGGCCCACGCTGCCCAGGAAGGACCGCGAGCGAAACTACCCCACGTGTGCGACACGGTCACCGTCTCACAGAGAACGGAAAGCGCTCTTACCCCTGGGTACGTGGACTCTTACTTTTGTCGGGGTTTTTAATATGGCACAACTTTACTGATAAACACTGACTGGCTGGCGAGAAGACCCCAACCACCGACCCTCTGTTCACCCATCCTCGGGCTGCAGAGGCCAGCCCGTGAACCCCGCTCCGGTCCAGGGGGGCTGTGGCTGGCCCCCTCCATCCCTGGAACACCCTCACCTGCCAGGCCTGCATCCACCTACCCGGTGATACCAAACCCTCCCAAGACGCCGGGTTCCCGACAAGCCCACGCTCTCTAGTGAGATGCCGAGGCTCACCCAACCGCTGCGCACCCCCCCGACCCCGCACCCTCCTTGGCCACAAGCACTCCCTCCTGGCATCACGTCTTCGTGGCTCCTGGCTCAGGCAACGCGCACACTGCTGGTCCAGGTGCCGGGGGATCAGCACCCACGACCTGCCCGGGACCCGCTGGGCCTGCCCTGGGGGCATGGCAGCGAAATCTGGAGTTCTGCTCATCTCTGCCTTATGTATCCCCGAGCCCCGTTTGTCAGGAGCACACACATTCCCAGCGGTTGTGCCTCATCACTGACCTTTTCATCCCGTGAGCTGCCCCCTCTCTCGCCGGCAATGCCCGTCTCTACTTGACGTCCACTTTGTCTGAGGTGGATATGCGCGTCCCCGCGAACTCGGGCTTCCTACTCGCACGGCAGATCTCGATCCGTCCATTCTCAAGCCACTGTGTCATATTCTAAGAGTGGGTGTCGCTCTCAGCACATCAACGGCTCTTCTTCAGCCATTCTGCCGACCCCGCTCTCTGGCCTGTTTTGTCCACTTGCGCGTAGTGGAATTCCTTACGTGGCTGAGATAATTCCTTACGTGCCACATTACTACTCGCTGTCTCTGCCCCTCCTTGTTTCTCTGCACCCCTGTTCCTGCCTGCTTTTGGCCAAGTTAACGGAATACTGCCTTGCATTCCATTTTAATTTATGTATTGGCTTTTTAGCATCATTTTGTAAGTGGCTGCTCTAGAGATTTCATTACACACCATCTTTTCAGTCTAGTGGAAGAGAAGCTCAGCACGTAAGAAAGGTAAGAAAGAACCTTGCAATCGTCTGTGTCTTTGCGCCCGAGCCTCTTCACAGTACACGATACGTGCATCCCATCTACAGACAGTGTAAACCCCGCTCCGCACTGTACACAGTCGTATTTAAGGGAATTAAAAGGAAAACGCTTTATTTTTACCTCCCATTTCACCACTTCTTTCTTCCTTCCTGAAGACCGAGTGTTCACATGGTATCACGTCCCTTCCGCCTAAAGGACTGTCTTTAGTTTCCTCAGCATTTCTTACAGCAAGCTGCTGATGTATTTGCTCTTATAAATGCTCTTGTATTTTACCTAAAATGCTCTTGTATTTTACCTAAAATCTCTTTCACTTCTATTCTACAGGATATTTTTGCTGAATAAAGAATTCTGGGTTAACTCCTCCCGCACCGCCCTCCAGAGCTGTGAGGCTGTCATTCCCCTGTTTCTGCAGAGAAGGCGGCGACATTTCATGTGACTGGGGATGTGAAATGTCTTCCTTTCCTCCGGGTGCTTTCAAGATTTTCTCTTTCTCTTGATTTTTAGCAGTCTGACTATGATGAACCGAAGCAAAGTTTTCTTTTTCTTTCTCCTCCTTGGACCCCACTGAGCTCCATGAATCCGTACATACACGTCTTTCAGAACATGTGGGAGATTTTCAGTTAGTACTGCACAAATTTTTTATGCCCCCTGCTCTAGCTCCCCTCCTCTGGGACCCCAATCACAGGTGCGTCAGACCTGCTGACACGGCGTCCCGAGGCCCCGCCCCTTTCTGGTCTCCATCTTTGTCCTCTCTGTTCTTGAATCATTTCTGCCAACCAAGCCTTCAGTCTTTCTTCCGTCATCCCCCATCTCCCCTAATTTTCTCAGGTATTAGTTTTCAGTTCCAGAATTTCCATTTGGTTCTTCTTCAACAGTTTCTCTCTGTTGAGATCTCCTACTTCCCACTATGAGCATGTTTTCCTTTACGTCCCGAGCACACTTACACCCACCTGAGGATTCCAACCAGTCATCACCTTGGGGTGAGTCTCCACTGCTGCCTTTTCTCTGGACTAAGGGTCACATTTTCATCTTCCCTGTATTTTACAAACTCTAATAATACTAAGCGGTACCCTACACAGTATAAATGATATGCTGCAGAGACGCTACATTCTGCTACATTCCTTTGAAGGCTGTGGATAAGTAACTTGGCTAGACTCAAACTCAAAACTCTCCCCTACAACAGGAGCCAGCAGAAATCTGTCCTATTCTCTTAGCTGAGCTGCTTAAACTCTGGCCCATAAATCCACCATTTCAAAAACCAGCCAACTGGTGGCTCAGTCAGTTGAGTATCCACCTCTTGGTTTTGGCTCAGGTCATGATCGCAGGGTCGTGGGATGGAGCCCCACGTCAGTCTCTGCACTCAGTGAGGAATCTGCTTAAGATTCTTTCCCCCTCTCCCTCCCCCTGCCTTCGCTCACGCTCTCACTCTAAAATGGATAAATAGGGCGCCTGGGTGGCTCAGTCGGTTGGATGTCTGCCTCTGACTCGGGTCATGATCTCAGGGTCCTGAGATTGAGCCCCGTACATCAGGCTCCCTGCTCAGTGAGGAGCCTGCTTCTCCCTCTGCCTGCCACTCCCCCTTCTTGTGCTCTCGCTCGCTTGCTCGCTCTCCCTCCCTATCTCAAATAAATAAAATCTTTAAGAAAATTAAAAACTTTAAAAAAAGATACATAAAATCTTAAAAAAAAAAAAAAACAGGCAGAAAAATGAGCAGAGATGTTGCAGGATTTGGGGTTCCCCTGGCTCAAACTCTGCCCCGAACTTTGTGCTTGGGTCCTTCCAGTAACAGCACCTATCCAGCATCGTAGCTGCCCATCTTCAGGCTAAAGGCCATAAAATGATGCGAACTTGCCCAGCACTGCTCCCTTCTTCTGCTTTCCAATGTTCTCGAGTGGCTTCAAGGAGCTGTTTTTACATTCGGCCCTCACTTTCTGTGAACGGCAGAAAAGTTCTTCTGGTGGGAGCTGCTGTGCCCTAGCTTCTGCGTGGTTTTCAAAATGAATAATGCTGAGGGATCATTTCACTCGATCCTCGCAGAGCTCCGTGAGGACCAAAGTATCGCCTTCACCGCACCCCGTACTCCCACCACCTCTCCTGGGCTGCTTCACTGCCATCGCAAGCTCCGTGAAGGGACGAGGTGCGCTCTGTGCCCTGCCGTAGCTCCAGCAGGTGCTCGGTAGCCACTGTCCTTCAGCAACAGCCAGCAGTTCCCCAGCCCACGCTCCTGACTTGAGACGGGGCCAGCTGTGCAGGGAGACAGAGGGACCCACGCACCACGTGGTAAGTGATGGGTGTGCGGGGGGGCTGGTAGCTAAGTGGTGGAGGGGACAGCCCCAATGCCCTGAGGTCACCAGGGCATCTCTCGATGTTCCACTGACAAGCTTGTGAGACAACGTCCAGAGCCCAGTCGCATCTCATTTATCCTCGCAGGCAGCCAGAGAGGTTTGCACCACCGTCCCCATTCTACTGTTGAGGGACTGAACGCTCGGAGAGGAGACCTGCCTGTACCGATGGCGAGGGACGCTCGACGCTTGAACCCGGCACTCTGCCGCCAGAGCCCCCATCCTCCCGCTGCTAGACCACACTGATCACTCTGCGGGGCACATCCAGCTTCCAGTTGGGTCTCGTGTGGGCCACCGGCTCCACGGCCAGAGGGCCAGCAGCAGCCCCACACTGGAGTCTGCCAACTCCCCCTGAGTCTCGGGCGACCAGCTGCGCCTGCAAGGCGTGGGGGCCTCGGGGCAGGAAGCCAGGCTTTGGGTGAAGAGGGCAGGATGACGGGGTCGACGGAGGGCAGGGGCAGAGCTCCAGCAGACAAGCAAGACGAGTAGCACCCTCTGGGCACCACGATGCGGCCGCCCAGCGATCGTAGACGGGTGTGCACGCCCCCCGGCGGGTCCTGAGTGGTGGGCGCACCACACTCACGGGCGGCAGCTCTAGTCCCCAGGCCCACTGCGCTAACGGGCAGAGGGGAAGCTGCATGGGAAAAGTTCCTTCGAGACGTGGTCTCAGCTGGAGAGGCCTAAACAGTGGCCAGCACTTCTCTCTGGCCATGCTCAGTCCTTCCCAGAGCTGTGACCGAGCGCCGGCAGGCTCCGGGCCTGCTCACGAGAGAACTGTGTGCACATAAATCCCTCCTCAACTTGGACCAACGACCGTAAGCCTCTCTGAGGTGCGAGGCTCCGTGCCAGGCAGCAGCATCTGAAGACTGGCTGCCGAGTGCCGCCAATGCCTGGTGGGAGCTGTGCCCTGACCCCGACCCACCGTCCGCTAACCCACGGCCCACCGGCCCCTGGCCCATGTGAGGCCAGGACGCTGTCCCTAGGAAGTCCTCGAGGCCAGCAAGTGGGCGACCCAGCAGGGCCTGGCTGACAAAGCCTGTGCTCTTCCCCAGCACAGGCCACAAGACGAACGTGGCTTGAGAAGCTGGCTGTCAAGGGGACAGGGAAGGAAGCTGCTCCACCAAAGGGGCCCTCTGGAAAACAGGGCTTCCTGTTCTCCCGTGAGAGGGCTGGCAGCACGGGCAGAAGCCTGGCACTGCCCCGGACAGCTCCCTGTGCCCAACGGACGCCCAGAAAATGCATGGTGGTGGCAACTGAGCCCGAAGGCGTGCTCACACTGTGGCTCGCGCTCCAGTCCAGCACCAGCTGATGGGTCTGTGAGCTGGGGAGGTGGTGTGCGTGCTCCTGGGTGCCCTGCGCAAAGGGCTGCTGCTGTCCCAGGCCCGTGCCACACGCTGGCCCGCCCCAACGGCTGCTTCCTGCGCTAGGCTTGCTCAAGGTGGCCTTGCCGAGCAGGAGCGCCGGGCCACACGTGGGGGCTTGTGGGAGCCCCGCTCAGGCTACATCCCGGAGATGCCCAGATGGCCTCTGGCCCGCAGCACCCGTAGGAGGGGAGACGAACACTGGGAAGTTGTCACTCCTTTCTGAGAACAGGCGCATGACCGAAACCGAACAGTCATGTGATTCAAACCCCAATCTTAGAAACACATGAGGAAACCAGCCACGCGGACAGGGGTCAGCAACTCACCCAAGCTGGCTAGTCGCACAGAGCGCCGGCTGGCCTTGGCAAAGCGGAGGTCAAGACACAGAGCACGGCACGTGCCCTGGAGCCTCTATTCCCTGAGAGACAACGGGCTGGGGGTGAGCCACCCGGCTCTCCAGAGCGCCTGGGACCTGCACGTTGCCGGCCCCTCTCTCGCCCCAGCCCAGGTAAAAGGCACTATGTGGTGGGCTGAGGTGCGTCCCCTTCCTACAGCGCCAATCCCCCAAACAAGCTTCTCCCCGCCGCTACCTGGCATTCACCCCCCCACCGAGGGCGGTCTGGCCTAACCCACAGCCCTCCAAGGTCTGCCCTCTTGCGGGCCACCATTGTCGCCAACCGAGCTGGTCCTCGTGTGCTCCACTCAGCCCAAGCCCCGTAAGGGCAGAGTGCTGGCATCATGCCTGGCAAACCGCGGGCACCAGAACCACGTGCTGGATGGAGGCGCCGCTGGGCAGCAGTGCCTGGAGCCCCGCCCTGGACCCCCAGCCCCTGGCCGCGCCTGGCTCCTCACTCCAGCAGGGCTCTCTTCCCCATGGGGTGGCCCTCACGCTCTGCAGGTGAACCCCCCACCCCAGCCTCCCTGTCCACCTGGAGCTCCCCACACCCCCCAGCACAGCTCTGCCCCCCTTCCTGTGCTGCCAACCTGCCAGGCCTCCCACCTTCTCTCTGACCGCCACTAACTCATCTCCCTCCCTGCCCAATATCCAGGGCGATCTCCTCAAGACACACCACGGCTGCAACCCTCTGTGCTCAGAAGCCTCTGCTGGTTTCTCATGATTTGAACACTTGGGGTGGGAAGGCTGGG
The DNA here is from genome assembly GCF_054177405.1 of Leptonychotes weddellii. Lineage (NCBI taxonomy): Eukaryota > Metazoa > Chordata > Mammalia > Carnivora > Phocidae > Leptonychotes > Leptonychotes weddellii. The sequence continues at coordinate 168,598,810 of NC_138372.1, forward strand.
CTGGATCCTGCCCCACCACACAGCCTCAGAGGAGACTCACCAGGCCCGGCAGCTCCCAGGCTTCCCGTCCCCATGTGTCCCCTCCAACTGGACACCCCAAAGTGTCCACCCATTGAGAAAAGTGCCCACAGAGCGGCCCACAGAGCAGAGGCCAAGGAAGGAAGGAGAGCGCGGGAGGAGCAGACAGGACCCACAGCGGTGCCAGCTCAGTGGTGTTCTCCCCAGTCCTCCCCAGAGTGAACCCCAGGTCATGGCACCTGGGGCCCAGCAGGAAGCCCGCTGCGCCCCAGCTAAGTGGCCTCGGGGAGGGGGGGGCCCCGAGCTGGGCACGGCGGAAGTGGCAAGGGGCAATGGCTTTCTTTGTCCAGCAGGCTGGCAAGGAGCATCAGCATCTCCCATCACGTCCCCCAGGCAGCCCCAGGGGCGAGCGAGCCCGGTCTCCCCACTGCCGCGAGGCTGCGGCTGGGACACCTCCGACAGCGCATTTCCCAGCACGGCTCTCAACAAACAGCACGCCACCCGTAGTAAATGATTTTTGTTTTCTCCCAGGCAGAAGCTGAACAACAATGGTGGGACCAGGAAGGCTCCCCGTTCACAGGAAATGCTCGGTGTGTCAGCATCGTCGGAGGGCCGTGTGAGGTCACGGGCAGCAGCGACCACGCGGCTCACGCGCGGCAGCTCCCATTCAATGCGACGGCGTTTTTGATAAACTGGTACTTGTGGGGGGAGGGGAGCCAGGGACTGGGAAAGTGGCCTATAAATGTTTAACAAAAGATCTGAACCGGGAATAGGAACGTATTCTTTTTTTTCAATAGACAAAGCCTTCCACATCAAGATAGGTTTGTATTCTCAGACAAGAATTCCATGATAACGCTTAACTCATGAGAACTAGCTCTCTGGCGGACAGGCCCACCAGCCCTGCGTGACCTCTGATGAACATACATCAACAAGCCCTGGGGGGGACCCTGGCAAGGGCCCCAGGCGCCCCCAGACAGGACCACCGGGCCTGCAGCACTGGGCGGAAGCCACCAGCTCAAGAGCAATGGCCCCAGGGAGGAAAGGGACCCCTGCTCAGGGAGGGTCTACACTGGGCAGAGGGGGGCAGGCACTCCTCCACCTGCACGGAATGTTCTAGAACCCCAGAGCCACGGGAAGGTAGGGAGTGGGATGAAGGGCAGGGAGCAGCAACTGGCGTTTTCAGGTGAGGACGAACAGGCCCCACGTGTGTGCGCACAAGCCCTTCCCAGAGGTCCAGAAGCCCACCGCCAACCAAGCTGCTCTCGGGGCGTCCCCAGCACCCAGGCTGTGCTCCCCAAGTGTGGTCCTTCACCACAGTGCTAAAGAGCGGGCTCGGGTACCCACAGGGTGCAGCCCCCACCTGGGCGGGCTGTGGGGGGGCGCGGGTCCCCTCGAGGTCGGGGACAGAGGGCAAAGTGGTCAGTTCATGCTCCCTGTGGGTGGATGATAAAGAAGTTTGCCCAAGGGGTTCTCTGGGACTCACTGTGCCGTCACAACGCGCTACTCCGAACAGAGGCAGCAGTTTGGAAATGGTGTCCTTCAAACTTACTGGGGGGCACTGAATTCCTGACCCCTCACACATCCTCAGAGGAGACTCACCTCTGGATTCTGCATGGTCTTTCTTCTGGTCAAACAAGCACTTCCCAGCCCCTGTACTGGCTCTGAGGCTGGGCTGTTTCCAGGGAATAAACGTGCACAGCGCCCACCAGCCCCGCACCAGGGGCCCCCAACGCCTATTTTAAAGGAGGAGGAGACTCAACAGCCCGGCTGGATGCACTTGGCGGGTCACTGAGCCTCTGGAAAGCCAGGGGCGCGAACCTCCCACTGCCCTGGCACCCAGCTGCTGCAGGCCCTCTCCTTCCCGGAAGCGCCTCAGGAGCACAGCCCCTGCCAGCTGGAGCACCAGCTGCTCTCGCCCTAACCAGCAGCACAACCACCCACCTCACAGCTCTAAAGTACACACTGCAACAAGCAAGCATCTTCGTGATGGCACAGCCACGTTACCTTATCGGTACAAGAAATCACAAGGCGCTCGGCCTAAGGTTCTAGAAGCTTCCCAAAGTGCATGAAATGCAGCTAATCCCGCAGCCAGGCCTAAGCTCCTGGGTCAGGACAGTTGCAATTTGCGGCCACCTCTCAAGCTACACGGCTTCCAGAAGCCAACAGCTGCTCGCCCACCAAGAGGACCTGGCCTTGGAGGAGGATAAAGATTCTTCGAATTCAACATGTGCAGAACCTATACCCTGATCCGTGGCTCCAAATCTAGTCCCCCTCGGGGGTCCCCTAACTCAGGAAAAAGGCCACCATCCACCCAATCATGCTGGTGGAAGGCCAAGAGTCCCCTCCCACCCCACGGGCCCCAGAGCTCAGCTCTGTGCCCATCCCCTCCACTGCGCCCCCCAGGGCCTCCTGCCCAGACGGCTCACCCCACCCCGCCCTCTGTCTCCCCCAGTGCCTCCAGCTCCTTTGTGCCCTAAAAGGGCTGCACCTCCACAGGAGTGCAACAGAACAGACTTCCCCAACTGTCCCCTGCTTCCCCATGTCTTCCCACCACCCACCAGTTTGCAGCCAGCAGCCTTCTAAAACCCTAAATGAGTGGATGTCCTGGACTCACAAGCTGCCACAGCTCCCAACCCCCAGCCTACAAGGTCCACGAGGTCCTACCCCACCCGCTGGCACGGCCGGTCCCACAGCAGACCCCCTTTCTCACCCCCTTCTAGGCTCCAGCGACCCTGCCGCCCCCCACCTTCTGTTCCTAGGCTGACGGACCCTGGTGTCTGCATGGAAGCCCCCCTCCCAAATCTTTGCAGGGGTGGCTCCCTTCATCATTCAGACATTCCTGCCATGGCGCCAATCGCCATCTCGGCCCGTCTTGCTTATTTGTTTTTACCGTCTGCCAGGGCATTTCCACCGCCTGCCGCAGAAGGCCCTCAACAAATCCTTGGGGAGAGAAGGAGAGCAGCATGCCTACCACTAGGCGGCGGCCCCATGGCCCAGACCCCAGCAGCCTTTCCAGCACACAGGGGGTGCAAGCAGCCTCCAGCCCCAGGAGATGGGGCTAGGCCCCACTGAGCACCAGAGGGCCAAGTGGGCTCTGCAGCCGGAGGCCGAGGACACACTGACAGAGGTGAGCCCTCTGAAGGTTCCACAAGACGACACGTGCATACAGCTCAGCCCCGGGTACGTGGGCTGCTCCACACACGAGCGTCCCTCCCTGCGTCACTGGGGCCATAGTGCTGTCAAGCTTTCAGTAGGCACGGAGTTTAAAGCATTGGAAGGACAACCCAACAGCTCAATGACACGATCAAAAGAAAGTTCTCTGGGCGTCCATGTGCTCTCAGTAAACAGGCGACCCGTGAAAACTGGCTCGCCGGCCGTCCACACGTGCAGGTCGTAGCCCACTCCTTGAAGTCATCCTCCCTGGGAGGCGAGAAGCACAACCCTTGATTTCTGGACCAGAAAGCTCCCACATACATATGCCACACGTGCCCCGAGAGAACACGGGCCCCCCGCGAGCACCCAGCCCTTCATCCGGAAGGCGCACACGAAGACGCTCAGGCGCCTGGCACTGGCTGGCGGGGCCCACGCCCCCACAGGACGGACCTCGAGGCACAAACACGGCTGAGGGCAGCCCCTAGACAGTCCTGACGACGGCGAGAAATGCCGGGCGTGGGAGCCTAGAGGAGCAGGGCTGAAGCCAAGCCCCCCTCTGGAACCACTCCCCCCGAGCATGTTCTCAGATCCTCCATCACAGACCTCACGGACCCCCTACTGGGGCTCCACAACCTCTTCTTCCTGGTGAAATGAGACACCTAAGAAGTTCCGTGCCCAGGTAATGTGGACACTGACCCCTTCCTTGGTTTCTGGCAGAAACCGGCAGAACCACGAGGTGGGGATGCTGCAAGGGAGACAGGCGGACGACGGGGACCAGGCACTCTGGCGGGCACCTGCCCCAGGGAGGATGCCAAGGCCGGTCCACCACCTCCCGGAGCCCCGCTCCCCCCGACTGCAGAACAGGGAGGGCTGCCTGAAACAAGCTGTGGTGCTCGAGGCGGAGACTGACAGACGGCTGGGACAAGATGCTCTCAACAAACAGTTGTTTTGGGCAGCTCACAGGAGGCTGAAAAGTACCCCAAAGGTCCCCGAGAGCAGCCCGCTGCTGGCACGCACCATCATCACAGGCCCATACGTCGAGCTCGCAGGCGGGGAAGCAAGGATGGCCACCGTGCCCTCTGCGGCCCTCTCCAGCAGTCCAAGTCCAGGCCCAGCCCCCCGGCCCCCCGGCCCCCCGGCAGCATCGCTGCAGCCTCAGGCCCAGTACAAGCAGGAGGCAGCCTGCTTTGAAGAAAAAGACCATAGGAAACTGCATCCCACACAGGACAGCCTCGCCCGGGACCTTCAGGGGGACTGAAAGGTAGCAGGTGAGGCCCAGGGCCAGTGTGGAAGGCATGCTCTAGTGTGAGGGCCCTCCCCATTGTGACATTTGCCTTTTGCTATCACCCTCAGCGTCCCATGGGACCTGGCCTCCCCACCAGCACCTGCCGTTCACCATGAAAGGCTCGCAGAGGCTCCCAGAACCAGTCAGGAAACATGCCGGCTCTATCTGAGCCCTTGGTCCCGATCAGACCGATGGCTTGCCTCTAGAAAATTCCCCTCCACGCGGCCATGACTAGGGCCTGAAGTGATTGCTCTGACAGAGTGGTCTCATGACCCAGGAGAGCTGGTACTCCTTGGCCCACTCATCATACCGGGCTCAGCTCTGAACCTTCCTCCCAGCAGCTTAGGTTCCCAGCGGCTGTCCTCGTGGTGGCCGCAGAACTAGCTGAAGAGTGTGTCCCCTCCTCTAAACCCTGAGTACAGGAGGGCTCGGGTCGCCTCCCCTCCCAGCAAAGGGGACCTGCACACTCAGGCTCTGCTCACCAGCCCCGTGGAGGTGAGAGCCGGGCGTGGCCCAGGGTCCCACCCCACACCAGTCAGGTGTCCTCTACTCCGCCTGGACACCACTCCCCTCTTCGTGCAGGTGAGCAAGTAAGCTTCAGCAGGTGCCCAGGAGCCCATTTAAAAATCCTGCGTGTCAGGGGGCGCCTGGGTGGCTCAGTCGTTAAGCGTCTGCCTTCGGCTCAGGTCATGATCCCGGGGTCCTGGGATCGAGCCCCGCATCGGGCTCCCTGCTCCGCGGGAAGCCTGCTTCTCCCTCTCCTTCTGCCTCCTCTCCCACTCATGCTCTCTCTCTCTCTCAAATAAAATCTTTAAAATAATAATAATATAAAATTCCCAAGTGTCGAGTCACAGCGGCACAGAGAACAGCCCCTCCAACCCACAACGCTGCTGCATCTAGCCAGCCTGCAAATTCGGCTGGGCTGTGGTTACATTCTGCTTTGCTGTCACGATCTAGCAAGGTGAGGGAATATGGGGAACCAAAGGCCTTCTGCTAGCCCTGTGAACGCTCCCCAGGGCCGTCTGCACCAGCAACAGGCAGCGGGCCGCGGGGGGGGGGGGGGCCCTTGGTGTGAGAATGGGGAAGTGTTCAGAGCTCAGGCCTCCCCGGGGCTGGCCCAGGGGAAGAGGAAGAGTGTGGGGCACAGCACAAAACTGCTGCTGGGTCCAAACAATTACCATCAAAACAGGCAGCAATTCTCCTTAGTCATGCTCTTAAATGACAGCAAAATGTAAGCAGGTGTATGTCTAAAAGGAACTTCAAGTAGAACATAATTTGGTTTGAACTGATGCAAGGTCAGACCACCCTGCCCCCTCCGCCCAGCCTACCTCCTGCTGGCAGAACCTTCCAGGGCTCTGGCCACTTTCTGCCTAGGCCCAGGGTCTTGTCCAAGCCAATTCACCTGAGCCCAACCCGGACTTCCCCCCAGTCCAGCCCCTCAAACTGAAACTCGGGTTTCCAGGTCCCCCGTCTTCCATTTTGCGACCCACCCCCGTCCAGATACAGTACTTCTAACACAGCTACTCCAGATTCTCAATGTTAAATTGAAGTGTCTTAAAGTTACTGTCTGTGATGTTCCCAAAATACTTCACATTTAGATACATCCGTATCCATTCTTCACCTAAATGGAGGGCAGACGACCTATACTGCACCCAAAGACAAATCCTATTGACCTACTATTTACATAATTTATGTGTGTACATGTTTTGTACACATCAAAACATGTTAAGATTTAAATGGTTGATTTTTTTTTATGACAAAATTACCATCATCTGGAAAATATTTTGCGGGTAGACACATTCTATACCGATTGTTTTTAAGATAAAAGAGAGCATTTGCTCTAAAGTTTATCATTGAAAAAACCTCTCTGGGATTCTAATTTTATTTCTGATACATGTTTACGGAAAATATTAAATAATCACAGTGATGCCTTTGGAACTATGCCTTGAACACCACCCTTCTGGAGGGAGCCAGGAAGCCACCTGGCCGTGCTCACCTGAGGGCAGGAGCACAAAGGTGCCACAGGTCACCCCAAATGCAGACACTCAGGTGTCTGGGCTGCCTGGTTATCTTATCCTTTCAACACATATCCGTAATGTTTTGTTTCAATTTATTTAACTCATTTTTGGCTTTCATCATCAGTTAAATGAGCTTTTTCTGCAGGAATAATTGACATAATTTTTTCTGTTTTCTTTAATCAAGTGTGCATGTGCTTCATGTTTGGTCACCACAATTCTGCAAACTAATCTGGTAAGTCTGGAAACTGCTACAGTACATTGCTTACTATTAAGACTTCTAAAAACCTGTTGCTTTACCAATGCTCAAGATTGAAAAAAAGCACAACTGCCCAGGTTTCTCTGTAAATCACCTCCTTAGAGTGGCACGTAACACCTCCTACGATCGATCCCTGCCTACCAGAGGCCAGATCTCTGCTCACACCACTCTGCAGCAAGCTCCTGCCCTTCTTCCACTGGCCAGGCCGCACTTTCCCCTACACCTCTCCCTGGGACAATGTGCTGACTCACCCTTGCTTCACTCACTGACATCAACTTACTCTTTGCAAGAGGGAGGCCCAGCATGCCCTCCTCCACACACACAGCCTCCTGACTTCCGGTCCCCTTCCTGCGCCCAGGTGGATAGCCTTCCGCCTTGTTCGCTGCTCCCATGCTCGAGTTCAACAGCAGCCAACAGCTAGTACTGTAACTGTCCTTCCCAATCTTGCTTCTCCCAACCATCAATCACAACCTTCCCCCAGGTCCTGGCAGAGCCCCCAGCACGGGGCACACCCTCGAGGCCGGCTTATTGGTTAGATAACCTCCCTGCAAGCCTTCCCTGATCTGGAATCATTTGATCCCTGGACCGAGGGCTCTGCAGTCGCACTGACTCCCACACCTCAGCACCCCAGCCAATTGTTCTGGTCGCATGCCCCGTTCTCCATCTCCACTCTAAACCCAGCGGCTGCACCTGGCACTGTGCCCAGCACCTAGCAGGTAGGTGCTCAGTCAGTGCTTGATGGAAGAATAACAAGCTTCGTAACTCCTTGGGAAAAAGGACTACAGCTGACATTTCATTGTTTCTAAAATACAATGATCTGAAACACAAGGAAATCCAGACTTCCCAATCCAAACAAAACAGTCTAACACGGATTTTTTCAATTATTTTGATCAAAATTTAGGAGGTTTTGACAAACTCCCGCCTAAGTGTGTGCCTCTCCTCCTGGCATGCTGCCTGTTGTCCAGTCAATGCCGACGGTGCTCTGGAGGCGCAGTGAGGGTCCCCTGACCTCGGTGGGCTTTCGGGGCAGGACTCCCGGGCTTGGACACCATGCCTGCGGGCTGCAGAGTTCTCTCCCGCTGGACAAGGGCGGGCAGTCTGCTGACTCCAAGCCCGGGCCACGTGGCACCCTTCGGGCTTCCTTAGTCTCGCGTCAGCAGGAAATCCAGTGTTTAAGCTGGATATTTTGTGGGGCCCATCCTTTTTTTTTTCGCATTTTGAGAATTGTGGTAAAATATACATAACATAAAATTGGCCACTTCAACCATTTTTAAGTGTGCAGTTCGGGGACATCAGATACATTCACGTGGCTGGCTGCACAACCATCATCCAAGTCCACTCAGGACACTTCCATCTCGCAAAACCGAGATTGTCCCCATGAAACATGGACTCCCCATTCCCCCTCCCCAGGTCCCACCACTGCACTTTGGGTCTCTACGAACCTGATGCCTCTGGGTCCCTCAAAGAAGTGGAATCATACAGGATTTGTCCTTTTGCATCTGGACTTTCACTGAGACGCCTATCTTCCAGGGCCCGTCCAATTTCAGCCATTTACCATCCCCTCCCCCACTCAGTACCTCCAGCCTGGAGGCCCAGCCCTGTGGCCCATGCTGCTGGGTACACCTGGCTCTTCACTCTATGGAGCTCCCACAGCGGGGGGGAAGGCACTGAGCCCAGTGCTCCCCACACGGGGAAAGATCAACCACTAGACGATCGTGCCCCACAGCCCAGCTGGAAGCAGTCTGAGCACGCCTCCCCCGAAACCAGGCACAATACCCAGGAGACCGTGGGGACAGGGCAGTCACGCCCCTGCCCTTAGGGCCTTGCAGACAAGCAACCAAAGATAAGTTAAGGGCTGAGCCAAGCGCCAGGAAGGACGGTGGGTCCTGGGGGAAACCCACCCAACCCACTGATAAAACTTCCCCAGGCTTGTAGGGCCTCAGCCACCTGATCCTGGAAGAACTGTTAGATAAGGAGCCTCAGCCACCTGCAGGGGAGGCAGCCACGCCCAGCCTGATGTTCGGCTGCTAGAGAAAAACCAGGAGAGGGAAAATACAGAATTAAAATCCAAAAACTCCCACCTGCTCTCGGCCAAGACAATGACCCCCTCCGTGCAGGGGAGGTTCCCACACACTGCCCAGGGCTTCCCTGGCCACCGTGTCACGGAGGGTCCTCATGCTGCCTGAGGGGTGGGCCTCCCGTGCCCAGGGGCCAGAGGGCATCACCTCAGCGTGGGTAACGGGTGCACAGTCACTTGTAAGCGGGGCGATCTGTCCCTTGCTCCTGGGCTCTGGGCCCCAGAGGCACAGCTCACGCCTCTGCCACCTGCCCATTTTCCTGGCATTCAGGGACAAGGCCTCCAGCCTTCCTGAGCTATGGCTTCTTCAGGCTAACACGGCCACCTGATTCTTTGAAATCTCCCTGCAATGACGCCACTCCCTTCCTGCCCCAGCCTGTGTGCCTTCTGCAAACCAGGGGAGCCACACCTCGGCAGAAGCAAGAGGCCAGGCATCGGAGGCAACTCATCTCATGTCCCTGGGCTCAACTGTCTGGGTCCCGAGGTGAGCAGGGCCCTAGTGGATTTCTGTAGGGCCCACTTCAGCGTGGCAGATACTGAGACAGCGGGGCAGGTGCGCCTCGGGGATGCTTCCCGCCCAGAGGAAACGGGGTAGCTAGCTGCTGGGTCTGCTTTCTCAAAACAGGAAAAACCAACGCAGGGTGCTATCTGCAGAAGGCCCTGGAGGACCAGTACCGTCAGACAAGACACAAAGGTTTCACTGGACCCTTCTGACGGCGTCACTGTACACAAAGGGGACTCCTAGAAAGACGTCAGAAGCATTTGAATTGCAAAAAGTACCCCTGCCACGTCCCAGGCAAGGCGAGCTACAGTAACACCATACAGCCCTTGCTGCCCAGATCTCAACACACGCGTTGGAAGCTCCGAGTTAGAGGCACCTTGCAGGAAAAACAATACCCTGACCTCACAACAGATCACCCGGTCACACCACCCACGCTCCCTCCAGGAGAGTGCAGGAGATGTACCTGTGCTCAGAGACGGAGCACCTGTGGAGTTCATGCACGCACACGCTGAGTCACCAGATGCATTTCCAGTTCGGATGCAGCGTGACCCTGTTTCCCAATCCTCACAGAGACTGTGCTCACAAGGTGCTGAGCCCTGCGGACTTCCCCTGCGGACTTCCCACCATCCACCATCCACAGAGTCAGGCGCACCAGCACGCAGTGACTGCAGGGCAAGGGCAGGGCAAGGGCGGGGCCAGCCACCCACCCCCCACCCCCCACCCCCAGCCCCAGCCCTCGCAGAGGGCACAGATCCTATGCAGGATTCACCTCGAGGCCCCTGCCAGCCCGGCCTGCAACATCCCCCTCCCTGAACAATCCAGGGAGTAGAGCAAAGTGACGAGCCCTTAAGACACTTCGAATGTTTTCTTTAAGGCAGGCCGTTCAAGGGTAGGCTTCGCCCACAGGAAGAAAAGGTGCGCTTCCAGTAACAACACATCACAGCCTAGGAATCCTGGTTCACACTAAGCTGAAATGGAAAGGGGGAAATGTCTGGATTTTGTTTCAATAGACATGCACCAAATGCACACAAACTTTACCCTGCATCCTGGATGAAGCAGACAAGTTGAAATCAAACTTTCCCCATGAATTAGGATCTTATAAAGATAAACCCAGTTCTCATTCGTTAGTCAGTCAAACTGAGAGACCGCAACAAGGCAGCCTCTTTTCTTTTATATGGCTTTCCTTTCCTTTCCCTGGAGGATACACCCTGAACCAAGAGGAAACCAGGGGCGGGGTGGGGAGCGGACGGACTTCTCCTTCCCAAGGAAGGGGTGCTGGATGGGACCAGGCCCAGGAGAGGTGTCTGCTCATTAGGAAGGGCTGCTCCAGGGCTCAGGGGCAGGTGCTTCCACAGGCTTTCTTTGAAGAGTGACCCCACGTGTCCACTTGACGCTCACCACCATCAGATCCCCTGCGCGCACAGGCCCACACTCGGCACTGATGGAAAGCTCACCTCCGGGGCCAGGAGGCCCCCCTCTGCCCTCAGACCACCCAGGCGGGCAGTCCCAGGAGGCATCTTCTCTGGAGAAGGGCTGAAGCCGCCTTGGCACTAACAAAACCAAACCTGGAACCCGGACTTGGAGGTGCCCCCTCTGATCTCCTTTATTCCAATCTTTGAGCACAGTTTTAAAAGTCCCCTCCAAAAGCTGATCTGTTCAATACATGGGATGGGGGTCCAGTGCATAAGAAACTGTCAGACAAAATATAAAGGTTTCACCGGACCCTTTTGGGGGAGGAGACAGGAGAGGAGGGGATGGGCAGGGACTCTGAAGGCACAGGGGACCAGCCACAGAGCGGAGCTGGGACCACCCAGCAGGCACCAGAGACGCCAGCACAGACGGGCTTTCTGCTTTGACCTGGAATCGGGATCCTCATCTGCACTGGATGCTCTGCAGGAGCTGCTACTGGGGACACCGACAAGTCACAAAGCCACTTGTCTTGTGTCTTGTCTGTAGGAAGTCTCTGGAAGGAGGTACAAGAAACTGGCTGCCTCTAGGGAGGAACCTGGAAGTGGGCGGCAAGAGAGGGATGGAAATCTCACCATCCCAACAGTCAGGACTTTTGAATTCTGACGTTGGTGGAAATGCTACCTATTAAAGAAAAATCAATTTTAAATTTAAAGACAGCCTCCCCTGTGAGCAAGGGTTCAGAGCGGTGGGCACAGGCTACGGGGGCTAAGCTAGGCCTGCTCCAAGGACTCAGGGACTGCTGGAGGCATCTTCCATGGAGCACGGTGTCCCTTCCATGCCTCTACAGCCAGCTAGAGGCCTGGGGCCCACAGCCAGGAAGAAAGGACACGGCCCCACCACCACCCGTCCACCTCATCTGCCGCCTCCTGGGCCCAGCAAATTTGGCAGCATCCTTTCCAGCCCCAAGAAATGACACTCGCTTCTAGTCTACAGGCTCCTTTCAGAAAAAGAGGCGGTCACTTGGGATCGAGATACCTGACTTCAGGTCCCCACCTGGTCAGGTAGAGCAGGGACGACAGCTTTCCTGTGACCGAGCTTCCAATGGGGAGGGTGGCCACGGGTGCTGGGGCGCACTTTACACTTACCTGGGCGTCAGGGAGTGCACACTTCACTCGAATGCAACACACACACACACACACACACACATACACACGCACACTTTAGACTGTCTGGATTTAAACTGGCACTAACCAAAACTTTTCCTCTTGAGGAACCAGTTTGACAATGGAACACCCTAACAGATGCCGCAGAGCAACGGCCCAAGCCAACAGCAAAGGTCAGCTCCAGGGTCTGAGGAGAAAGGAGGCAGCGAGGCCCTGTCCTTCCCAGAGTGACATGAAGACAGAGGAGCTCCGTCATCCCCAAAGCACGGAAACAGACCAGTCCTGCCAAGTCTGCTCGTCATCACACGCAACACTTAGCTGAGGATCACGAAGACCAGTGTGCAACCAAAAATAAACCCCCAAGACCTGAGTTTACTGGGAAAGGACAACCAACCTGCATGGCTACGAATGACAAGTAGGGAGGACAACTGAAGGACCCGGGTTCTTCCTTACGATCCCACTTGTGCAACGAACAGAATTTACAGAATAAAACAAGTATATTCTGGAATTATTATTGTTTTTTGAATTTCTCCAACCAAGGACTGCAACAGGCCAGCCCAGCTGACTTCGACAGTGCACCATGCGTGGGCTGGGTCCCGGTCAGGGCATTTCGACACTTCGTGCCTACAAAGCACGTTCAGCACAAGAAGAAAAAGCTGCACAGGGCACCTGGGCGCACAATCTGTGAAGCATGTGACTCTTGGTTTCAGCTCAGGTCATGATCTTGGGGTCATGAGACTGAGCCCCAGGTTGGGCTCTCTGCTCAGTGCAGAGTCTGCTTGGATATTCTCTCTCCCTCTGCCCCTTCTCCACTCATGCTCGCTCACTCCCTCTCTCTGATAAATAAATTAAAAATCTTAAAAAGAAAAAGAAAAAGCTGCAACTATAGTTGTGGGATCCAGCACCAAGAACAGACCACCATACTCCACCATACCAGGAGCCAGGAAGAAAACTTTCGCAAGAACGAAAATTAGCTGCTGGAGTATTTGTCACCTGCTGGAGATCCACGGTGTGTGGCAGGTGCCCCAGGTGACAGGGCACCTGGCCCAGTTTGGGGCCACCCACCTGCCGGTTCACGCAGTCACTCCCACTCAGCTCACAGGTAGGCCAGGAAGACTGGTGACACTGCCTTCCGCTGGAACCTGCGAGGCCCGGGCACCACCATCCCCATGCCGAGTTGACACACATACACACCCTGGGAAGGGGACTTTCAACCGAAATACGGGTCCCCATTGTCATTGCTTAATGTACTCTAAAACGTGGCCGAAGAGTTGGAGCGTATACAGCAGGCTGCTGGGTCCCAGACCAGGCAGTGGGAACCTCTCCCAAGAGAGGATCCAAGTCCTTGTGGGACCGTCTCCTGAAGCACCCAACATCTGCCAAGCACATCTGGCTGGCCAGCTTTCAGAAACTGGGCAGAGTCTACTGACGCATTACAAAATAACTGTTCCAACTAAACAGAATGTCCATTTTTAAAAAAGCCACCACTCTTCAGTATGCCACAAAATTATGTCAATCCTAAAAGACCTAGGAAGGTCAGGGTGCCCAAGATGGGGAGATTTGGTAAATCGGGGCAGCCGCTGGGTGCTGAGGCATGCTCTGGGGTCCCCTTGATGGGGCCTGGCTCCCCAGAGATGGCAAGAGCTCAACAGCTCACCCCCTCTCATGTCTGCCAAGACCACGTGGCAGGTCATTCCTCGTCACGGTGTATACTTCATCTCCCTAAGAGAGGACTCCAGAACTCTCCAAATCTGCCAACCGGGCCTTCCGCACAGCGGCCAGCCAGCAGGGAAGGGATGAGCTCTCCCATCTCCATGCTGTGTTAGGGACCCCAGCAAAGATTCCCACAAGCATCGGGATCAGTATTCCCCTGGAGGCCCCTGCACACAGTCCATCCTCTGAGCCCAGCCACCTCTGCCTGATCTGTCCTCCTGCCAGGAGGCTGTGGAACAAAGGGTGCCATGTCTTCCTTCTGTGTCCAGAGGCCGTGTGACTCACTAGGGTCCTCCAACATCACTGACCTGCAAGACCAGATGGAGGGAGGGCTGGGCTCAGTTTAGACACCGGTGCAGTGGGCTGAGGGGACAGAAGCTGAAATCGCCCGACACCTACCAGCTCTGCGTGGTACACAGCCCAGCAGCCACAGGAAAGACAGATGGCCCCTGTGCTAACGGGTGGCTTTAGGACCACAGACCGGGCAAGGCTGCGGCAAAACCCATCGCTTGCACCTGTCAGGACAACAAAACAGCTCACCGCCAAGTATGCTGAAGCAGCGCCGCCAGACACTTCCCAAGTTTTCACGATGCCCATCTCTCTCCCCAGCAGGTCAACTGGGCCACTGGAGACGTTTGGCCCCCACTCGATTTCAGGGGGCCCCCAACTGAAGCAGGTGTACCCAGGGCACCCCAGGGCCACGAAGAAGCTCCATTTTGGGTCAAGAAAGGTGCTGACGGTAACACCTGGCTCTTAAAGGCCTCTTCCCCGGGTAGCCCTGCGGTGTCACCCGAGTGCCACACACACAAGGTGAGCATGTCCTTGGATCCCGGCTCTAGGCACCCTGCCCCACTCCCGACAGTCAGTACCCGTGGAGGTGTGCACGCAGCCAACACACCCACGACTTTCCAAAGCTTCCGTCGCTACGCAGCATACGCATTTATGCTCTGTAGTAAAATACTCGTGTTTATTATCCCAGATTATCCAAACCTGATACTAGACTCATGTAGCACGTTAAATACTCAAACCCCAACCAGGAAACGTGCTAAGTTGTACAGAAGTTGAGACTCTTAACCCATAAAGTAAAACATTGCAAAGAGTTGTTAGTGCCAGGGTTTTAAGCCTTAATACATATAACCTACCACAAAGAAAATCTGGGGGGAAACACCCTCAGATCTGCACTTCTAGAACAACCCACTTCTCGATCACCAGAGCTTCTGTATTCCGTATTTGTCACCATAACCACGAGGTGGTCTAGAAACTGGATAATGGCACTCCATTTCTAACCGTAACCACGCCACTTATGGTTATGACTGCATTTGTTAATGACCTCAGCTGCGGTGCCAAACCCAAGTCCTTCCACGCCGAAGGACCAAAAATAAATAAAGAAATGTCTGGTAAAGTGAATTGCCGCTGGACTCCCTGAGGTCTGGCCACAAAGCCAGTCTTCGTTTCTTCAACTTGCCAAGCCTCTGTCTCCCCGAGTACCCTCTGCTCACTCTCCACACTGTCACCCAGAGCCCCCCGCACAAGGAGGGTGTCCCCCTCGGAGGGTCTGCGGCCACACTGCTCCCCCCTGCTCACAGGAAGTGGCTCCAGCTGGTCGGGTCACTCCCCTGCCTCCACCGCCAGAGGGAGGCCGCACGGGCAGAGACGTGGCATCCTGTCCACGCTCGGGCTGCTGGCATACCTTCCTGGGTACGGAACGGGAGAGCAGAAATGCAGAGATGACAAGTACAGAGATGAAAGAACAGGAGTGACCCGCATCGCTCATGCTCCACCATCCCCAACTCTCCCGAAGAGCTCTCAGCCAAGCCCGAGGTCTCGTGAAACCGTCTCAGGGCATCTTTAAAGATGCACAACAAAGCACGGGATTACCAACAGAAAAACGTGTGGCAGGACAGTAACCTCAGGATGGAGAGAAGAAATGAATGTGCTGAGAAGATGCAGGGGTGCGTCCCGTGACCACGGCGACCTGAAATAATCACAAGCACACCTGCCACGGCCGAGGTCGGCTCTCTGATGATGGCGCCATTCATAACCGAAGGAAACGTGGCGAGTGTCAGACCCCTGCACTTCACTAACGGATCCGCAGAGCGGTGAGCGCTCACCGAACAGGAAGCATTATGTTTGGAGAAAGAAACATTCCTAAAATAACCAAAATGAGCAGATACTACGCACATGTGGAATTCTGGAATGAAACAGAAGATTTTAAACAGCTCGGCCCCTTATCCAGAACTCTTAGGGGCTGGGAACTTGCAGATTTTCAAACTTCCTTAGACAACAGGGAAAACTAAACACCGACATGTAATCCGGAGGGGATGCAGGCTCTTCCATACGGGGCTCCGTAATGCTCACTGAGTAACTCCGTAAACTCCAGTATTTCTGGAAATGCCCGTCATTCAGCCACCTCTAGTCCACACGAAACTCAGATTTAAGTCGTCAACAAGAAGCTGGTAATAAAAAACCATGTTACTCAGGGTTTTCTAGGCCAGGCTTTGTTCCAAGCACTCGCCTTGTGCCCGACCAGGGGACGGTCTGCAGTCACCCTCCCCTTCTCAGGAAGGAAGCTAAGGGAGAGTCAGGGAGGTTCCCTGGCCTGCCACAGCAGGACACGGCTGGTGACCGTGTCCGGGAGGCAGGAGCAGGGCAGGAGGTACCGCAGGGGAGACAGGCACACGGGGAGAAGAACGTACCGAAGCTGACTGCACACATTCAGGTGCTCGACTATCACCTTGCCGAAACAGGTACCTCCTCGTCGCCATGCAAGGCCCACCCGCCACCCCAGCCCCAGCCCAGAACGGGAGGAAAAAAATGGCCAGGAGGTGGAGGGGAGCAAAGACAGGATGCTGGCGCCCAGGGCTCTTGAACACTTCCCAGTGCACGTGACGAGGTCTGTGTGCTGATGTCCGCTCGTGTGTCCAAACGGCGAACGCTGCGCTCGGTGCTAAGGACCAGGCAGAAGCGCGGACGGCACTTACCAATCTGCAAGAGGATCGGCGTGACCAACGCCGTCTCCATGGCGTAACAGAACTCCCTGCCAAACATCACGGCCCCGTGCATCACCCACAGGCGCACGGGGATCCGGTCTATGGACCCCTCGCTGATGGTCTCATCGTGGGTATCCGCGCTTCCCGGCTTCTGCAGATCCGGCAGGGGCACAGGAAACTCCTGAACTTGCAGAGATTCCGAGTCGGCGTTCTGCGGGGCCATTCTCATTACCACCAAAAACATATACGTGTATATATGTGTGTGTGTATATATATTTCCTCTACCTATATAAATAATACTATCAGGTATCTTTAAGGATAAATTAGGACGCCTTCTCTCTCTGCTTCAGTTGTGTTCCTCCGGCAAGTAATGCTTATATCCCTCTTTGTACAAATCGAGATCTCACAACTTCTCACAAGCGGGTGAGACACGCAGCAAAACAAAATGATTTTTGGTTGGATTTTAAACATATGGCTTGCTGGTTTACTGTGAATTAGAGTTAAAAATCCATAATTGCCATTCAGTTAATACCAGTTTCATCATTATTATTGAAGAGGTGCTGAAGTTATTTTTCTTGCTACAGAGAGGTGGGAAGGTGACACAAAAAGGAGGTCCGCCGTTGCTCCCCATCGAGTGACTGGCTGATCTGCAAAAGAGGAAAACAACCCCGGCAGAGAGTCAGTCGGGGGCGGCCGCCGCGTGGCCTCCCACCCCGGGCTGTCCAGGCGCTCCACGGACTGGTCCTCGGCCACCTGGGAGACCCCAACCTCAGACCGCCGCAGCTCTCTGGCGCTGACTCTGGGTCAGCTGCGGAAAAAACAAACCCTAATTCCTAGAGAAACATCTTGTATGGATCTAATCCTGGGGCAGGGTAAAGAGAGGACAACGAAGGGCAGGCAGCAGAAGAGAGCTCAGCTTCCGCTCTTGAGACAGCAAGAACCAGCAAGAATTGTCAGCCTCCGGGGAGTGGGGATGGAGAGGCTGGGGAGGCAGGGAGGCTGGATTAAGGACTGGAGATGCCACCCAGGAGTGGAAAGCAGGGAGGTGGGTAGAGCAAGGATGGGGTGACTTGCCACCCGAAGGGAGATAATGTTCCAAGTCCACCAAAAGGCAGCTGAGTGCATGCTATGGGCTGTCTACAGCCTTTGACCTTGGCAGCTTACAGCCCCTCTCCAGGAGAAAAGTACCTGCATCACAAACTCTGAATATCCTGTCTAGGGGCTCACAGACTCCCGACCCACACATGGCATTCCTAGCGGTGTGCAACTCCTGACCCCAGTCCTACATTCCCACTGTCCTGGTCCCTTGACCCGGCTTTGTGATGCATTCTATACCCAGGGGAACACACCACAATAATGTGTCCACTGCCTTGCATCGAACTAGAACTTTCCCCTTAGGAAGGTTTTAGGAAAATGCAAGGTTAAGACTAAGGATGCAGCTCCACCCATGCACTCTGTGGGATGCAGGCCTCCAGGCACTGGGGTCCTCCTCACTCTGACCTGCATTAGAAGAGGGGGCCCTGAAATCACAATGCTGTTCCTGTCTTATTTTAAGGTAGGTCTGCGAGCTGAAATCTTAGAGATTTTCAACAACTGGTTTAATTAAAAATATTTCTAGTTCATATTCACTTAACCAAAGATGGGTCTTAATTAGCTCCTTTCTCCCTTTCCCCCCAGAACCAATGACCAACGAAGGGCGGCCTTCACACTGAGACCCCCTTGGAAAGCTCTGGGGGCGATGGTGGGGCTCCAGCCTCAGGCGAGGCCGGGCTGCTGTGCCTTGAGGTCAAGTCCTTCCCTCATCACGTCACCATTGCAGGGCTCCCTCACAGCCCCTTCCTGCTGCAACGGGCGCATCCTTGGGGCCCGCAAGCCCATGTCCTTGTCTGCATGTGTGCATCTCATGCCCCCCAGTGCCGCTACACTTCACAAGGACGATCCCCGTCGAGAACAGCTCAATTAAAACCAGGACTTTGCAGGCACCTGGGTGGCTCAGTCGTTTGAGCATCTGACTCTTGGGGTCAGCTCAGGTCATGATCTCAGGGTCATGAGATCGACCCTGCTTGAGATTCTCCCTCTCCTTCTGCCCCCCCCGCCCCCCGTGCGCTCTTGCTCTCGCTCTCTCTCTCAAAACAAACAAAACAGGGGTGCCTGGGTGGCTCAGTCGTTAAGCGTCTGCCTTCGGCTCCAGTCATGATCCCAGGGTCCTGGGATCGAGCCCCACATCGGGCTCCCTGCTCAGCGGGAAGCCTGCTTCTCCCTCTCCCACTCCCCCTGCTTGTGTTCCTTCTCTCGCTTTGTCTCTATCAAATAAATAAATAAATTCTTTAAAAAAAAACCCAAAAACAAACAAAACAAAACAACCATGGTTTCTAACCTCAATCGTTTTAGAAAATGTGTTATGAAACTACTTCTAAAATACAAAGTAAACAAAATAGTGTTTAAAAAACCCAAATCGCCCAGCATTCACAAGGACCAACACCTGCTGTTCCCAATCCCTTCCTACCTTGGGAGTGATTCCTGACCTAAGAAAGTGGAAGAGAAGAAATCCGTTTGTCAACCTGTCAATCTTATACCAAAATAGCGTCCGTGATTTTAAATGCCTTTTTCCACCAAATAAGATGGATCATTTTTATATTAAGGACATGTATCCAGACAGGTTTTCAAAGCCCACACTGATGACCTGGGGTTCTGGGGGCAGGAATGACAGTCACTGTTTTCTAAGAATCCTAGTGACTAACTTATGAACACAAAAGCATCCAGCTGGGTCCTCGTGCCCCTACCCACGGCTACCGCCGTCCTGACACCCACGCTGAATGAGGGCGGCCTCTCCCAAGGCCATGTCAGCACCAGTGAGAAATCAGCCAACCGAGCTCTGCGCTAGGTATCTGTGAGCTCTTCTAAGGCACTGGTTCTCCACCAGGAATTCTGCACCTCTGAGGACACCACTCAGTGTCTGGACACGTTTCTGGTTGTCACAAGGTGGGTCGGGGCCAGGATGCTGCTCAACACGGCCCCACGCTAGAGAATGATCTGGCCCCAAATGTCAACTAGGTCAAAGTTGAGAAACTCTGTTCAAAGGTTATTTTTTTTTTTTTCTTTTAAAGATTTTATTTATTCGACAGAGAGAGACACAGCGAGAGAGGGAACACAAGCAGGGGGGAGTGGGAGAGGGAGAAGCAGGCTTCCCGTGGAGCAGAGAGCCTGATGTGGGGCTCGATCCCAGGACCCTGGGATCATGACCTGAGCCGAAGGCAGACGCTTAACGACTGAGCCACCCAGGCGCCCCTCGAAGGTTATTATTAAATGGGAAAAAGTCTTCTCCCGAAATGCTGAAACATTACATTTTATACTATTACATTCTGAATCCATCAACTGGGCCGGATGTGGCAAACTCAAAGTCACTGCCTCTTCGTGGAACCAAATCAGTTGTTGCTCAAAGTGGACAGGAAAATGCCAGTGGGCTCAAGCCACACTGTCCCAGAGCAGAAGGAGGGGGCCTCCGGGATGTGGTTTGTGGCAGGGAGTAGGGTACCAGCTATTCCCTCTCGGGAGTGTAAGGATCCCCGGGGAATTCTCCAGAAAGCCCCAGCTTGCCGCCGCAGCCTCCCGCAACATGTTCAAATGGCGTCTCTGAAGACCCATCTCCAGCTCAGCTCTCCCCGGAAGATGGGCCGTGGCCCCACCCCTCGTGCCAGGGGCTCTGGCCTATACCTGGGTAACTCGACCCTGGCCAAGGCAGGGAGAAGCTCACAAAGCAGAGGCCGCCATCCACGCTTCATCTGTCCCCTCACCTCCCACGATGCCTAGCCACACAGCAGGAGCCGAGCGAGGTCACAGAAAGAGCGGATGAACACACGAATGAATGAATGATAGCCAGCTAACCTGCTGACCAGAATGTACTAGGGCCTGTGTGCAGTGGAAACCAACCCCGCCCATACCAGCTCTCTCCAAGAGCGCCACACCCACGTGACCTGGGCGGCCAGCGACTAGGGTCAGGCTGCAGGGAAGCCTGCGTGAAATGGCATGAGCGTGGCGGGGGGTTTACCTGTCATTCAAGGAGCCTAGGCATTAACACAGCCGGCTTCCCTTCCTCAAGCCGTGCAAACGCAGTGGCACAGTGAAGAGATTTTACACAGGCAACTTCACTGTCATCTACATTGATGAAAATGACAAATATCGTTAGCATCTTCAGTGAGCTTGACTATAGCAGCAGTTAACAAACACAAAAGCCCCTCCAGGTCTCACAGCTCTCCGACTGCCGCACGCCAGCACTCTCAAGCCAAGGCAGTAAGGCCCATGCACGTCAGCACAAGTTCCCAGAGCGCAAGCCGCTGTCCAATCGGTACCTGTAAATGAGGCTGAACCAACTAACAAAATCTACGCATGTTAGTGGGCACTGGGGTTCCTTAAAGACCTGACCAACCTGGTTTAGAGCCAGGCACCTTGAAGACAATACCCAAGTGCTCAGCAGCAGGTATCACTGGGCAGAGCCGGTTCCCAAATGCTCTTTCTGCAAGCCCTGGGGATTTTAGAAGCTTTTTAGGGGATGACAGAAGATACTTTAAAATTTAGGCATGGGCGCCTGGGTGGCTCAGTTGGTTAAGCGACTGCCTTCGGCTCAGGTCATGATCCTGGAGTCCCGGGATCGAGTCCCGCATCGGGCTCCCTGCTCAGCAGGGAGTCTGCTTCTCCCTCTGACCCTCCTCCCTCTCCTGCTCTCTGTCTCTCATTCTCTCTCTCTCAAATAAATAAAATCTTTAAAAAATAAAATAAAATAAAATTTAGGCATCATGTGCTTAGAAATACGAACATTGGGTACCGAAGATCTAAACTGAACAGCAACCACGGCAACCAGGCCTGTGAGGGGAGAGCCAGTTAAAGGCAGAAGAGCCTGTGCAAGCATTTCTGTTCAAGAGCCACAATCGAGGGGCATCTGCGTGGCTCACTCACTTAAGTCCGACTCTTGGTGTTGGCTCAGGTCATGATCTCAGGGTCGTGAGATAGAGCCCAGCATCAGGCTGCACCACGCTCGGCATGAAGTCTGATTGGGATTCTCTCTTCCTCTCCCTCGGTCCCTCCCACTCATGCTCGCGCTCTCTCTCTCTCTCAAATCAATCTTAAAAAAAAAAAAAGAGCCACAGGTGAAGGGTCCATAGTATGTTAGAAGTGTACCAGCCACTTCTGATATGTTCCATAGACTCTGGGTCAGGTCATGCACACAGGCTGCAGGATGTTCAACTCGGCCATTAGTTCCCAGGGAAAATCTCGTGGGGCACATTTTACATCTCGGATCCGTATTCCTGTGTGTGGCGTGAGGTAAGGATGCACCGTTCTCTTTTCACCGTGGCCATTGATCACTAAGTCCGCTCCCAACACTTTGAGACTCCTCTTTGTCATCCACCAAATCTCCATCAGTCCTTGGGTCTGTTTCCCAGTTGCCTATATTCCATCCAACCAGCATGGCTGCCTGCCCAGTAACCCACTGCTGTTAGAGGATTCCAGAGGTTTCAGACTCTGCTGAGGCCGGACTCTCTCACTGCTTCCTTCTCCAGCACTTCCCTATTTCTCCTGGCACATTTGTTTACAAGAATATAAGCTTTAAGAGCTTGACTAGCTCAGGAAAGAAGGTATTTTTTGTTGGTAATTCTTACTGTGATTCCATTAATTTTATACATCAGCTGAGGGAAAACTGCTGTGTACCCCCATCCGAGGAGGAGGGCTTTCTCTATTTGTCCGAGACCACCTCAGTGCCTCTCGTGAGAATTTCAAAATACTCCTGCTACAGGACACTCCTTTGCACATTTCTAGTTAAGTTCCTCCCTAACAGTTCTACCTTTTTGTGTGTGTGTGGCCACTGTAAATGGGATTTTCTCTTCTGTTATATCCCCACTGTTTAGTTAGCCTACAAGAAGGCTAGTAGTAAATGTTGTTGGTTCATTTGCTCAGGTATGACACGTAGTGAAAATGTACCATGTTCAATTGGTTCTGACAAACTTCTATCGACACAGAACATTTCCAATACTCTGGCAAGTCCCCAAGTGTCCCTTCCCCCGTAGTTAAGGCTAATGATTTTTACATTTTAATTTGGTAATTTACTTCTTTAAGTGTCTGAGAATGGACAAAAGGGCTACCACCAAGTTAACAACAAACCTACCAACCATTACCAAACTATGTATAGTCCCTCAACTTGGCGTAACTGGGTTATGTTCCAAAGCTCACGTATGCATTCCTTGGAACCTGATCATCAGCTCCTCAGAGACAGAACTCAGAGTCCCTCCCCGTCTGAACTGAACTAAATCAGAGCACTGGTTCAGGAGGGAGGGACCAGGACCCACGTGGCATATGGCTGCCCCTGTCCTGGGCACAAAGACTTCATAATAGTCTCCCCTCACTTGTTCTATTTCTAGGGCCCTTTCCCTCGGGACTCCACAAGAAAAGGAAAGGAAAGAAGCTTTGAGAGGAAAAGGCAAGAGCACGCGGGGCGGGTCCCCACGGCTGTTCTCCCATTAGCCAGGCGCCTGGGTGAAGGGTGTGTTGTTGCACCGAGGGGAGCAACTGGACCCCATAAAACCAGGTTTACATCGCGCACAAATCTTATCGCATGTGAATTGTTTTCTTTAAGGAAGCTATTTTATATAAATGGTAGACCATTAACCAAAGTAACTAAAACCATTAAAATAAAACATTTTATGAACATTCTTCTGAAGGACCTAGCTT
The DNA here is from genome assembly GCF_054177405.1 of Leptonychotes weddellii. Lineage (NCBI taxonomy): Eukaryota > Metazoa > Chordata > Mammalia > Carnivora > Phocidae > Leptonychotes > Leptonychotes weddellii. The sequence continues at coordinate 168,622,115 of NC_138372.1, forward strand.
AAAAAGCCCAAGCTAAAACCTGACAAATACACTGAAGCAGCTTAAAGAGAAGACTGGTCTGGTCCTTCCCCAAAGCATGGGCAAGTGCCTGTTCCTAAGAGCCTCCTCTGGAGCTGTTGAAAAGCGTGAAGTTTAAGCTGTGACCCATCCCAGTATCTTCTATCCAGAAGACCCAGAAACACGTTTCGGGCAGGTTTTCCCTAGCAGAGAAAATACGCTTCCCTCTGGGGCCCGCTCCAGGGACTGTCGCCACGTTCAGGGACAGCGATGTGGGTACGATTTGCAGATGCACTTAGACCAGTGAAACTACCATTGTTCCAATCAACAACTTCCTCTATTGTCCTGTTTCTAATTTAAGGGTAACCGATGCCAGAACATGTGACTTCCTACAATTTGCTCTGTGGAAAGCCGGCTGGTAACTGAACGCCATCAAAAAGTTAAGTGCAGAGCAACTTCTGACAGGCACCACGAGCCTCGACCCATCTCCTGGAGAATGGTCAGAGAGGAGTTAATGGATGCTTGCAGTGCGACTCAAACACATCCTGCGACTCCCCCCCGCCGCCGCCCACCCCGGGCACACATGCTCGCGCTGACAGCGCTCTGGGCACTGGACACGTGGCAAATGCATTATGGTGCCTGCTCTGTGGCAACAGCTGTTTGCTTTGTCCATCCGCCATTTAAAGCCAGGCATCCATTCCCCCAAGAAAATCAACTACAACTACCAACATTTTTCTAAAATGTCATCAACTATTAGTCTCCGATGACCCTGCCGAAGAGCGACTAGAACAGTGCTCCCCATCAGCCTGCCTCCCTCTCTCACCAGATGACCATGGCAAAGAATATGAACCCACACACAACCCAAAAGCCAGGGAAACCAAACGAAGGGCAGCAGAAAATAAGGAAGATCAGCTTTTAGACCAAGAGTATAAAAAGACGTAAAATCGAGGGCGCCTGGGTGGCTCAGTTGGTTAAGCGACTGCCTTCGGCTCAGGTCATGATCCTGGAGTCCCGGGATCGAGTTCCGCATTGGGCTCCCTGCTCGGCAGGGAGTCTGCTTCTCCCTCTCCCACTCCCCGTTTGTGTTCCCTCTCTCGCTGTGTCTTTCTCTGTCAAATAAATAAATAAAATCTTTAAAAAAAAGACGTAAAATCGAATCTAGCAAGTTCAAAGTATCCTTGATAAGAAAGAAGCATACCGGCAAATCTGTTTATAAGGTTATTTCCTGAAAAGCACTTAAGAAATCCCACTGACTTCCAACATTAAATTAATGTTGTAGCAAGAGACAGACAAGCCACAGATTGAGAGAAAATATTTGCGAAAGACACATCTGCTAAAGGACTCTTCTCCAGAGTACACAAGACACTCAACAATATGAAAATGAACAACTTGATTTAAGAAAGGGCAAGACACCCGAAGAGACGGCTCACTAAAGATCCACAGACGGCAAGTAATCACGTGGAGAGATGCTCCACGCCACGTGGCATCAGACACCTGTAAAATCAAGTGAGATCTCACGACACACCTGTGAGAATGGCCATAGTCTGCACACAGACAACACCAGGTGCTGACGAGGACACGAAGCAACAGCTCACTCATGGCTCATGAGAACAGCCACTTGGGAAGACTGGCGGATTCTCACCAACTAAACATGCTCTTCCCATTGGGTCCAGCAACCACGCTCCTTGGTATTTACCCAAAGGAGCTGAAAACTTATGTCCACACAAGAATCTGCACGTGGATGTTTACAGTTTTATTCCTGATTGCCCAAACCTGGAAGCAACCGTGGTGCCCTTCAGTAGGTGAATGTTTAAATGATCTGTGATCCACCCAGACAATGGAATGTGGAATGTTATTTGGTGCTGAAACGAAATGAGCTGTGAAAAGACATGGAAAGCCATGGAAAGCCATGAAAAGACATGGAAGGACGACCTTAAATGCATATTGCTAAGTCAAAGAAGCCAATCCCAAAAGGCTACTCCCTGTAGGATTCCTACTACATGACATTCTGGAACAGGCAATGCAATAGAGACAGTAAAAAGACCTGTGGTTGCCAGGGATGGAGTGGGGTGGCGTGGGGGAGAGTGGGGACAGATGAATGGGTGGAGAGCAGAGGAATTTCAGGGCAGTGAACCTACTCTGTAGGATACCATGATGGCAGATACCTGTCACTACACATCCGTCCAAACCCACAGAGGGAACAGCAGCAGGAGTGAATCCTAGAGTAAACTATGGACTTTGGGCGATGATGTGTCAGTGCAGGTTGATCAGTTGTGTTTTTTTATTTAAGATTCTATTTATTTGAGAGAGAGCGAGGACACGCAGAGGGAGAAGCAGGGTCCACAATGAGCAGGGAGCCCGATGCGAGACTCGATCCCAGGACCCTGGGATCATGACCTGAGCCGAAGGCAGACGCTTCAACGACTGAGCCCCCCAGGCGCCCCAGGTTCATCAGCTGTAACACACGTACCACTCTGCTGGGGGATGCTGATAATGGGGGAGGCTGTATGTGCATGAAGATGAGGATATACAGAATGCTGTACTTTATGCTCAATTTTGCTGTGAATCTAAACTATTCTAAAAAATAGTTTACTAATTTTTTATTTTATTTTTTTAAAGATTTTATTTGACAGAGACACAGCAAGAGAGGGTGCCCAACAGTTTACTAATTTTTTAAAACATGTCCTTTATATTAAAAAAAACACAATCAAAAACATCTGACAAGAAAGGACTCAAGAGGTGATCAGACCGAATGTTCTGTAACTGGGAATACTTTCTCACATCTGAAATTACCTTCCTGTAGGGATTATGAGTATCACCTGCAGAAACCCATGCTGGTCTCCTCTAATTCAATGTGCCTCTACAGTCTAGGAAGTGTGGGCTTAAGAAATACAAAACTTATATAAATTTAAATTAGGGGGGTGCCTGGGTGGCTCAGTCGGTTAAGCATCTGCCTTTGGCTCAGATCATGATCCTGGGGGCCAGGGACGGAGCCCCGCACTGGCTCTCTGCTCAGCGGGGAGCCTGCTTCTCCCTCTGCTCATGCTCCCTCTCCCCCCCTCAAATAAGTAAGATCTTTTTCAAAATAAATAAACGAATGAACAAATCAATAAGGCAGGTGACTCTGTGGTATCCCCAAAGCATACGGCCCCTCGGTGTCTGGGGTGCTGCTTGAAGGTCTGTGCTCCCCACCAAATTCCTGTGCTGCCAGAGTGGGAGCTGGGGCCTCGGACAGGTGATCAGGTCGTGAGCGTGGCGCTCTCATGAATGGGGCTAGTGCCCTCATGAAAGACACCCGTGGCTCTCCGGCTCCTTCCACCGTCCACCGTGCGAGGAGAGGACACAGCGAGAAAACAGGTCTGAACCAGGAAGCAAGCCCCTAAGACAGACAAGTGGTCGATCTGCCAGCACCTGGTGCCCCCGGTGCACTTCCCAGCCTCCAGAACTGTGAGAATTAAGTGTGTGCTGGTGAGGAGCCCCCCCAGCCTGTGGTTGTGTTACAGTGGCCCGAGACCATGCGAATCGGCATGAATCCGGAAAGCTGAGGGGTTCATTTATAAATGTCGATTTAGGGCGCTACCCTCTCCCAAGATCTGGTTCTCCAAAGAACCAGCATTGTGACACGCACCCACGGCACAGCCCAGTGTGAGACGCTCTCAACGGGTAGTATGAGGACCATGTGTCTCGGTTACGTGGCACAGTTTTTTTTTTTAATTAAAGATTTTATTTATTTATTTGACAGAGAGAGACAGTGAGAGAGGGAACACAAGCAGGCAGAGTGGGAGAGGGAGAAGCAGGCTCCCCGCTGAACAGAGAGCCCGATGCGGGGCTCGATCCCAGGACCCTGGGATCACGACCTGAGCCGAAGGCAGACGCTTAACGACTGAGCCCCCCAGGCACCCCATATGCGGCACAGTTATTAACTGCACCCCTTTGCACTCAAGTGTCCCGGGATGGACAGTGCGTTGCCACTCTGGAGATAAATGATCAAAAGCTTAACTAGGACTTGAACCTTTTCATACCCCAGCCTTTGAGTGTTCTGTGTCATAATACACAGTCAAGGACACTTCAGAAACCAAACACATCAGACCTGACGTCAATTTCTATTTGACTCCTTTGGATCAGCTTGCTGGGAACTTGATGTTGGTAAAGTGGGGGGGGATGTGTGTGTACACACTATTCTAAGTATTAACAGACTGAAGCAAAGGAAATGTGGAAAGAGGCTCCCCCTGGGCGCAACGGGATGAAAATATTGCTCCACTGTTAACAAATCAGTCTCCTTAAAGTCTTTCTCAATGGATTCCCATCCGAGTGCAAGTGGCAGGTGCCCAATCCCTGGACCTCCAGCGCTCCTCCCAGACCACTCTCGTGGTGACCATATTGCCCGGCCCCTCCCTGTTGGACAGTGCTGGTGCTCTCCTCCCCTACCCTCTTATATACTTGCCCCCTCACACACATGCCCACCCCCCCACACACACACCTCCAGCAGAGGCCTGGGCCAGGCTGCTCCCTCCCGTAGGAGGCCAGGGCATGTGACTATTCAACAGCACAGCCCCAACCCCACTGTAAGCTCCCAGAGGTGGGGACAGGCCTGCGGGACAGGCCTGCAAGACAGAAGGGAGCAGCTCCAGGCCACACGCCTTCCCTATCCACCTGTGCAACTCAGAGCCCTGCTTCCAAGACCCTGGCAAGCACGACGTCCTCTGGGCTGGCCAGGCCCCTCTGCTTTTCCTTCAGGTCCCACCAGCCTGGGGGGCACAGCCCAGACCAGCTGCCCAGCTTTTTTCCCTCCCTGGCCCCCTGGTAAAGGGAACAGCACGTCCCCCAGGAGAGAGGCAGCCTGAGCACACAGCAGAGAGTGGGCGCCCACCCCGAGGGCAGGATGGCTCGGATCCCACTGGGTGGTCCAGCACCTAACCAGTGCAGGCACTCAGGACGGCTGGAAAGAAATGGGTTCGTGAGCGCTGAAGGCAGAGGACCAGACCAAACCATAATTACTCCATTAAAAAAAGAAAACGGATTTTTAGAAATCCCTCCCTTTTAGAGAGAAAAGCAAGATAAGCACAGAGCTCAAAGAAAATCCCTTTTTCTTCTGAATAGGAAGCAGAAACAGTGTGTCAATGCTAATGAATAGTTGAGATGATTTTTTTAATGCCTTAAAACTGGCATATTTCAATTCGAGTAAACTTTCAAAATGCACATGCTGCTAAAGGTGTTATTTTTTTTAAAAGGCACCACACCCTCCAAATAAATCACAGCAGCTCACAATTTCACACGTAGGTGGAATTTCTCAGGAATCCCTATGCTTTATTGAAACAGCACGAGTCCAGGAGTGCCTGGAGCATAAAACACCGCACGGCCACGTTTCACACGTGGCATCCTCCGGACCACCCCCCAGCCACCTGCTGGGGCTCCCAGTGCTGAGTCTGATGCCTGCGCTGTCTAGCGGACTTGTCCCAGCCCAGCTGGGAGGCCTCTGCTGGGCCTGCATTCTTAGTAGGACATCAATCATAGACACCAAAAGGCCTTCCCCAGCACAGGGCTCCCTGGTGATCCTCTGACAGCCAGCAGGCCCCCACTGGCACCCACTGCCCCAAACCGAGCTCCACGGTGGCTAGGAGCAGCCGCCCCGTCTGCACTGGCCTCTCCCGCCCACGGGATTTGGGACCCCGGGGGCGGGCGGGGTCAGGACGCTGGGACACTGCAGGAGGACAGGTCAAGTCATCTCAGGCGCTGCGCTAAAGCAGAGGCGAGAGCCCCAACCGCAGGGCCCTACACGGGGCCGGAACGTCAGGATGACTCAGCAGGCTCACGCCTCGCCTCACCCTGGCACACACCGGCAGGGAAAGGTGCCGGAGCAGAGCCCTCCGGGCAGGGCACTGACCTACCAGCTGCAGCGCCACCGATGAGCACCATCTACTCGCAGGGCCCCAGAGTTTCTCTGCGGAGCACACCCAATTCCGGAAGCCACTTCTCCATGTGCAGGAGAAAATGTCAGCGTTCCAACAGAGCTGCAGGATCCCTACCACCTGCCCAGGCATCCAGGAACCGCGTCTCTTCGGTAACACGCAGCAGGACAGTGGGGTGAGCCTTGGTGTGCCTGAGCCCCGTCACAGGGACACAGCACCGAGGGCACTGCGTTCCAACAGGACCCGGCGTGCCCCGCCACCTTCCTTCCTCGGGGCCGCAGCCACGCTGCACCTGCCACAAACATGGGCTCGGTTAAAGCAGAAGGAAGGGCGCCTGGTGGCTCAGTCGGTTAGGCATCTGCCTTTGGCTCAGGTCATGATCCCGGGGTCCTGCTCTGCGGGGAGCCTGCTTCTCTCTCTCCCTCTGCCTGCCGCTCCCCCCTGCTTACACGTTCTCTTTCTGTCAAATAAATAAATAAAATCTTAAAAAAAAAAAAAGGCAGGATAATACACTCAACCTGAATTGGCAGACTCCATGGACAGTCTACGTGACAAATATTCTGAATGTTGGATCAAATCAAAGTACTTATTCTTCCTAAATTTTACGGGGCATTTTTAGGACTGACATCAAGCACCTTTCCATGCAGAATCCACCTGCATCTCATACTAAAACAAGCTGTTACCTAATACGAAGGAGAACACAGCCAGCATCCAACCCTCAGAAAGCAAGCGCAAGTCCGTTTAGGGAGAGATTATGTTGAATGAGGACAAACTGCCCCCAGAGGAGGATATTCCCTGCAACATTTGCCTTCTGCTAAAATAGAGACTTTCTCCTATAACTACTTTTTACCTTTGACCTTTAGATACTTTTCTCAGATTTGCATAATCAACTCAGAGGGATGGGTTTTGTTTGTTAATTAAAAAGCAGCAAGTGTGGGGTGCCTGGGTGGCTCGGTCGTTAAGCGTCTGCCTTCGGCTCAGGTCATGATCCCAGGGTCCTGGGATCGAGCCCCGCATTGGGCTCCCTGCTCCGCGGGAAGCCTGCTTCTCTCTCTTTCCCACTCCCCCTGCTTGTGTTCCCTCTCTCGCTGTGTCTCTCTCTGTCAAATAAATAAATAAAATCTTTAAAAAAAAAAAGCAGCAAGTGAAGTTTTCTTCCCCCTGCCCCTCTTCTACATGTTCCTAGCAAACCCCGGGAGTCCGAGGAAGCTTTGGCTACCATGGAAACAAGAGCCTGGCCATCCACCGTGCAGCTCCGGGAACCCTGGCACGCGCTGGGAGAGCAAGCCTCAAGACCGCCCGAAATGCCAAGTGGGCAGTCACTGACAACACCTGGATTATTGCTCTGAACATGCACGGTCTTCATCTGAGGGCAGAGCCAGGTGCAGATGGGCTCCAGGCCAGGGACGAGAGAGGCAGGCTGGCTGCAAGCTGCCTCAGGACACTCGTAACCACCAAATGGTATTGAAAAATAAAAACCAGACTCCTCACATTACAAACATCACCAAGGACTGACCTCAGAGCAGGTGGCAGAATGAAGAACCACCATCCACTCTGCCAAGACACAAAGAAACCCTTTGCCGGCATTTATATATAAAACGAAGCCAAAGCAGTTTCCAGGTTCCGATCTCACCCTAAGGCAAGGAGGACAGAGTGCCACAGAAGTGAAAAACTGCAAACGGACTGTCTAACAACATGGAATGACTTGAATTACGGGCCGTGTGTCAGGTGAACACAAAATGCCAGTTTTTAAAGAGGGGAAGTATGAAATCTATTTGAGAAATAGCAAAATCAAAACCAGTTTTCCTAGAAAAGGTGAAGTTTTGGTTAATGAGTAGAACTTACATGTGCTTTCTATATGGCCTGGAGTTAAATTTACTCTTATTTTCTAAGAAGTACAACGACAGCAATAAAACCAGCACTCTGTTTCCCTCCATACACCTGAAGCCGGAGATGCAGGTCAGTGATGTACACAGATGGGACAGGTCATTTCTGCACCATTTTTACAAGACAGCATGCATTGCTGAGCCACTAAAAACGTGGTCTTTCGAGTGTCTACACCCTTCATAAACCCCCTCCATCTCATGAATCCCTTACGGCACACCTACAGTTGGTTTTACATCAAGAAAAACAGGGTCCCAGGACCCCTCCTCAGGCCCCCGTCCAAAGGCCCAGGGAAGGCGGGGCGCGGAGAAGAGAGGGCAGGGCGGCCACTTCCCCTGCCCCTCCTGTCTCCGCCCAGGGAAGTGGCTTGGAGCAGAGACAAACTCTTACAGAAGGGGGACGGGGGGACGGGAGCCTGCTCCCAGGTTCCTCAACAGTGTAAGTCAGCTCTACCTCTACAGACAAGACTGACCCCTTAACCTGGAGGTTCCCCGATTTTCTGTGATGCAGAAACCCAGTTTGGTACCTAAATGACTAACCCTTCCGCCATCTGGAGAAGTCAGCAAATCAGAAGCAGGGCTTCCTTGGGAATCCTGAGCGGACTATCCCTATGGAATTTGTGAGGATGGTCCTGACACCACGAAAAGGACTTCTGAAAAACGTAAGCTGTGGTCACTGTGTATCCAAAGCTTCAAAATGTGAATTCCCTTGGGCTCTCGTTCCCTCTTTGGAACTCGTCGTAAGGAAACAAAGGCACAGAAACCCTGAAGCTCCCATAAATAAAGTGGCGCACCCAGACACAGAATTCCGCTGCAGGACTCCCTGTTGACGTGGAAATATACCTAATATCAAGTGCAAAAAGCGGGTTATAGATCAAGTACACATTATGATCATACTAAGTTTTTTTTTAAGATACGGAAGCAGAGAAAAGGGTGTTATTTCTGGATGATTTGTAGTTATAGTCTCTCTGCTTCTGCAGGACCTAAATTTATCTTAAATTTGAAAAGAGTAGGGGCGCCTGGGTGGCTCCTGATTTTGGCTCAGGTCATGGTCTCAGGGTCGTGAGATGGAGCCCCACGTTGAGTCTGCCTGAGATTCTCTCTCCCTCTACACCGCACCCCCCCACACACTGCACACACTCTCTCTCAAATAAATAAATCTTAAAAACATACACACACAGTAAATTACCTTTAAAAATAAATTTTCCTGGGGCGCCTGGGTGGCTCAGTCGTTGAGCGTCTGCCTTCGGCTCGGGTCATGATCCCAGGTTCCTGGGATCGAGCCCCGCGTCGGGCTCCCTGCTCGGCGGGAAGCCTGCTTCTCCCTCTCCCACTCCCCCTGCTTGTGTTCCCTCTCTCGCTGTCTCTCTCTGTCAAATAAATAAAATCTTTAAAAAAATAAAATAATAAAATAAATAAATAAAAATAAATTTTCCTAGTGGTCCTCTCCAAATGCAGAATAAGATCCTGGCGTGTGGCAGACATTCAAGTGTTTTGCAATCACAAAGTCAAATCTCACGCGGCCCAGATGTGCCAACAGAGGCAGTTCTGAAGAGCCGTCTACGGATGCAGAGCTACTGGCAGGTCCCCTTAATTAGTACAGATTCAGAGCTGATTACCAGGAACCATCTCAGAAGCTGCTCCCAGTCCACCCTCGACGTCAGAGAGACACGGACTGTGCGCTAACCCCACCCCAGGAAGCAGCAGACCTGTCCCACATGTTTTGGTGCATGGAGGCTATTCATTCCTACGGGACCCCTAGCTGGCTCTTCACTAGGCATCCACCCCAGTTCCCAAACACAATCACATGGCTTCCCAGTCCACAGCACCTACTGCCCCCCCACCCCGCCGCTGGACTTAGTCTTCTCCCCACTGGACTTAAGTCAAGCACCCACCCCTAACAATGCCACCTGCTCTGTTCATCACAGATTCTCCCACTTAAGGGTACTCCCGGGTCAGCCTACCAGGCCCTGTGCCCATCAAGGAGAAAGGAGTCAATGGCTCTTTCCTCTTCTTTCTGGGTTAAGAGACAAGACAGAGAAGCCCTGCATCAAGGTCTGAAATAGGCCCACGTGGGGTTAGGAAACTCTAATCTTGTCCAGGTGATGTACAGCATCCTTCCCTGCCTGCGACCCAGACAGCACTGGGCTCCCAAGGCTGAAAGCCTCATGTGTGTTTCTCAGCTGACAACACCAATGGGCACCCTTCCCGCTCATTAATCTGTGGGTGCTGACGTCCCCGGGGGCTCTCAGCACTGCCCTCCAGGACCGGATTACCATCTGTGAGCCAGCAGAAGGCTGCCTCCAGCCAGTGCAGAGAACACGGCCAAAAACACAGCACCAGATCAAGCCCAGGCCTCCCTGAGCGAGGGAGAAACCCCAGAGTCCCTGCAGTGCAAGTGAGGGCCAACGGAGCCAAGCGTACCACCCTCCCCCCCCACACACACAGGGTAAATCCACACATAGGAAGCCCAATCTGGCCCTCAGCCTCCCCCTTCGCCAACCTGGGAGATGGGCAAGCTCCACCTGACGCTGACCCAAGTCAGATAATGAATGACTGGAATGTTCGCAGCAGGAGGCCGCGGGCGGAGACCACCGCCTTCCCCCAAAGGAGAGTAGCTGGCCACTCAGCCTGTCAGAAGGTCGTGAGACTGAAGCCTCAGGGACATAATTAAAACTAAACTACTCTGGGCACAATGCAGTTCTCAGCTACATAAATGGATGACACTTGCTTTCCATAAACTCAGCCCGACAGCAGGACCTGAGTGCGCTACCACAGACTGACACCACAGGTGCGAAACCAACGGGGTTAAACAGGTTAGGTTTTACATCTACTGGAGATAAATGGCCATTCACAAGAAAAAGTCACTGCCCTTCATAGAGCGCTTTCCACCCGAGGCCACCCGACATCAGCTCCGTTGCACATAGCCCCGCACCTCCCTCCGGCCAGCCCGGGGACTTGGATTCCAACAGCCCTGACACTGGACGGCAGCAGCACCCACCACGGGACCCTTACTGGCTATGGCGGATTTTCAGATGCATTAAAAATAAACGAGGACAGAGTTTCCTTTTGGGAAGACGCAGAAGTCCTGCAGACGGAGGGCAGCAATGGAGCGCTACGTGGTGAATGCGAACCTAACGCCGCTGGAACCGTACGTACCCTTAAAGATGGTTCTGATGGTACATTTTATGTTAGGTGTATTTCGCCAAAATATAAGTAAATAACGTAGTAGGAGGAACTTATCTAGAAATGACCTGGAAAGTCCAATCAGGAAGGCAGTGGGGTTTCTGCCCGCAGGTACTCAGTGCATCCCCAACAATTCAGCCAACCACCGCTCTTTGACACATTTGAAGCCTATGGGCGCCGGGGCGGATGGGGCTGCAAACCCACGCCGCGGTGTGGGCGCAGCAGGAGGACCCAGGACACACCACCCCCCGCCCCAGCACGGCCCAGCTCAGGGCATGAGTCAGG
>NC_138372.1:168633474-168647604 GCF_054177405.1 Leptonychotes weddellii
CCCCCCGCCAAGGCCAGGTGCACAAGCCCCTCCCGGCCTGACGCCCTCACCTGGGCTCCCCCAGCCCCAGGGAAAGGCATCTGTCTCCAGTTCTGGCCAGCCCCCACCAGCCACGGCTGAATCACTGTGACATTCTGCAGGACCTAGACTTCTCGGGCACTGCTTCCCACCTCCTCCTGCCCAAGCCCGCGCCGGCCCCCACCGCTGGTACCCGACACCCTTAGCACCAGGCCGGGGGCCAGGGAACATGCAGCCCTGGGGGAGCCGGGCCCCTCCACCCCCAACGCACCAGGAGGCATTTCACTCACCCAAGAGTCAAAGAGGGTCAAAGAGGGCTGCCTGGTGGAGGAAACGGGTTCAGAAGAAGATCCAGGAAGTGGCTCCTTTTACTGAAAAGTAACCCCCCCCCCCAGAAAGATTTTACTTTAGTTTTTAAGGAACAAGTTCACTCTCAGTGTTGTTCTCCTTCAGATCTGAAATCTCCTGACCGCGCAAACAATACCACCTGTCCCCATGGTCTTGCTTATGGTGAGGCCACTGTCCCCTCAGAAGGAGGCACCTCCAGTTTTAAAGAGACAATCATGAAGAGGCAGGGCTTCAAGCACCAAAGTCCACATTCCTGAAAAGCCTGTGGCTCATAAAATGAGTTAACACCTGAACGTATTACAGACTCAGCCGCCCAGGTCTCCCCTCCCCCAGCACAGGCCAACCGCTCACCAGCAACAAACAAAAACCACACGGATAAAGACCTCTTTACAAGAACAGCCAAAACAATTCCATCTGTTAACAAAAACTAGCTGTTGGACTAAGGTTGCAAGTTCAAACACAATCTGCCTGTTGTAAATAGTGCCTCAGTTTATCAACGTAACAATAATGCTCTTTCAAAGATTGATAAAGTTCTCCACAAATACTCGCCCTCCAGCATTTTTAAGATACTTTGCAGGATAAATATTAGCTTAAGACTCGCCTACAGGAGAAGTGAAAGCTGCCAAAGAAGCAGTTCTAGAAAGAAAAAAAAAACAGAAGCTGCTTCAGCCAGAGGGTAGCAAGCTGCCCCTGGCTGCCGGGGAGGAGGCGGGGCCCTTGCCCTGCACTGCGCACCGTGAGCGCCGTGCCAAGGCTGGGCAGCCAAGCCCTTGTTACCCCACCCGTCCTGGGGCCGCCCAGCCTAGAAGGGCAGAGCTGCAGCCCTGTCTCCCGATCGGGGGCACGGCGCCAGGCCCTCCACAAACAAACCACCCGGCCTACACAAAGGCCTGGAAAATTGAGTTAATTAAAAGGAGAGATTTAAAGATAATTGTCGGGATGGAAAAGAACAAGGAACATCATAGCTTCAATCTGATTTAAACTTAATTTCCTGGAAGACAGTTAAGTAGCCTAGGTAGCCAAGAGCAGCGCGGTGAGGGGATAGCGGGCCCTGCCATCAGCGGCCGGCCCCCAAGCGCCAGGCTGGGTGGGCGTGCGGCCTGTTTGTGCTGCTAATTCCCCGACTGACTTCAGATGGCACTTACCCTTCACTTCACCTGCGGGGGTCTTTTTATGTGTAACACAGTAGCTCGCAACTCAATAGGAACTGGAAGCAAGCTCAGAACAAAGCCAGCCACCGCGCAGTGACACGTGGGTGACACACAAGTCCTCCCCAGCAAGGGACCAGCTCAGGGAGACGGCTGGGCACAGGGCTCTGCAGAGCCAGGTGGGCGGGAGGGACTGAGCACCTGCGGAGCGCAGCCTCGCCCACCACAGGGCCCCGCAAGATCCGGTTCGGGGACCTTGACTCCCACCCCCTTCATCTTCCAAGGCCACGCTCTGTTCTCCTCACACTCCTCTGGAACAAGCGGCGGCGTGCTGAACGTCCTCTCAGCCCCGAGCTAACGTGTAATGCACTTGAAACAAGTTATGCTTCCTCCCAGGACTGCGGATGGCGGGGTGGAGAGACGGGCCACACGAGGTCCCGAATCACTAACACGGTCTCTTGTGACTGCAGACTCCGACATTCAGCCCTCACCTCCCCACCTGCAACGGGAACAACACCTCCAGACCGTGTGGAGGACCCGGTAGTGCGGAGGATCACCATGGAGCCCAAAGCCTGCGCGTTCTCGGGGGAAGGGAGCGGCTTTCTACCCCTAAGCCCTCACGTAGAACAGTGGTTGCGCCCAATCACATTTGGGTAAGAGTGTTGAAAACTCCCTCGGCGAGCCAAATCTGTGGTTCAACTACATCACACAGCGTGTGGTGCTCAGGTATGCAGCCCTAAAAGAGAGAAATCACAAGAGAGAGCAGAGAACAATCTAACAGAATTTAAGTTACCAAACATGGTCTAATTTTTGTTTGAATGGCTTCAAGAATAAACGAGTAATCTAATAATGACAATACCCCTGGTTTCATGAGAACTTTTACCTAGAGCTGTCACTAAAAGAGAAAAATTCTTTGTTGGAAAAACAAAAATTTACGTTAAGAAGTGGTTCCACTCAGTTATCAGAAAGCAAGCACAGCCGGCGATTTCGCTGTAGAGGAAGGTACGCGCGCCTAGGTCTAGAATACCATGGACCCTTCCAGCACGAAGACACTGACCACTGAGGATGGAGGTCAGCTCCGTGACTAGGGCTACCCACTCCGGGCCACCTGTGGAGTGGGCAGGCAACAGGGACACAAAGAAGCCACCTCTGGTCTAGGATAGGGTCCCTCCCTTCAAGGCACCTAAAACAGGGGTGTGGGGGTGGATAGGGGAGAGCGAAGACAAGCTGTGTCACCCAAAAGCACAGCCAGTGAGACCTGCCCCCCCCAAGGGTGTCAGGTGGAGGAGGCCCCTGTGACAACGGAGGCCAGCAGGCAAGCCTAGACCGACGCAGGGGGTGGCCATGCTCAGAGGTCCAGGCACAGTGCAGGGCATGGGCACGAGGTTTTAGACTTGTTATCAGCAGGAGCACGACAGCTGGCTCTCTCCACTGGGACAGCGCTATGTGCTGGGCATTTTCCGACAGCAGGACCTGCCCCTGCAGGGGCTGCACCCAGAGAGACACCCTCAAGGGGCCAGCACAGCCCAGCGGAGGGTGAGCCTGGGAGTGGAGAGGTGCCGTCCAGGAGGTCTGCATCACAAGGTGGGGCAGCAGGGCCAGGCGCTCAGGCATGGAGCTGCCAGTGCAAAGGGAGGGGCAGGAGCTTCGGCTTCACCTGGGTCAGCCATGGGGGCTTCAAGGAACCAGTAAGAGAATGGGGCAAGCATCTGGAAACATACCGGGCTGCAGGTCACAGAGCAACAGGGCTGGTAAGACCCTCGGGGATGGTCCAGCCCCACCTGAACCTCAGAGGAGAAATGGGGCCCGAGAGGCCTGGGGACCCAGCATCGATGACAGCGACCCTGAGCAGAGCTGACGTTGACACACGCTTCTTTCTCCTGCCCTCCCAGGAGCCCCCTTGCTAAGACATGCTCCAAGTTCCTGAAAACTGGCCATGTGTCCTGGACAGGTGTGAAGAACGAGTGTGTGCGCTCACCCACCGGTAAGGAGAGGAACGTGCCACACCGTGCAGGCAAGCTCTGTGGCCCGTGGCCGGGGACAGCGCTCCTTTCACCTGCTGGCCCCGCTCTCCAGGCCGCCCCTGCCTCCCCCTGCAGTCCAGCCCTCCCCCCCGGCTGCACCCTCCTGAACTCACTACCGCCCCTCGGTGCTCCCTGCTGCTGTGTCACCAGCACGAGGTACGGCCAGAACATTCTGTGTCCGGCTTGTCCCCTCCGGCTCCCCACCCCTCAAGCACAGCAAACACACACTAGTCCACACTAGTCCTCGTCCGTCCGAGGCCCTGACTACCAACCACGGCCTCCCTCCGCATCAGCCACATGGCCCTGCAGATGTCACATGAGTCTGCTGTGTTCCCCTGGTTTCTGAACAAGCAGCCACAGGTCTGGGGGCCTGACCTAGCATCCTTTCCTCCTAAAGCTCCAAGGGTTACTTCTTATCTGGGCATCTGGAAGTGGGACAAGCGGGATGAGACAGGAACTAGAGGTGGCAGCCCGACACCCAGTCCAGCAAGGATCTGCCAGCCCACCTCTGCCTCATACCCAACGCCAGGTGGCCCGCAGGTGTTTCTGGCCAAGGGCACTAAACCACCCCAACCACCCCTGGGAGGTCTGTTATTTTACCCCCGGCTGTATCCAAAACTCATCAGAAGTCACCACTACTCCTAACTCACAACCTCATCACCAAACAACACCCCACATCCTGGGCCTGTGCAGAGCCTCTCAGTAAGGAGTTAAGCCTAAGATGCCCCAAGGCTACCAAAGGGCCTAGGTGCTGGGAGAAGCAGGGGGGCACTTAGCTCTTCTCTTCCTGGGGACACCAGCAGCAGCCTGCCTTCAAGCAGGCCGGGGAATAGCACAGCAAGATTCCCCGCCCGCTTGAAAGTCTAGGCCCCTCTACAGCTTCCTGCCCAGCACCCTGGGACAAGCAGGAGAGGGAGGCAGAGTGGAGGGCAGACAAGGAAGCTCTTGACACTGCAGCCCAGCATGTCTCAAGCTCTCCAGACATTCCAGGCATCAACATCAGCTTGGGCTCTGCCTGCGCTTCAGGGTGGTCCCAGGGGCCCACCAGACAAGGGCACCAAAGGGGCTGCACTCAGGTCAGCCGCCCACACGCGGGGCATCGGGGACCTTCCTGCGGTGGCCACTCTGCAGCTGGAAGGCACAGGTGGCAACGGAGACAGGCCACATCCCGCGTGCACTCCAGAAGACTGACGGCACCACGTGTGCAAACCTGAGTCCCAGGGTTGGAGGATGGGTGGAGAAGGGACAGCCCCAAATACCAGTGCTTCACAGAGAGTGTCCGTGAGTCCAAGCCCCGCTCCTCTGCAGCACCCACACGTCGCACGAACGACAAAGTCAGACAGGATGTTTTCGTGCTCATCTCAACGGTACGGACTTGCTCGAACAATGTCTTAAGTTGGGGCATCTGGGCAGCTCTGTCGGTTAAGCGTCGACTCTTGGTTTCGGCTCAGGTCATGATCTCAGGGTCATGGGATCGAGCCCCATGTCAGGCTCCATGCTCAGGGGGTGGGGCGGGGTGGTGGTTCTGCTGGAGATTCTCTCTCTCCCTCTGCACCCCCACCCCGCCCCTGCCCTCTCCCTCTTTCAAATAAATAAATCTTTAAACAAAACCAATGCCTTAAGTCCTATTTTCTTCATTGGCTTTTAACTATATAAGCACTTTACCCTGAAATTCAATTAGGACAGTGACCTACGATGAGGTGACTGTCTATGAACCATGATCAGAGAGTCCCAGAAGAGACCACAGCCCCAGGGGAAGCTGCGCAGACAGGGTCCAGGCCTGGGGGCAAGGGGGCAGGTGGTGCTTTCGCTGGGGGAGGAAGGGCCCTGGCCAGGCAGGCTCCGCACGCAGGCCGCTGGCTCCGGGGAGGAGGGGCTGGCCCTCGGCACGCCCCCATCAGCAGCATGGAAAGTTGGCTGGGAATGGAAAGGACGTCTGGTGTCTATAAAAATGTGCCTCCCAGGGGAGCCTCTGGAAGCAGAGACTCCATGAGACTCTCATTCTTTTCCTTATTTGCCACTCTGAAAAATAAGCCATTCTTCCTATTCTGAAATGCAATACGGGTCAAAACCTTCCACAGTGAATAGTGACCCAAAGAAAAAGGTCACCAGATCCAAAATATTTCTCATTTGGCCAGTGGCCCAAAGAAACTCTATTCTGTTTACTTGGTTACTCTCCTGGGGGATAAAAAACCTAATCCAATATCCCAAGTGGGCCCATGTTACTCCAAATTCTGTAGGGAGGGCGGGGCTGCAGGCGCTTCTCACACCCTCTGCTGGGTCCTCCTGGGTGCTAGCCCCTCTCCCCACCCCACGGACTCTTCTCTGTCCCCACCGTGGCCTCACGTGGGAGAAAAGAACCACCCATGGAGTGAGTGCCTGTCCTGCGTGTCCACCCCAGACCCCACAACCCAGCAAGGCCGACCCCAAGACGGCAGGTGATCTGCAAAGGCCTGCGCAGAACCAGAAACGGGGCTGAACGTGGGGCTCGGCGTCTGCCAGCTCCAAAGCGGGCTTCCCTCCCCGTGGCAGGACGGCTCCCGCTGGGCCTTCCCGCACGCTACGCTTCCAGTGTGGCCCAGTCGGTGGGAAGGAGCCCTCAGCTCCCACCTGCCCCACGTAGCCCTCGGCCTGAAGTCCTCTGTCACGGCAGCCACTGAGCAAGGACCCACACTCAGCATGTCAGCAGGCCTTCCTTGGTCACGGCACCTCAAGGGCTCCCATCTCTCATCTGGAGCCCAGAGCTGTGACCTCACGCGGCAGCCAGCCCTTGCCTGTGCTGGAACGCAGGCAGCCCCCCACGACCCTCCCCAGCTCCCCCATCGCTGAGTCCCCGCCCCGGGGTGTGACGGGGTGCCGGGCCCAGGCCAGGGCATGTCCCATTGTCCTGCAGAAGGACGCACACTCCCGGGGCATAAACCCCACCAAAGCAGCCTGCCTCAAACAGAGTTCTCTGTCAAACTGTGAGGCCCACACTCCAGCCCCTGCACACCCATGCCCACGTTCCTCTAAGGTCTTTTCCTAGGATGTGCACACCCCGGGGAGAAGTACTGCCCCAGAAACAGGCAGGAGGCAGAACCAGGACACAAGGCAGAAAACCCCGACAGAGGCTACTACGTCCTGAAGCTGGGCATCTGCGGGGCTCTGCTTGCTTCTCAGGAAAGCACCAAGGCTGTCAGCGTGAGGGGAGGGTGACAGTGGGGGTCACTCAAAATGCCCATGCCCCTGGAGCCCGCGGTGACTCCTCTGTCGCTGACTCCATGCGCAGGAGACGTGCTGGCTCGGGTGAGCCGCTACTCACTGCGGAGCCCCGCTCACATCCTCCCGCTCAGGGGCGAGAGTGGCCTCGGAGAGGCACGAGGGAGACAGGCCCAGCACCGGCCTTGCGGGAGCCCCAGGACCCCCAACATCTCTGCCTGTGGCCCCCCCAGCTCCCAAGGAGGTGGGGGTCTGAGCTCATGATCCCTCTAGAAATAAGGGACTCAGCGCCAGAGGAGGAGAAATGGCGGTGGTTTATGGCCTGGCAGCCGGCCCTCACCCCCCTCTGGGGCCCAGGAAGCACAGGCTAGAGGCAGCCCCACGTGCGGGAGTGAGGAACGGAGCAAGGCAGAGCAAGGGAAGCATGCAGCACCTGCAACACATCTTCCTTGGATCTTTACAAGTGCCTCTTAAGTAATTCTCTACTTAAAGTGGCTTAAATCCTTCCCAGAATAAGGCGAGTATAAGCAGAATAACGGTTACAGTTCGAAAGCAAGTGTTTCCCCATCAAGGAGCATTTAAAGCCGTAAATGGCATTAATCTGCCCCTGAGCTGGGGTCCTGCTCCCGCCGTCCTCAGAAGCCGGACCCACAGGAGCACGACCCCTTCTCCTGTTTGCCAGGAGACCCTCCTCAGCTTGTCCACTGACTGGGAGCCCTCCCCTCAGTACCACTGCATTCTAGCTGGTCCACACCTTCCCCAAGTTCAAGACCATGGAGGGGAAAGAGAAGTAGCTGCTCTTTACAAACCACTCATGCCTCGAATTCAAGTGACAGTCTGAGGTCAAAGGAGGGAGGGAGAGGGGGCGCTCACGGTCTGCCACGGGGCTCTACCCTCAGTTAGTATTTTATCCCCGGACCCTACAAGTATCAGGCGTGGGCAGCAGAGCAGGACCCCCAGGTCACCTCAGGACCCTGAGAAAGCCGCTTACCTCTCCAGGCCACAGGCAAAATGGCGGGGTGGGAACCAAGCACCTGTCTGTCCCTTCTCTTGCACTTCCACAAGCTTTGAGCCTACAGTTTAAAACCACACACCAAGGGCAATATCATCACAGGAGAAAGGCCTGCAGGGCCGGCAGGAAGCCTGTAATAGACGCGCTATAAACTCAACACACCTCACTCTGTCTTCAAGACTAATTTTAACAGGGAGAAAACATAACCGCAGCTCACAAACCTTTCCTTGCGGATATAATTTACAGCACCATGACTCAGCTGCCCTGACTGCCTGACAGGTGAGGTCACCTGGATGCACACTGGTGTTTTCACCAGGCAACAACCCACACCTACGCACGGGGCAGGGAGAGCAGGCTGCCCCTGTCCCCAGCCTCCCTCCTCCAAGGTCCTCCAAAGCCCCCTCATTAACACTTCATAGCACATGTGGATTTCCCAGTTCCTTCCAGCACGCTGGCCTGCTGGCCTTCTGGCCTAACTGGCTGAGCTGCCAGTTAAGGGCAGTTAACTACAAATATCAAAGTTATTGACCTATTTGTTTAAATAGGCTGTCCTTTTAAGCACCTGCTAAGTCTATTAACAACAAAAAAAAAAGCAGGCCATAAAGGGTCCACTGTGCCCCCTCCTTTGCCCCACCGCCCTCCTCAAGGACTCCCGCAGGTGCAGCAGTCCCCACACTGGGCCAAACGCCACTCGGTCGGTGCTCAGACTGGTGACCAGGCGGCACTCCCGGCATCTCCAGCATCTATGGCCCCAGCGGCCAGGTGCCCTCAGGCCTCCCAGGGCGCAGACGCCAAGGCCCCTGACTCCCAAGGTTCTCTCCCCGTCTCCTGCCCACACATGGCTCACACCTAGGCTACTCCAAGCCTAGGCTACCTCAGCAGCTCCTTTCTGAGGCCACCCCACCCCGCACCCACAATTCCACCTCTCCTACCAGATCTTGACTTCCTCTTGCAGCTGAGTCCCGAACCCCAAGCTAGTGCCCCCCACGGCACCAGGGGCCCAGCTTGCGCACAGGAGGGGCCGACACACATCACATCCACCAGAACCTCGGGCTCTCGCACGGCTTCGTTCTGTTCACCCCCTTCTGATCCCGGGCCTCCCCCAGCCCAGCCTGGCCCTGCCCCTCCAACATAGGAGTGGGCTGCCTCCAGAAAAGAGAGGCGAATTCCAGTTTCCCCCATCCCCTTTCTCTTGGGAACTACAAAGTCTCTCTGTAGACACTCATCTTCAACTGCTTCATGTGGGGACAGAACTAGCTGCAACTCTGAACGTCCTTCCTACGAGCCAATTCCGATTCCAGATGCCATACCCACATACACTCGCTGAACCCTCATGATACTCCAACGCAGGGAATCCTATCATTAGCCCCAATCTGCAGGAGACTGCAGCACCAAGTCTAGCACACAGAAGATGCAGGACTAGAAGCGTGGGGAGCACCACGGCCTCGGCTCAGCGGCCCGGCCATGGCGCTCTCTCCCAGTGCCAAGGTCACCGCTGGGCTGGGAAATGCGGAGGGGATCAGAGGAGATGCAAGAGCCTCATTCCAGGCCTGATTTCTGGAGGGAACCCTCCCCTGTGAGGCAGGCAGCTGGCCACGGGAGACACCGGAGTCGGTGACCTGGAGAAGCCGGCGGAGGTGGGCCACGGAACACGGGAGCACGCACACAGGGGCACGCAGGCACGGGCATACACGCTTTGGGAGACGGCGTCTGGAAAGGAGCAAAGCAGCTGCCACTGGGAGGTGGGGCTCTAGAGAGGGCTGTACTTGTTTCTTTAACTGAAGAAATTAAAACCCGGCCTGATCAAAAACCTTAGTTTAAAACAGGCCTTTACTGGGGCCTGGCTGGCTCAGTTAAGCGTCAGATGGATGCATGATTTCAGCTAAGGTTATGATCTCAGGGTTGTGAGGTCAGGCCCTGTGCTCAGAGTGGGGCCTGCTTAAGATTCTCTCACCTCCTCTCCCCCTCCCCCACCTGGCAAGCACGCTCCCCCTCTCTCTGAGAAAAAATAAATAAATAAACATAGAACAGTCCTTTATTGGAGGGCCTGGCGGCTCAGACGGTAGAGCATGCAACTCTGGATCTCGGGGTTATGAGTTCAAGCCCCAAGCTGGGTGTAGAGATTACTTTTTAAAAAGTAAATACATAAAAAATAAAACAGTCCTTTACTCCACCTTCCATACATAATACATGACCATTAGAGTAACGTGTGGAGTGGCACATGATATTTGACTCGTGACTTCCCATTAAGACAGGATTCTAATCTTTAGGGCTGCAGATGGGGTTAGCAGATTGCTGAGTATTATCAGTTACTGTTCATACTAAAACCACATTCTCCTCATTTGAAGAGTACAAAGAGGTGATTTTGCAAATGGCAAATGGGTGGGACTCTGGGCTCTTCCCAGCTTAGAAGAGCTAGCCTGTTCTGCCAAGAAGCTGGCTGTCGCGTGGGGAGAGACACCCTGGAAATAACGTGCATCCTGCCTCGAGGGGAGCAAAGTGGCCCCGTGCCAGAGTCCTGCAGGGGCCCAGTGGCTGTGGTCGCTGCACAGAAAACCACCAGACCTGGGTCCTCCAGCCCAGCAGGGAAACAGGGCAAACCAGGCCCCTTGCTGACCGCACAACTCCTGTGAACCAGGAGCCAGCCAAGCACCTTCTCTGCCTGGCAGGCCCAGGACACAAGGAAGGGTCCAGAGAACTCCTGGTGGTGCAGCTTCAGACTAGATCACGGTCCTCCTGTGAGCCACATCGTCCCTCACATCAATGAAAATGAGCCGGGCAGGGGGGCGGTGCGCCTGGGTGGCTCAGTCGGTGAAACGTCTGCCTTCGGCTCAGGTCATGATCCTGGGCTCCTGGGATGGAGCCCTGCATGGGGCTTCCTGCTCAGCGGGGAGTCTGCTTCTCCCTCTGCCCCTCCCCCCCACTCATTCTCTCTCTTTCTCTTTCTCAAATAAATAAATAAGACCTTAAAAAAAAGAAAAAGAAAAAGAAAATGAGCTAGTGGAGAGCTTGAACCCAGGCAGCCAGATGTCCTCCCCACCAAGAATTTTAAGTATAATACAACATTACAATAGGTCATACGCAACACAACCTACAGTTGTGTCTATTACAGACAGTATGTTATGTTATATAGTTAAATAAAGAACGGCTATTATAAATTACTCTAATACACACACAGAATATGTAGGATTTTGTAACGCTATCACACCATGTCCAATGAATACGCATTTTTAAGTCCAGGGCACTCTCTATGCCACAGTGCCCATCTGGCCACGGGTGAACAAGTGCAAATGTGGAAGTCTAACCCGGTGGCTCCTCTTCCAGGTCACACGTGCAGCTGCAAGCCTGACCCTTCCACCTTGGCCTGGCTGGGGGTCAGGAATGCCACCCAGCCCCTCCCAAGTTTTATCTCCATGTGACATTGCTTAATTCTTTTAGACAACCTTGACTTGACTCTCTCACTGCTAATTTTAACTACCCTACATTTCCCCACAAAGTAAACTGGAGCGTCCCGCTGTCACCATCACAACAGATTCCAACAGCCACTCGAGATGGCAGCATGCCGTGCAGGTCCTGACTCGCTGCTGCCGGACAGAGTGCTCTAAGTCCACGGCTGTTGCTGCTCGTCTTGGTCACGGCAAGGAAACCCAACCACCACCCTTGGGGTTTATCTCTAGCACACTCCTCAGGGAGAGAGACCAGCCCAAGGCCAGCACCAGCCCCAGCTGCCCGCCTGCTTCCGGAGCTACCAAATGCAGTCCTGGGCAGACCGCCGGCCAAGCAGCCCCCATCGGGCTTCCAGACACAGACCAGGCAGCCCACACTGTTGGGTCTGCAGCTGTGCTCCGGAAAGGCGGGGGTTCCTCAGCTGAGGCCAGAGATGGGGGGCTGGGAGGGATCCTCCCTGGATGGGTGTTAGGAGACCCCTGAAGTATACACAAAATGGTGTCTCCTTGCATTTTTGTGGGAAAGGTCCATACTTTCACCAGATTTTCCAAGGAATCCATGACCCAAAAAAGGTTAAGCACTAGCCCAGTTCAAAGTGGGGGAAGAGGGAAGCATCCACGGTCACACAGCTGGTTAGAGGGATTTTTGCTGTGACAAAATTACTGCATCTGCTTTTCATAACTTTTAAAAGTCGGCCCTTCCTTTATAGTTTCCTTTAGAATTCAGCTGAACAATTTAGGTTCATACAGGGGCAAAAAAAAAAAAAGGGCAGATAAACAAAACGAGAAAGATGAACTCGAAATTTAGGAAAAACTCTAAGGGCCGGCCCAGACTATTCCAGAGCTGAGAATTTTCTAGAGCTCATCAAACATCTGGTGACATCAGAAAGATCAAACCACAATTTCTAGAGCTGATCCTAAAGGAATGGACAAAAGTATGAACCGCTACAAGTAAAACGGCTGTCATTCTCTCGAACTGTCAGGCCATGGCGTCTGGAATGGAGTCCTGGATAAATATTATTTACTTGGCTCTCCAGAGTGATAATGAGCTTGTTTTGAACCTCCTGTATATGGTGTTAGCTCATTCATTTTGAAAAGTAACCCAGGACAGACAGAGCTGGGGAAAGACTGAGCAAGGAAAACCAGGTCAGCAAAACACTGCTCTCACATTTCATAACCAAAACATGAGCCAGGCTCCAGACAAAACCTTAACCTGATCTGCATGTTGCATTCAGCCAAGGGGTCTGGGCATCGCCTCTCTCCCTCAGACGCAGAGCACCACTGTGCTCCTTCCACTGTGTCTGGGCTCACAGTTCACAGACACGCCATCTGACCAAGGCTCCCCTCCCTCACCCGTCTGCTCACTGCACTCCCACTGTGCACACACCAGGAGGTCCAGACTACTCTCCAGTTGCTTCCGGGCCACCTGGCTGCTAACCGGCAACCAGTCAACCCCAGGAAAAGAGACCGTGGCCCCCGCAGCATGGTCACAGCTACACCCTGGACCCACCAAAGCCCACTCAGCCTGCGTTTCTCAGCTGCGCTGGCCAACTCAGTTCCTTCCTTCCGCCACCTTACCAAGCCCCATGTTACCATAAACCCACAGGCATGAGCTCCCACCAAGCAGGGAATCGCGCCAGGCAGTGAGTCACACACCCATGCCCACCCCACCTCAGTGACCAAGCAGGAGCGCAGGGCCGCTTGCAGTGAAAGCCAGCCCTGACCAGTCACTGCCGGTTGACCAGGCCCCGGCACAGAATGCCACCCCGCCCCCATGCCCCTGGGCCCAGGGTAGGGTGAAGCCTTCCTTGCTGGTGTCCCTTAACCCTGCCCACCCCTCTGTATGGCCCTAAGGCTCATCGCTCTACTTGCGATGCCCATCTGCTTCCTGCACCAGGACACGACAGACACGGTGGCCAATGTCCCTCCATGACATGGACACACACATGCGCACAGTCACCACGGGGGCAGAAGCTGGCAGCAGCAACCCTAACACCTCTGTGCTGTTACGAAGCAGTGACTCCTAAGATCGCTCTCAATGGGTTACCAAATCAGGATGAGAACCATCGGCCTTGAAAGGGATTCTCTGAGGCAAGCTAGAATGTGTAAGCAGACTGCAGACACTCCAGACCAGAGGCCTGCATGCCCTAAGGACCCCAACTGCATATGCATCACCAGAAATGGGGAGGAGACGCCCATATGTGCGCTTCCTTGGGGACAGTGCAAAGAAAATGGAACGCAGAGGCCACCCCACATCAACTGGAAACGTGGGCCCTGCCTGGGGCGAATTAGCAGCGTGTGGTGGAGACAGAGACCTAGTTACAGCAGCCCCGCAAAGTGCTCGGGAAACTCGGCCACCGAGTGCGGACCTGCTCTGGGAGGCATGCAGGCGCTCACAGGGCTTTCGGGCGCTCCCAAGCTCCCCGGGTCCTCCAATGGCCTGTGGCGCAGACCCATGACCTTCCTGCCAGTTTCGGGAGCGGGGGGCTGGGGCTCACAGGTGAAGGTGCGATTCACAAGTCCGAGTGCCAAAGGGAGGCAGGTCTCAGGGCCCAGTCCCTGTGGGACCTGTCCACCTTCCTGCCCCACACCTGCAAACCAGCTGGGAGGTATGGCCCAAGGGCGCAGGACCAGAATTCCTAGGGTCAGGACTTTCCAGGTATGTGACCAGCAGCCAGTCCCTTGAGTCCACCAATAAAGACAAGGAGATCTCATTTTTAAAATGGAGATAACATTTGGGCGCCTGGGTGGCTCAGTTGGTTAAGCGACTGCCTTCGGCTCAGGTCATGATCCCAGGGTCCTGGGATCGAGTCCCACATCGGGCTCCCGGCTCGGCGGGGAGCCTGCTTCTCCCTCTGACCCTCTCCTCTCTCATGCTGTTTCTCTCTCGCTCGCTCTCCAATAAATAAATAAATAAAATCTTTAAAAAAAAAAAA
>NC_138372.1:168648104-168720143 GCF_054177405.1 Leptonychotes weddellii
GGCTCCGACACAGAGCCCTCACCCCCTCCCCGCAGCGCAGGCCATCAGCCTCTGTCAAGGCCACCATCCAAGCTCCGCAGGGTCTTTTCCTTGGCTTGTGACAAGCAGTAACCCAAGGGGGGTTGTCACTCATTAAAACAGATGCAGCTGAAGCATACCCGACTTCTACTGTCCAAACCAGAAACCACATCCTCGGGCCCCAGGGTCAGGCTCTGTTTCTCCCTAAGCCAGTTACATGGGCTTCCACCTCCAAGAAGCCCTCCATGAAGGGGCGCCTGGGTGGCTCAGTCGTTACGCGTCTGCCTTCGGCTCAGGTCGTGATCCCAGGGTCCTGGGATCGAGCCCCGCATCGGGCTCCCTGCTCGGCGGGAAGCTTGCTTCTCCCTCTCCCACTCCCGCTGCTTGTGTTCTCTCTCTCGCTGTGTCTCTCTCTGTCAAATAAATAAATAAAATCTAAAAAAAAAAAAAAAAAAAAAAAAAGAAGCCCTCCGTGAGGAGCCCCGCCTGAGGGTGGTACGAATTATCTTTTGTGCTGGACAAGCACCGTATCATCACTCCTGTCTACGTATTATTCTTCAGCTGGGGCCTTGCTGCTTAGGCTCAAACCGCTTATGCAGCTCCCACTGTCCCTCGTACATTTCCTAGCAGAGCATTCAGTCAGGAGAGAGAATCCCAGGCGGGGTTCATAAGATCTCTGGGCATCAATATTCTCATCTATACAACAGGAATACCGCCACTTCCATGCAGAGCGGTCAGAAAAACCCAGAAGTTAACTCTGAGTCTAGATGGCACTTCACACAGAGCCTGGCCCACAGCCACACTGGCAGGGGCCTATCCAAGACAAAGATGCCCGTGGGATCACTGGGGGGCTACTCCATCGACACGCAGGGAGGACAGCGGAGGCCCAGCACGCCAGGGCTCAGAGCACAGCGCCAGCACAGTGCTGCTGGGGTCTCACGGGGACTCAGTTGAACAGAACTAGTCATTAGAGTCCCCCCAAGTTTACCACCCTCTAGTGGAAACATGATCTGCTCAGCGATGGCCTCAGTAATTCTTCTTCACATTCTTCCCCATATAATCCATTTGGTGTTTTACAACGTTTGAACATCGCAGCTATCCCCTGCCCCTCAGCTGGGTTATTAAAACCAAGTGGGGGGGCGCCTGGGTGACTCAGTCAGTGAAGCATCTGCCTTCGGCTCAGGTCATGATCCCGGGGTCCTGGGTCAGGCTCCTTGCTCAGCAGGGAGCCTTCTCCCTCTCCCTCTGCTGCTCCCCCTGCTTGTGCTCTCTCTCTGTGTCAAGTAAATAAATAAAAACTTAAAAATAAATAAATAAATAAAGCCAAGTGGCCCCTGGACTCCCACCGCAAGGGACTGGGATGCCGCAGTGCAGTGAGGCCTGGCCTTCAGCCTCACAGCCAGCCATCTGGCCGGGGAGCAGGCGGTGCTGTGGGGAGGCAGGCCTGGGATCCCAGTCCACATCTGCAGGGCTCCAAGCCGAGGCTGAACTCTGTGGGCAAGAATAAATTGCCAGAAGGACAAGGTTCTGAGGGGATCACGAGGAAATCCATATTAAAATTGTAAACTCGTTTCCAAAACCATATCAGAAGCAGGCAGAAACCACGGCCTGCATCTTCTTGGCTCCCACTCTCCCACAGACCCACAAGATTTCATCAAAAACGTATCTGAATTAAAGGTCCAATGCCCTATCCATTGCTATTTGAACTTTACAACCACAAACTGACAGCGACCACATGACTCTTATCGGCACACACACCGCCTCCCCTCTGCAGAGGTTGCTCAAACGGTCAGGAATTAACCAAGGACTGATAACCGGCCCCCACAGAAGCTTCCATTCACCTGCGTCTTCTGGGATGGTGCAGAAAGCACTGTCTCTTCTTACTTATTTCAACTGGCTAGCTCATTCGAAAACATGGTCCCAATTTTATTTTGCATTTGATTACTGTTTAAACATCATTTCATTTTGTGAAAGGTTACTGATGCTTTATACACACTGTAGTGAAGACAAAAACATGATACCCTACACTGCAAAGACATACTCCTGACACACCTGTAAACCCAGGTTTTCATTGGGGGGAGGCGTGCCACACACCTCTGGGGCTCAGGACTACACAGGAGACCTACGGGCCGGTGCCCCACGTGTGGGTCCCAGGGTTCACCCCCAGGCTCAGCCACTTATTGTGTGGCTTTGGACAAGTGACTTCACCTCTCTGCGCCTCCTTTTCTGCTCTGTAAAATGCAGGTAATAACAGACCACCCTCATTGGGTTCTGCAAAGAGAGAATGAGGCTGAGTGTTCTGCACAGGACTTGGCCTCCTAGATTATTTCTCAGGGCCTGCTAAGTGCCAGGAACAAATACTCATTATGCTTCCCAGATTATAACACAGAAATTGAAGCTCAGAGCAGTGGGTTGCTTCTGGGCCAAGGTCACAAAGCCAGGAACGGCCCAGCCAGGGATGGAAATGGTCCCCGCACCCCGAACAACGCCAGGCTCTAGGACGTTTCTGCTGCAGAATAAAAGGCCCAGGGCCCCTCCCTATCCTCTTAAGAATTAAAAACACTTTAGACATCTGAATAATTCAGGGATGAGCTAGACATGTTTGAAACAGCCCTGAGCTTTCCTTCAGCTTCCCTGTCCCACTAGGCTTGCCGGGCCCATGCTGGTAAAGCAAAGAGCAAGACGGCTTCAACTCTATAATCCATCCCCAGCACCAATTCGGAGCTCCCGCACATGGGAGTGCTGAAGGACAGAGAGGCTAGGCTGCCTCCGTCGGGAAGCTCTGGCTCCATCCAGCAGAGGGTGGTGGTGTGCAGGGCCTGATGGGGAGGATGTTGTCCTCCAAGCTTCTACTGCAAACGGTTTTACATAAGCAAAGAACCACTAACAGTTGCCCTGTTATTCCAGTTCTGCGCAGCATGACTGGCTGGGAGTAGACTGGCATCTGAGTCAGGCCCCAGGGGAACCGCAGGGTTTCTAGAACTGAACCCCTCTGTGCGGGGTCACCTGGGTGCCCCTGTTCACCTTCACCAGGCCGAGCCTTTCTCTTAGCCTTTGTTTTATGAGCCTGAAACCTTGATTTCCTTGTCAAGGCCCAAAATGCTAAGAATGTGTAAACAAGGGTTTGTGCTTAAGAGATCAATGCGGCGGGGGGTGGGGGGGGCGCACCTGGGTGGCTCAGTTAAGTGACTGCCTCCTGCTCAGGTAACGAACCCAGGGTCCTGGGATCGAGCCCCACATCGGGTTCTCTGCTCAGCATTGAATCTGCTTCTCCCTCTGTGACCTCTCTAGCTTTCACTCTCTCTCAAGTAAGTAAATAAAATCTTTAAAAAAAAACTCAATGGAGGTCCACGAGAGCGCTGTCCCACCCTTTTCCCCACCAGGGTGGGTCAGGGCTGTGAGGCCTTGCCCAGCACTGCTTCACAATGCTTAGAGAAACCACAGGGTTCCTAGAACATGATCTTAGAACTAGCTCCTATCTTCACTTAACCCTAGGAACAAAGGCACTGCCTCACAATCTGAGGGCCCGACTTGTTCCCAAATATTTACAAATCCAAATTCGTGGTGAAGCATTCTTAAGTGGATTCTTAACAGCCAGCCCTGAGGACAGAAGACAGATAAAACTTCAAGCTGACAGACATTACCAAAATCCCAGGAGCTGGGCGAGCGGCTTGCTTTCTTCCCCCCCGCAAACTGGACAAAGCCAGAGACCCCTTGTTACTTGGAGCCTCCCTGTACGTCGTAAAACCATCCCGTAATACAAAGTTCTACAGTTCTCAATCCAAGGCACTTTCTGTTTCTGGGCTAACAACAGTAACCGCTTATGCTTTGAGAGCATCTCCAGCTCGCCTGAGAGAGGACCAGCCCAGGACTTTCAGTCTGAGGAAGTTCTCGGGTACGTCCGGGCTTCTCAGGGACAGAGGCCCCACCTCTGCAAACCCCATGCAGTCGGGCTCCTCCACAACCCCAGGGACCTCTCACCCACCCCAAGAGCCCTCACCCTAGAGGGAAGCCAACAACACACCCTTCTCCTCCTCCCAGAACACATCCTCTTGCTTCTAAAAGCTTCCGAGAAAGGAGACCAACACAGCAGGCTCACTGGATTCCTGCAGGACAAAAGCCTCTTTGGCATCCAACACCCAGCCAAGCAGTCTTGTCTGCTTTTAACACATCTTTCCGGAAAATTAAAATGTAACTCAAGGCACAATCCCATAGGCTTAAATTTTAACCCAACCAAATACAAACGCATTGCCCCTTGACTAAAACATACATGTTTAAGAGATCTATCATCTTCTGCCCTTCAACACGTAAATCTAGAAAATACGCATTTAAATATTAAAGTACACATGGGTCAGCACTTAATGTCATCATTTAACGAAGTGGCAAACGCTCTTTACCCCGCTGCCCACCAAGCACAGTAACACAACGCAGTGGAAGCACTTTTGGGATTCTCGGGTGGGGTGCATTTGGAGACTGAATGTACGGATCTCAATGTCCCAGGCACGACTGCCTGAGCTCTGGCCAGTGGGGGAAGCCCCAGCCTTCACTCTCCCTTCCTGCCCCAGGAGCAGGAGGCACTCCTCTCAGAGAATGTTCCAGCAGCAAGGGTGTGTCCGAGGCACCATGGGCAGATCCCTAATTCCTTTAGTTGGACCACCACTCAGCTCTTTAAGACATGCCTTTCCAATGTATTTTTACTTTGTGCATTTAGTAATTATGAAGATCAGTGACACACTTATGCTTCTGTGATCAATTTTATATTGGTAATTGTAACGACAAAAAATGCTTCCGGTTGGGGTAAACACAGCCTTATGATCACAGAATCATCATGGTTTAAACTCCAATTTATATACACTTGTGTCACGGGTGTGAAGGACAATCAATGAAAGACTCTGATGTGTAGAAGTGTGTGCGTTAGAATCAAACTCCATGACGGGAAAATGGAGCAAACATCCAAGTTGAAGAAGAAAAGAGATGCACGTGTTACCACCATTAACAGTCTGCTCGGTTTTTAAAGGGTGGTAGTGGTTATCCAGTCAGTCGCATACTTGGTACTGGATCCTTTCAAGAGCGGTCTCACTGTGAATTTCAATGTCCACAGATACACTGCACTAGACATTACCTCTAATTCTATTTAAAATTAGCAGTAAGCTTGATGTCTACTTAGAAACGCACCTGTAGTTTTCGAAGTTATTTTATGGAACATGAGCAAAAACGTCTGAAGATCTCAGCTGGAAGGCAATACAACTGTGAAAGACCCATAATCTAACGAGCTCCCCCCACCTTATTATATCCAGTGAACTCTGGATCAACAAGTTCAACTTGGGCATAGGAGACGGCAAAACCCCTCCCCCCTCAAAATAATTGGTGGAAAAATATTTCCTTTCCATTTCAAACCAAAAAAAAAATCATACTTTTGGATGGATTTTCCTACAATGATGACTAAAATGTTGGCAATGAGAAGCGTATTTGTTGTTTCCTGGCCTTGCAAAGTCCAACTGATGGCTCGAAATTGCGAGATAAGATTTGTATGTGAAGTACAGTGACCGTGATCACAGTGATCACCGCGCTGTCCCATCTCCCCTGTCAGCCGTTTTAGGGGTCTGCTATGTATTTTGCACTCAAGACTTTCCTGCCTTTACAAAGGGAAGCATTCGGTTGCCAATGGATTCATTCATCCGGCTCCGGGACTCAGAGGCAGAACCCCAGGAGAGACCCTCAGGCAAACCCCCAAAAACACAGAGTGAAGAAGGAGCCACACCACCGAATCCAGGTCAGAAGGTACTTTTTGAGTGCAGCAAAAGAAAGCACCCCTCGGGCACTGGTTCAGGAATGCAGTTTTCCTCTCCGCCAGCAAAATCCTTCAACAGGTTTGGGAGGATGAAAACACCAACGACCTCGGTCTGAACAATGCTTCCCTCACCTGGGCTTCAGGCCAAGCAGGGGCGGGAGGGCAAGGTAGCCTCGCTCGGTAACTAGAAAAGGCTCTGCAAAGCCCTCTGGCTGGGGTGGCGGGTGGTGGCATGGTGGCATCCCACCTCGGGACGGCGGGCACTCCCCTGCCCAGGCCAACGTGCACCCTCGTCGGGGGTCCCCGCCAGAGCCTGCCCCTGCCCCCGTGCGGCCCCAAACTGGCGCACCGAACTCAGAGCCCTCCCCGCGCAACTTCGTGGTTTCGGGTCCTCTCCCGCAGCCTCCCTCACTCCGCCTGCCCGTCGGCGAAGGTGGGGACACCACGCCGTCCCCCGCAGCCGTGGAGGGGCCCCGCAGGAGCGCCAGGCTTCAAAGGAACTCTCTTCGTGACATGAAAACAGTAAGTGGATTACGCTGCTGCCCTCGAAGCCTGTGGACGTTTTAATCTTCTTAAAATGTCTCCTCTAAAAGTCACTTGCCAAGGAAGGAGGCTCACAGACGCTGTTAGGCCCCCACTAAGTGTTCCCAATGTTACCGCTGCCCCAACGGCAGCGGGTTGGAAATAACTATCGTGCAGACTGGTGAAGTCGGACTTTGGCAAGCTTCCTTCTGATTTAGGGCCGGGAAGCTTCCTTTGCACACAGTGAAAAGATCCACAATCCCCCCAGGTCGCTCCAAGGGCCTTATTTCACAAAGGCCTCGCATTTGATACCTTTAATAAAAAAAAGCCACTCGAAGCACATTTTGAAAGTTCCATGTTTAAAAAGATCCTTGTTCATTGATTTTGGTGGGGTAATTAAGCGAATCTAAACAAGGGGGCCTTGTGTGGGCGCCTGTGGGGGAGGTGCGAGGGGCTGGCCTGGGCCGGTGAGCCCCCGTGCAGACACTGGTTGCTTGGCTCCAGGGTCCTCTCCCGCCCCCTACCCCCAACCCCCCTTCAAAACGATGCTCTTCATCTGGGAGGCTTTTTCCCTCTGGTCAAATTTCCACTCAGCAAAGCTACAATGCTCTCACGTTTCCTGGCTTGGAGTGGAAGCAACCCTCCTAATGGTGTTTCACTGAGTGCACCTTCAGCAGCAGAACTGCGTTGTAACAGAGAAATCTGGGGAGCCAGAGGCAACAGCTGTGGAGCAGCATCCTCCCCAGGAACACGGCTTCCAGCACTTTCCGGCTCCACAAATTACAGACAGGGCGCTGCCAGGGGTGCTCCCGAGCAGGGCACTGGCAATTTAGGCTTGTCTGCCACCTAGGACGCTAGCCGGCTGCCCTCACTCGGCGCCAGGCCGCGAGGCTGCTCGTCCTGAGCCACCCCTAACGGCTCCACGGGGCTGGGCTCCCGGGGCTCGCAGGACAAGAAGGCAGAGGGCACAGGGTGCAGACAGGTGATAGGGCCAAACAGGCCCCATGGTTGGAAAGTAACAGCAGAGCCCAGACCCCAGCGCAGCCCTCGGCTCTTCTCCCCACCATCCCTCTGACAACACAGAGAAAACCAGTCCAACACCAAGCAACCTAATCGCTGGCCAAAATACCTTCTTGGACTCCTTTCCTCCATCGGGGATGGGGGAGCTGCCGTTGCCGCAGCCCCTCCTCCCCCGCAGACCTGCAGGGCGGGATCTCCGGGCTCGGAGGGCTGGGCCCCTTTCCCAGACTCCTCCCGCCCATTCCCAGCTCCCCTCCTCTCCAATACGCAAAGTTGGAGAACAGAGAGAGCCCCGGGATGTTAAAAGCTGCAAAAGCCACCTTGGAGTGCACCCAGTCCAATCTCGGCTCTGCTTCGCCCCCACCCCCCCATGCGACAGGGGCCAAGGCTGCAACACTCCTCTCTGCAAGGGAAGCAGGCCACTGGCTCACTGCCGCCGCCCCCCCCCCCACCAGCGGGTGGGCAGCCTCCCCTGGGGGGCACGCTCCCCTGGGGGGCACCCGGGCCACAAAAAACCACCACTAAATACCTAATATGCATTTCAAATGCATCTCAAAAGATCCACCTCTTTCCTATACAGCTGCTGCCCATAAAAACAATTAGCCTGCATGGGACTGAAATTCCTGATTTTTCAGACAATCTACTTCCCCACCCTCCCACCAGAGAGCACTTGAGATCTGGACCAAGCCTGGGGCTTTCTACCTGGGGCCTGCATAGCTCCAGGCTACAAACGCTGCCACTCAACTTCAGGTCGATTCTGCAAAATCTCTCCCAAGCCTCAAATAAACTCTTTTTTCAAATACTTAATTCAGATCTAGCCAAAGAGCAAGGAAATTATTCAAATATTTTTAAAAGAGGTTAGGGATTACTGTTTCTGACACCCAACCATTTATTACACTTCTTAATTAATAAACCAATTCTCCAGCTTTTTAGGTTCTTCCCCTTTTTTTCAAGCACAAAATAATAGAGATGACAGATTCCCCGGAGCCCTACCTGTCTGTCCATGGCCGGAGAGTGGTATGAGGTGGTCGTAGTGAAGGAAAGTGCAGGGCACATACACATAACACTGCCAAGATCCAACCTGGGTTTCCCCAGCAGAAATGGACTTCGATTCTGCCAATCATTTGACCCCACAACAACTGCTTCAGTCACTCATCTTCCAAACCCTCCTCCCTTCCCAGGACCTAGGGCTAGGAGATGCCCCAATAACCAGGAGCTCCAAGGCCCCTTTTGCTGTTGTTAGCTGAGGTATCCAATGGGGCTGGGTGGCTCAGTCTGGCCCATCAATGCCCCCATTGGAAAAACAAAACAATCTCACACTCCCCAGGAGATCAACTGCCCTTTCCCACTCCTCCCTAGCAACCCTTCCCCTCCCCCCACCCTCCACTTTCTAGAATCATTATAGATAGCTAACCAAGAAGCTGGGCCTTTGCCAAACCACCCCCCCTCATTTTGATATACCTCCCCTGGAAAAGACCTCGGCTGGAAAGTGCTCCCCAATAACCCAATCAAGAGCAACACACCTTGGGGAGGAATGGGTTAAATTCGAGAGCTCCAGGAGGAGGAGCTGCTCGGGAAAGGGAAGCGGTGCCGAGATGCAGAGAAATGTGCAGGGCAGGGGCTCCGGACCTGGATGCACAGATGTACGGGCCCCTCTCCTCCAGGGACAAGCCTGGCCACAGGAAATAAAGGTGTCTTCAAAGGGACAGACCGGAGGACAAGCACATGAGACACAAACACAGGCACAGCCCAGGGGACAGCTTGGAGCCGGAGGTGTGGAACGCTGGATGGGCGTGCTGAGCGCGTGTGTGCTGGGGGGCAGGGGACGTGGGGTGAAGGCAGGCAGAGAGGACAGGCAAGGGCTGGACTCTCAGAGAAGTTGGGAGATAGATGTCAGGCCGAGGAGGCAGGACGGGGTCGGAGCCAAGGGGGCGAGGCTCCAGATTCCCCTCTGGGTAGAGAAACCTGAGGAAACGGGGGGTGAGGGAATGCTGTGGGGCGAAGGGGGGGCCGGATCCGTGGGAAGGTGCACACCGCGGGGAGGGGGCCCGGGATGCTCCAGTAGGCTGCCGGGACGGGAGTGACGAGGGGCAGGTGCATCCCGGGGAGAGAAGTGGGGAGGCCGAGGATGAGGCGGGAGTCCCGTCGGGAGTCGCGCCCGGCCGGGTCGTGGGAGGAGTCGGGGTGTGTGTGTGGGGGGGGGTCTCCTCCCCGGGGACGAAATGCCCGGGCGGGCTGGGAGCGGGACCAACAGCTCGAGGCCCGATCGCGCGGAGGTGGGGTGGGGAGGCGGGAAGCGGCAGGTGCCGGCGCCCAGGTGCGGGGCCTGGGCGGCGGGCGGGCGAGGCGGCCGCTCACCTGTCTCCTCCGGCCGGGGCCGCGGGGGCGGCGGCGCGGCGGGGCGGCCGGGCCGGGCCGGGCGGAGGCGGCGGGGGCGCGGGGCCCCGGGCGCTGGGGGGCGGCGGCGGCGGCGGCGAGGGCGGCGGCGGGGCCCGGCGGCGGCTGCTTTCGGCCGGCCGGCCGGGCGGTCAGTCTGCGAGCGACGCGGGCGCGGACGGAGCGCTGCGAGGCTGCGGCCGGCGCGCGGGGACAACGCCGCTTTATCGGGTCGGAAACAGCCGCCGCGCGCCGCTTCCGCTGACGCAGCGCCGGCCTGCGCTCATGACTATGCAGCAGCAGCCGCGGGAGGCCGGGGCTGGGCTGGCTTCGCGCGCGCCCATTGGCCTCAGTGCGCCCCGCCCACCGCCCCGCCCCGCCCCGCTGCCTCAGGCCCCGCCCCGATCCGGCCCCGCCCCTCGCTGCGTCCCACCTCCCTCCTCGAGGGAGGGGCGTCCCGCGAGCCCCCAGCCCCAGCTTCCGCGCGCTAGAGCCCCCGCCTTTCCCCCCGCTCACCCCCTGCCTCCTTCCCTCCGAAAGCAGAGGGGCCCTCACCAGCCTATCCCCTCTAGTAGCATTCTCCTCCCCTCACCCCCCCACCCCCAACCCGGCCCGCACCGAGCAGGGTGGGCTCCGCCCCCAGGTGCTGCGGAGGACGCTTTCCTGGCCTCGCCTCTCTGGCTCTCCCTCCTCGAACCCCCTACCTTGCCGTGGGCCATCCCCCCGCACTCTGCGTCCCGTCTGGGTAGCTGGGCAGGATCCGTGCCAGCCAGGGACACCGATCTCGTAGCACCCCTCAAGCAGAATGGCTACAGTCCCAAGGATGGGTCGCCCTCCTACCCCCCCCGACCCCGCCCCGACGTCGGAGCCCAGGGAGACAAGGTTGGGGGAGGCAGCCTGACCAACAGAGAAACGGATGCCCTGTGCCTCGCCAGGGTGGAAGTGGCTGTGCACAGACCAGTTCGCCTCTCAGAGCTGGGTGTCCTCACCTGTAACCCATAGATCATCAGACCCCTCTCATGGGGCCGCTGAAGGGATTTAGAAATAGAGGGTGCGCCGCGCAGCTTCCAGAGCAGTTAGGATGAGAAAATCTGACAATATCAAGTGTTGGTGAGGAAGTGGAGCAACTGGAACTCTCTCCCACTGCTGGGGGGAGGGGGTTGCAAAATGATGCTCTTTCCAAGTGCTTGCATGCAAACCCTATGACCTCGCAATCCCCTCCTAGATGCACACCTTATGTGATCATCTTTCTCTTCATAGCAATAACCAAAATTGGGGGACCCAAATGCCCATCAGCTGTAGAACAGATACATCCACAGCATTCTCCTATTGGTGCAGTGCAATGTTAGCATGGCTATGAATAATTTACAACCACACACAACATGGGTGACTCTCACACATGATTTTGAGGTAAGAAAAGCCAGACATCAAAGCATATAGGGTTCCATGTGCATAAAGTGGTAAAGTGTATGTAAGTGTATGTAGAAGTCAGGATAGTGGTTAGTGTTAGGGGGAGGGGTGCCAGAGCTAGGAGGGGGAAGCCAAGAGAGTGTTTGGGGTGCTGGTGGGATTCCATTTCTCGATCTGGGTGTTGGTTACATGGGTGTGTATGTCATACTTCAATGAGGGGTTAATAAGAACATCAGTGGCATGTGCATAAAGAGCCCAAAGTGGCACCCGACACATCGTGGGTACCTCATAACTGTCTATCTACCTCCTCTGTTGGGTTTTTGGCTCCTATGGCCAGAGGATGGAGGCAGAGGCGATCCCAGATATGCTGTGACCTTGGGCACCTTTTGTAATCTTTCAGAGCCTTCCTCCGTAAATGAGCCTTCTAATAACACCTACCTCACAAGTTGTCCTGGGGATTATATAACGCTTTAAAAAAAAAAAAGCTTGATACAGTAAGGAGCACAAAGTAAGGACGTAATAACTTTAATTATTCACTACACCTCAAGTGATGCTACTTATCACATCTACTTTCATTCATTCAGCGACCAACTACTGAGTGCCCACTGTATGCTGTGTGTCCGCCAGATGCAGGGTACTGGAGCTGGCGGCAAGATCCTCTCCCCCTCCTCAAGGATTCCGTAGCAGAATGGGAAGCATTCTGATGAAGGAATGCTTGCTAGCCACTGCGGCTGGGGAGCCCAGCATAGGGTATGCTCATAGTAGGTCCTGCATAAATGTTTCTGAAAAAGCGAATGAATGCGTGTATAAAAGTGTATGCGTAAGCTTTCATGTGAAGAAAATTTCAACGTCAGATTAATTTACTTCTACAGTCTGGGGTTTGACAACAGAATGGACAGAGAGCAAGGTCACTGCGCATGCGCTTGCACAAGGGCGCATGCATGTGTGTGCGCGCGCATGTGTGCATGAGGGCTGGGGGCAGGGCCACTCTGCCTGCGCTCCATTCCAGCCTAGCCAGCCGGGGCCTCGTCCAGCTGCCACCACCAGGAGGGGTGTTACAGAATGCATGTTTGTGTTCCCCTAAAAGCCATGTTGAAGCTCTCACCCCCTGTGGGATGACATTGGGAGGTGGGGCCTTTGGGGTGATTAGATTATGAGGGTGGGGCTCTACTGATCGATGAGTGCCCTTATAAGAAGAGACCAGAGAAAGCTCCTTTCTCTCTTTCTGCATGCTGCACCTGGGAAGGCCGTATGAGGAGGCCCTCCCAGAACCCAAGCATGCTGGTGCCCTGATCTCGGATTTCCCAGTGTCCAGAACTGTGAGAAATAAGCATTGGATGTTTGAGCTGCCCAGTCGGTGGTATTCTTGTTATAGCAGCCTGAGCTGATTAAGACAGAGGGTGAGGTGTGCCTGTCGCTGTCCAGCCCCCCCGGCGGGGGGGGGGGGAGGGGTGCGCTGCAAAGCCATGCAGGTCGTCCTCCCTCACTCCTCGAATGACAGGATCCCCAGTCCTGTGAGGAGGGAGCTTGACATGTGAGAAGCCCTCCTGCCCTGGAGTCAGAAAGACCTGGACTCTGGCCTGGCTCCAGAGCAGGGCGTGCCTGGGCGCCTACCTGTCACAGGTGTGCGACCTCAGAAACAAGCGCTCCATGCCTGGTTGACAGCTCTGCTGTGACTATCTTCAAATTCTTAATAATTTCTGGGGAGTCTGGGTGGCCGACTGGTTAAGCGTCCGACTCTTGGTTTTGGCTCAGGTTGTGATCTGTGGGATGGACACACACCCTCATCCCTCCCTGGACTGGGCTCCCACTCAGTAGGGAATGTGCTTCCCCTCTCCCTCTGCCCTGCCCCCTCCACCCCACCCCTGGCTCAAGCACTCTCCTTCTCTCTCTGTCTCTCTCTCTTTCTGAAATAAATAAATCTTTTGAAAAAATCTTCATAATTTCTAACAAATTGTGGAGCCCATCCTATATCGTCATTTGTAAGCACATTGACCTCCTGGGACACTTGGAGGGACCCCAGGGCACGACAATGTCTCCATCATTGCTTGTGCACCTTGCCTTCTCCCCACCTCACCTGGGGCCCCTTGGAGCAGAGTTGTATCCTTCTCATCCATGGACTTGCATGGGCCTAAGAACTATAAAACTGTACCTTTGCCCGTTTCCAGAGACGTGCCAGGAATTTCCCTCCTCCAGGAAGCCCTCTCGATGTCCTGCCTTACAGGAGTGAGTGGCTCCCTCCCATGAGCTCTGAGGCACTCTGCCCCTTCACAGGTCATTCCCGACTGTAATTGGGCATGTCTGTCTCTCGAGTGGTCTGCAAGCCCTGTCCAGGGGGCTGGTACCGGGTCAGGTTCATGGCTGCATCCCAGAGGCTGTCCACAATGGGGCTGCAGACATGTTTGCAGGTAGGGGGGACAGAAAGGAAGAGAAAAAGAATCTCTTAATGAGGACCCATGGAGAGACACTGAGGGGTCCACAGACTCCTGAAACAATGTGAACCAACCTTGACTGGGCACTTGCTGAAGGCCAGACCCGGCGTTCCATGTGTCCCCTACAGTGCCATGCCTCCGTGGGTCAAGAGCTTTCATCTCCATCGTGTGACCCCACTAGGTTGAGGACACCTGCAGAAGGCATGACCCGGCAGGGAGGCAGAGAGGATGGGAGTGCTGGCCTGGGAGGCACAGGATTTGGGGCAGGTCAGGGTTGGGGAAATGGAGGGGCAATCAGCAGACAGGTTTAGGGGCGGATCACAGGGCCTGGGTTTGAACTTTGAACTCAGCAGAGGCTGCAGGCTGTACATTGGGGGTGAGGCAGGGGGTACTGCGGAGGGAAGAGAGCACAGAAGCCAGGACTGTGGCCCTTGGTGGATGCCCCCTCTGATCATTTGCAAAGCTGTCCTTCGTTTTTAAACAACAACACTTTCTATTTTTTTTTAAAGATTTATTTATTTGAGAAAGAGAGAGAGCCTGTGGGTGGGGGGGAGCAGTGGCAGGGGAGGGGAGAGGGAGTGTGGAGCCCGAGGAGGGGCTCTGTGGGGCTCGATCTTACGACCCCGAGATCACAACCTGAGCTGAAACCAAGAGTCTGATGCTTAATGGATGGTGCCCCCCAGGCGCCCCTAAGCAGTAACACTTTCTTTTTTTTTTTTTTTAAAGATTTTATTTATTTATTTGGCAGAGAGAGACACAGCGAGAGAGGGAACACAAGCAGGGGGAGTGGGAGAGGGAGAAGCAGGCTCCCCGCAGAGCAGGGAGCCCGATGCAGGACTCGATCCCAGGACCCTGGGATCATGACCTGAGCTGAAGGCAGTCGCTTAACCAACTGAGCCACCCAGGTGCCCAGCAGTAACACTTTCTAAAATAAACTCTTGCCAAACCCAGTGTTTTAATTAGCATGCTCAGTTGTCACCAGGTATTTCTGAGCACCTGCTCTGAGCCAGGCCCAATTCCACATGTTATCTGGGTGCTGATTTGCAGCTGTGTCTACCTGACGGC
Source organism: Leptonychotes weddellii (assembly GCF_054177405.1). NCBI lineage: Eukaryota > Metazoa > Chordata > Mammalia > Carnivora > Phocidae > Leptonychotes > Leptonychotes weddellii. The sequence goes on from NC_138372.1 coordinate 168,662,739, forward strand.
ACCCTCCTCCCCTGCTCCTGGCTTCCTCGGAGGTTTAGGTGTGATGGAGAGAGCAGAGTGCCCAGTGTCGGAATTTGAGCTCCACCCCTTCCCACCGTGTGACCTCGGGGCAAATGCCTAACCTCTGTGAGTCCCAGGGCAAAATGGAGACGATGGGCCCTCCCTGAGTGTGGGGTGCAGACCTCCAGCGATGCAGGGTTGGTGGGTCCACACCCTACAGGTCCCAAGTCTTAAAGCAAGGCCAAGCTTCCCAGTTGCCCACGTTGGGACGTGAGGCCTGAGAGGACAACGACGCCTGCCCGGGCGTCCTGAGCAGCGAGTGACCTTCAGAGTAACCTCAGTTCCAGGGGGGAGAAAGCCACGGCAGGACCTCCAGGCACTGGGATGGGCAAGAGAGCAGCAGGCTCCCTGGGGCTTGGAAGTGCCCGGGGTCATATGGCTTCTCAGAATCATAAAGATACCTGGGGCATATTGTCACTCGGGGTCATACAGCTGACCAGTCGTGCAGCCACCTGAGTTCATATGGACCCTCAAGGTCATATAGCTTCCCAGGGTCATAAGCCACTTGGAGTCATACAGCTTCCTGGGTCATAGGCTTATCCGGGGTCGTAAGCTTTCCAAGGTCGTATGGCTTCTTGGGGCCATATGGTTACCTGGAGTCATATGGCTGCCCAAAGTCCTACAGCTTACCAGGGTCATAGGGCTTCTTGCGGTGACACAATTGCCAGGAGTCATATGGCTATCTGGTCATGGGGTCCCCCAGGGTCATATAGCTACTGGGGTCACATGGTCACCTGGAGCCACAGTGCGACTTCAGAAGAGGTTCTGGCTTCTTCTACTGTTGCTGTGTCCTGAGTGGGCCCCACCCCCTCCCAGCATTTGTTTCCTTATCTGTGTGGTGGACGGGACATCTGTGCCCGGAGGACGGGGCAGCGCTGTGGAGCACGAGGAAAGACCTGCACGGAGCCCACCAGGCACCTAGGCCGTGCTCCGTGAGTGGCCGTGACACCGGCGAGACCAGCCGTGGCCCTCAGCACAGCCCTTACCTTCCCAGCCTGGGCAGACCGGAGGGTTTCCACAAGAGAGTGAGGCAACTTTCCACCCTGAATATTGGGGAGGGGGGGCTTTCCGGCCTGGGAGAGGCAGACACTAGGAAAGGCCTGGCCAGCTTGTGGGGGACCAGATGAGTGCGGTAGGGCAGGGAGAGGCCTCCTGCGGGGGAGACGAGCTGAAGGCCCCGGGGGTCTGGGGGAGCACACGTTTTCTGTAGTTGTATATTCTACACCTAAACTGTAGCGTAAATGAATAGGAGGTAGGATAAGACAGGATTCAGCCAGGCTGGAGGGTCTCAGATGCCAGGCTGTGGGATTTGGCCTCTTGCCCGAGGGTACGGGGCCTGAGGAGGTCTGGAAGCAGCTGGATGGGAGAGCCCAGTGAGGCAGCAGCTGTCCCATGCCCGGGAGGGGCTGAGGGCTGGGCTGGGCAGGGGAAGGAAGCAGGACGCGGGACTGACCTTCAGGACGGGGTCTGCAGCCCGCGGCAGGCGCCGGCCATCTGAAATCCCCAAAGGACCCGTGTGGGTCCTTTTCCCCCGGGCTACCCCCTCATCACCCCTCCCAGCCCCCCGCAGAGCCTTGGAACAAAGACTGCTTTTCCCTCTCCCCTGCTCCCGCAGGGTTCTGTGCTTCTTTTTTTTTTTTTTTTAAAGATTTTATTTATTTATTCATGAGAGACAGAGAGAGAGAGAGAGAGCGAAGCAGAGGGAGAAGCAGGCTCCCAAGGAGCAGGGAGCCCGATGCAGGACTCGATCCCAGGACTCCGGGATCATGACCTGAGCCGAAGGCAGACGCTTAACCGTCTGAGCCACCCAGGTGCCCCAGGGTTCTGTGCTTCTTAAAAAGAGGGCACTGCCTACCGCCAAAGGAACCCATTGCTGAGGCTGGCTCGTTAGACGCCGTGGCCCAGGAGGAAATGTACCTGGGGGTGGTGGAGCCTCCTGAGGGTTCACAAAGCCTGAAAGCAGGCACACGCACGGTCACGCACACACGTGTGCTCGCACACGCACTCACACAGGCACCACGGTACTATGGCTGGAACCCCCACCTCTCGAGCCCTTCTTGGCCTGGGCCTGAAGAATAATGGTGACCAGGCTTCCTCTTGTCTGAGTCCCTGTGGGACCTGCAGTTGCTAGAGAATGGGGCACCATTGCCAACAGGCCTTCTTTAAAGGGGACCTAGGAGTCCTGGAGTGGGGACAGCTGGGCGCCAGCCTGCTGGGGTTCAAGTCCCAGCTTCGCCCCTTCCCTGCGGGCTGCACACAGGGCCCCTCCCTCAGAAGGCCCCATGTTTGGTGTCTTGCCATTACTAATAGCTTACGAACAAGGAATCCCCATTTTTTTCATTTGACACTGGGCCTAAAAATTATGCAGCTGGTCCTGGCTGTGAACGAGTCTCTTTGCTTCTCCGTGCCTTGGTTTCCTTATCTGCAAAATGGGTGCATGAGTTCAGTGCTAATGCTTGTCTGGCTTGACTCAAGTGCCTGGGGCATGATGGACAGGCACCGCGAGGGACTGAGCACCAACGAAGCCCTGTGCCCGGCACTTGTGCGCACTTCTGCTGGAAGACGAAGCTGAGGCACAGGGAGAGAAGGTGGCAGGTAGAAGGTAAGTAGCCGAGCTGGGATTTGAACCCGGGCTGCCTGGCTCTGCGTCCTTGTGCCCTCTGCCCAAGGTTGAGGGCTTGCGAGGAGCTCCTGGACAATCAGAGTGGGGAGAAGCTGCAGCATCTTCTCTGCATTGCAAGTGCACTTGCCAGGACGGCGAGGGAGGGAGGGCCAGGCTCCCTTCAGCCCAGCCGGGAACCAAATGACCAGGGTGACCTGAAGAGGAGGCAGGGAGCCAGCTGCCCTGGCAGGTGGCAGGGTGGGGCGTCGAGCAGAACGTCTCAGAATGAAGGGTGAAGGCAGGTGATGCGTGGGGCCACCCCACCCACGGCCCGAGGCACAGGCCCCACCTGCTGACGTCAATAAGAGCAGAGTGGGCCTCTGGGGTGCTCTAGCCCAGTGGCAGCCCTCAGCCAGGCCTCGACTCAGAACTCCTACTGGCACCCCTGCTTGGATGGCAGCCACCCCCCCCCCGCCACTGACCTCTGGGTTGACTCTGTCCTCCTGCTTTGCTCACACTGTTCGTCTTGCCAGCAGTGCCATTTCTCCGCCTTGGGTTTTCCTGTCCCAGGGGCACCTCCACCAGGAAGCCTTTCCAGACCACGCAGGTGCATGGTAATCCCTGCCTCCCCCAGCATACACCAAAAATGAAGCTGGGCTTTGATTGTGCCTTGAATCACCATTTACAGAGCAATCGACACCTTACAAGGTATTTTCCTGTCCATGTCTCACTGAACCTCACAGGAACCCTATGGGGTTTTGCAGATGGGGCCCCCAGAGGCAAGGGGAGGATGTGAGCTCACGTGGGGTGCAGTTGCACCAATGGCTGACACTCACTGAGAACTTCCTGGGTGCCAAAGTCTGCCCTGTGTTTCCATTTGGTTATTTATTCACTCAGCAACCGTTGACTGAGTACCTACTCCGTGCCGGGCCCTGTCACAGATGCTGTGCCAGAAAACAGACGAACACAGTCCCTTCTCCCACAAGTCGTATCCTCGCGAGAGGACAGACAGGGAGCAGGTCAGACACGATAAGTCAGGCGGTAAGTTAGGTGGTGACGGATTCTGAGCCGAGCAGGAAGTGGGGAAAAGTGCTGGGTTGGGGGGGCGGTGGGGGAGTGTCAGGCAAGATCACTTGCAAAGGGGACTTGGAGAAACCTGAAGGAGGGGAGGGGACAGCCCCAAGGATGTCCCCCCCAGAAGCCAGCCTGGTCTCCCACTGGGGCTGGGCATTGCCCCTCTGTCCTCCACCCCCAAACAGGGAGGGCCCTTCTGGGGCCCCTCCCTGCAGCTCTCCCTGGCCTGCCTGCTGGGCCCTGGCCGTGGCCCCAGCCACCAATGCTGCAACGCTCTCAGCCACACAGTCTGGTCTCTGCCTGCTTCGTTGGTCTCGGGGGCACGGGCTCCCTGGGCCGAGCCTGGCACACATCCACACCTGGTGCAGTGCAGGAAGGAGCAGTGAACGAGAGAAGGTCGGGGCCTCTCGCAGGTCCTGGCCCTGCTCACAGATGCCCCTTTTTCGGGGTGCAGGGGCCAGGTGCGTTAGAGGAGGTGACCCCCCTCCCCAGGCCACGCAGGGGATAGCACACCCTCTAGAAATGAACTCAGATGGGCGGCATCCTGGTTCTGCTGCCCTCCTGCCCCTTCACACACCTGTGCATGCATTCACGCAGTCATTCGTTCGGCAAATAGTACAGATTGTCTGCGAGGTGCCCGGGTCTCAGTGAGTGTGTATGATGCAAACATACCAAGTCCTCGCTCTCAAGGGGCTTAACATTCTGGTGGGGAGACATAGCAACCAATAAACAGTAGGAGTATATGGTTATAAACACTGTCAAGAAAAAGAAAGGCGAGGAAGGAGGACAGGGAGCTGTGCTGCCACCCACAGCGAGCAGCAGGAAGGGCCCCTGAGTGGGTGCAGGAGTGAGGAGGGTCAGGATGGAGGAGGGGCACATCGAACTTTGCATGGTGGAAGCAGAGCAGGGGGACCACGGGGTGCTTCTGTGATGGTGCAGGGGAGAGCTGATGGTGACAGTGAGCAGAGCAGAGGCTCGGGATTCTGGATAAACGCCGAGGCCACAGGACTGACCGCTGGATGGGCCATGGGACATGGGAGCAGAGTCATTACTAGCTGTGAAAGCGTGTCTAAGCCTCCTTAAGCCTCAGTTTTCCCACCTGTGAAATGGGGTGCTAGGACCTCACTGCCCAGGTTCTGTGAGAAGCCCAGGAAAGCGTGGGAGGGGAGTCAGCTTTCATTCACCCAATGAAGGCTTGCTGTGGCCCGGTCAATACTTGTACTGAGGGCGCCTGGGTGGCTCAGTTGGTTAAGCGTCTGCCTTCGGCTCAGGTCATGATCCCAGGGTCCTGGGATCGAGTCCCGCATCGGGCTCCCTGCTCCATGGGAAACCTGCCTCTCTCTCTCTCTCTCTCTCTGTCTCTCTGTGTCTCATGAATAAATAAATAAAATCTTAAAAAAAAAAAATACTTGTACTGAGCTAGGCTTGGGGGACACAGCCTGTAATAGGTGCTTCACAAATTGTGGTTTCTTAAAAAAAAAAAAAAAGTGGGAGGGAGCAGACTGCAGCCAAAAGCAATGAAGTGCTAATGGAACTGCGGCCACTGAAATTGGGCAGAGGCAGGTCATTTGAATGAAGGTGTTAGGTGGCTACCTGTGGCAGGGTGGGTGTTGTCTGATCTTGCGGTGGGAGAGCCCAGGAGAAGTTGCTGGGGGTACTGGAGTCCAGAGCCAAGAACAGCAGGCTGCAGAGACGGCTGACCCCATTTTCTGAGGCAGTGGTGCCAGGAGGCCTGTTTTCCATGGTGTTTACTGACTCCTCCAGCTCCAAGGAGCTCTGAGTGTTTGGGCCATGTTCCCAGGGTCATCCCCCCAACAGCACGCTGGAGGTAAGGAGGGAGCAGTGGGGAGGGCTGGGTCAGCTGGGAAGGGTGGAGGCAGCAGGTGACAGGAGGAAAGTGCATGGCTCAGCCCCTCCCTATCTGTAGTCCTGGGAAACCACTCCCAGGCCCACCTCTGATTTGGGTTCAGAGCTGGGGGCCAGGGTGGAACTGAGCTGAGACCTCTTTCTTCAGGCTGCCTGGTAAGGAAGGGGTGGAGCAGATATATGGAAAGGGGGCATGACTAGTAAACAGGATCAGGTTCAGTCACTGAGCAAATAGGGTCAGGGTTCAGTCAGTAAAACTAGAGCCAGTGATAAATTGAGGGTAGAATCAGTGCTTACTGTATAACCAAGGTCAGGATTCAATGTCTGACCAAGGTTATGTATCTCCAAATGTGAACAAGGATCAGGGCTCAGTATGTGACTAGGATCAGGGCTCAGTGTGTGATCAGGATCAGAGCTCAGAATGTGACCAGGATTGAGGCTCAGAGGTGACCAGGATCAAGTCTCAGAGTGTGATCAGGATCAGCATCAGTGTGTGACCATGATTGGGGCTCTGTATATGATGGGGATCAGGGCTCAGAATATGATCAGGGTCAAGGCTCACTGTGTAACTAGGTTGAGGGCTCAGTATGTGACTAAGATCAGTACTCAGTATATGATCAAGATCAGGGCTCAGTGTGTGACCAGGATCAGGGCTCAGTGTGTGATCAGGATCAGGGCTCAGTATGCAACTAGGATCAGAGCTCAGTGTGTGACTAGGATCAGGGCTCAGTGTGTGATCAGGATCAGGGGTCAGAGTGTGACCAGGAAGAGGGCTCAGAGTGTGATCAGAGTCAACATCAGTGTGTGACCAGGATCAGGTTTCAGTGTGACCAAGATTAGGGCTCAGTATGTAACTAGGATCAGGACTCTGTGTGTGATCAGGGTCAAGGCTCAGTGTGTGGTCAAGATCACGACCCAGTCAGAGCAAGGTCAGAGTTCATTCTGGGACTGGGATCAGAGTTTAGTATGTCACTAGGATTCAGAGTTCAGCATGGATCGGGGGGTCAGTCTGTGATGGGATCAGGATTCAGCACCGGGCTGGTGCTTTTAAGGCCGGTGGGGCAGCTGCAAGCCTGCAGTGAGCTCAGGGCTGATGGGTCTCTCCTCTGCACAGTTTAGCCCCATTCATCTTTCTCTCTCGTTTACGAGTCACGTGCTCTGTGCCAGGCACTGTACTAGATGCTTTGGACTCAAGGCTCACTCAGCAGCAGTCCTGGCCCTGAAGGACCTCCCGTCTCCCAGTTGGTTCAGTCAAGTTTCCATTGTACAAGATACTCCCCAGGAAGGGCCAGGAACACATTTCCACCCCAGGACTGGAGGTTTACTAGAGAAGGATTTGAAGCCGGGTTCCTTTGAGGGAGTGGATGGGAGGGCGCTCCAGGCGGAGGATGCTGCTTGAGCAGAGGCTTGGAGGCTGGGCGGCTCAGAGCAAGGGAATCTGGTTGCCAAGGTAAGCACCTGGCCAGCATCAGGCCATACCAAGGGCTGTGGACAAACAGCACTCAGTTATCAGAAAGCACCTTCCGGGCTAGCCTCATGGGGACAGGGAGCCAGGGTTGCACGGCCCGGAGGTGGCCCCAGGAGACGATGACTGCTTTGGTGAGCACTCCCTGCCCCAGAGGCCAGCCACCTTGGGTGGACCAGAAGGCAACAGACACCGGGAAGGAATGAGTGCTTGAGGCTGACAAGCAGAGTAGGTGAGGGTGCAGACAGCCCAAGGAAGCCCACCATCAGCAGGGGACCTGTGGCGGGGGCCTGGGACGTGGGTAGGACTCCGCGGCAGGGCTCCCAGCCAGGGCCGCCTCTGAGTGTTTGACCCACTGGCCAAGTCGCTGCAGCCCCCAGCCCCCCACCCCCCACCTCTGGCCTTGGCCTTGGGGACCCTCTGCTGTGCCATCTGTGCAGGGGTGTGCAGGACAGGGTCCCTTGCCTGCTGGGCCCAGGCCTCCCTCCCACTGGCCCCAGACCTCAGCTTTGGCATCAGTCTAGCCCACTTCACACCCCCCTTCACAGAGCTGAAGAGTCATGTTTTTCAAGCACGATGAGACAGGTCCTGCCGCTGCTGAGCCCCCTTCCGTTCCCCTGCTCCCGGTCCCTGGACCAGACCCTCGGCTTACTCCAGCGCTCTCCCACCACCCCATTCACGAGACCCCGTCCCCCCCCAGGGCAGCCGCTGGTGAGGCTGGGCTCTGGGAGTGACAGCCAGGCTGTCAGAGGGGCAGGGCTGCCTCCCAGACTGCCTACTGAAGGGGAGGGGGGGCTCTGAGGCCCAGCAGCAGGGGGGCCGGGGGGTGCAGGCAGGGCTGGGGGTACTTTGGGCCAGGGCTACACAACCACAAGAGCTCATTCAATCCTCCAAGAACCCATTTTGTTGCACCAGGACGAGGATTCCCTTTGCTCAGAGGAGGAAACTGCCCCAGACCAGGTCAGTGATGGCTCGGAAGCCACCCAATCAGCGGGCAGAGCCAGGGCTGGTCTCTGGACCAGGGACCCAGCGTTGGAACTCTGAAGTCCGGGAGCTGTCAGGACCCAGGATGGAGCCTGGCGCTGTGCCAGGGGCCAGATGTGGGGTGCCCTGTGTCTGAATTCGGCAGTGACCGGGCACCTGGGGGGCTGGTGGGTCCAGAGGGCGTTGCTTGCCACCCCCACTCCTGCTTGGGGGCCTCCCGCTGGTATGACCTGTCACTCTCTTAGACACAGCGTCACCTGAGCCTGAACGAGAGGGCATTTATTGAGCATTTACTCTGTGCTCAGCCCTTTTCATCCCTTGCTCATCACCCCACCATCCGAAGACCACATTCTGATCTCCACGGACTGATGCAGAAGGAAGGTTGAGGGCAGTCATGGCCTGGCCTCGCTGCAGGCGACAGCAGAGCCCTGACCTCTCTGTTCATTGCCCCAGGCTGTCCTCGGGGCCAGGAGTAGGGTTACCACCTCCTGCAGGGGTGGGGCGCGGAGATGGAAGGAGGCCCACCCAGTTCCCGCCCAACCTGCTGGGTTGGTTTGGCCCTGCCAGTGCCCCACACCTGGGGAACCTGCCCGCCGCCCTCTCCGCCCGCTTTCTCCAAGAGTCTGCTGCGGCCATGGCCCCGGTGAGTGCAGGGTCGTGGGACACCTTCCTCGGTGTCCAGAGGGCCCCGGGTTCGAGAAGCTGTGCCAGGCTTCAAGCCTGCCGGCCCTTTGAGGGAGTACAGCTGTTGGGTGACGGGGGCCCAGGGCCCGCACTGCCCCTGAGGCAGGTGTGCGGTGGGGAGCCCCACTTGGGATGCAGATGGTCACGTCGCTGGTCAGGGGTTTGGTTTCCACATCTGCAACTTTAGGCAATGAACGTCCCTCAGAGAAGCCTGGCGGGAGGCTGGAGTGATGGCTCCAAGTGCCGGCCTAGCACTTGACGCCCTGGGGCTTCACGCCCTAGTTGGGGGGGGGCGGTCCAAAGGGCATGGGCTGAAATCAGAAGCAGACGTTCATTCCAGTCCCTTCCACACTCTGCTAGCTGTGGAGTCAGACGACCTGCTTCCCCTCTCCGTGCCTTGGTCTCCCCACCATACTGGCATGTGGCCCTCACACAGCACGCTCTGTTCAGTTCTCTGATTTCATGGAGACTGTCTTGTGGCTTGTCTGGGTGGGGGGACCACTGCGGGCCCGAGAGGGGGATCCATGCTGACATGTACACACTCTGCCCTCAGACTGGCAGGCAAACACACTCACACGTGCATGCACAAGCATGTGCACACCCACACGCCATCCTTAGCCACCAGCACGCTCACCTACATGTGCCCCCAGATCCAGCCTGGGCGCCATGCCCCTCTGGAGCACCTGCAGCTTCCCAGCGCACAGAGGGCGCACGTGCCTGTCAGGCTCTCCGAGACTGTCCAGGCCCGAGTCCCCAGGTACACCCCAGAGCTGCATGGGCATTTCCTTTGCTTTCCTTTTTGACCTCTGCCCCTTTTCTGGATGCCTGCTTCTGGAGTTCATGTCTCCCAAGAGTCGGCCCTGGGCCCAAGGGTTCAGGCAGCTTCAGAGACATGGGAGCTGGATGAGGCCCCTCCTTCCTGCTGCCCCCACCCGGGCCCCCACGGGGGTCCGCACAAGCTCAGGTCACTCCCCATCCATTCTCCACCCATGAGCCGTGCAGAGAGCCCACTGGCAGGCTGATGCTCAGTTTGCCTGCACCTGGCGCCCTGCGGACCCCTGGGCCCGGCAGCAGCCTGGGGGAGTCTTCAGGGGCCCCTCCTTTCGGGGCACCAGGCTCCTCCTCTATAGGAGAGTGCCCAGCCACTTGCCCCTTTTGCCACCTGGAATCCTGGTTCTAACACTCCCACCCCCTGGGCCGTAGGACGGGAGGGTGTACGAGGTTGTTGACAGAAATGCCTTCACTCCCATCCGCACACTAACCAGGCCCGACCCTGCTTAGCTTCCGAGATCAGATGAGACCGGGCGCGTTCAGGGTGGTATGGCCGTAGACACAAGACAAAATCCGAGACAAACCATGAGACGCTGAACTCTAGGGAGCAAACTGAGGGCTGCTGGAGGGGAGGAGGTTGGGGGGATGGGGTAATTGGGTGATGGGCATGAAGGAGGGCACGGGATGTGATGGGCACTGGGTGTTATATGCAACTGATGAATCACTGACCTCTACCTCTGAAACTAATAATACACTATATGTTAATTAATTGAATTTAAATTTAAAAAACAACAAAAACAAAAAAACCCACACAAAAACAAGAGAACAAAACAAAAGGATAGAAATGCTTTCACTGAAGGAAGACGGTGACAGAGACCAGGGATGAGACCCAAACTCTTCATCCCCCCTGAGACATGAGCTCCTTCCAGACTCCCTGAGTGGGGGCTGGGGAGGGGGCAGTGCAGGGGCTCACTCCCCGCTCCCGGGGGGCAGGACGGGGGTCTTGTGCAGCACGGGGCAGGCCCGCATTGCTGCACTCAGAAGAAAAGCCCAGAGGAGATGACAGCAGCCCCTCAGTGTGATCCCAGGAGCACCCGAGACCCCACTTTCCAGAAGAGACACTGAAGCCCCATGGCTGACAGCTGCCTCGGCCCCGCGGTGGCTGCCCTGGCCTGGTCGGAGCCTCACACGGCCGTGGCCCGCTTCATGTGGCACAGCGTGGGACCTGCCACTGACCAGGATTCCATCCCATGGGCCCCAGTGGGCCTCCAACCCTCCCTCAGGGGGAGCCCAGCAGCGGGCTCCAGGAAGTGAAGGACTCAAAGACAAAGGCACCGGGGCCTTGTGTGAGTTCACGTGGGCTCTTGGTTCTCCGTGCCTCAGTTTCCTCACCTGTGAAATGGGGCAGGGTTGTGGTGTGCGGGCGAGAGTGCAGCCAGAGCGTGAGGCTTTTTGTGTGATGAAGACCGGGGCTCCGGGAGGTCTCCTGGCGCGAGTGCTGTGTGAGCCTGGCGGTAAGGAAGACCTGCTCTATTAATGGGCAAGGAAAAGCATTCCAGCCGAAGGAACAGCTGGTACAAGGATATTGAGGCCTGGAGGTCTGCTCTAGGCCAGGCAGCCGCCTGGGAGGGCTGGAGCCCTAGTGCGGGGTGGGCAGTGCGGGGGGCACTCCTGAGGGGCTGCTGTCCGTGCTCAGCCGCACCCCCAGCTGTTGCATACACTGGTCCTTCCAGAATGCCACCCAGCCCTGCCCATGCTCTCCCCATCATCCAAACTAAACTAAGACGCAACCTCACTCACAAAGGCTTCCCTTGCCGCCACCAAGACCAGCTCAAAGTGGGCTTTTGCCTAGAGAGCTCCTGGGAGGCCTCCCTGGGGGCGGTGACTCAGCAGCTGGGACTGGGGGGGGCGGCAAGGAAGGGCAGAGGAGGTGAGGACTTTTAGCCAGGCCTGAGGTCCAGCCCCGCCCTGAGCCTGCTCTTCTCTGCCGGAGGCTGTCAGGCAGCCCCTCTCCCCCCAGCAGTTTCTAAGAATGTGAGAGAGGTGGGTGGAGGTCAGCAGCACTGGAAGGCGGCCCACAGGGGGATTTCCAGATGCTTGCTCTGCACAAAGATCCTTGGGGCACTTACTGTGGAGTTTCCTATTCCAGGTGCTCCAGGGGCACTAACTCAATCCTCTTTTCAGCCCATTTTCCAGATGGGCACACTGAGGGGACCTGAGGCCTGCCTGGTTCACTGCCTGCAGGAAACGAGCATCCTGGCCCCAGCATGGGGCAGTCGGGAAGGAAGGTGCCAAGACCGCTCCGAGGGCAGGCGGGACCTGCGCCCATCTGTGGGAACTGTCACCCAGGACCTGGAGAAGAAACCGATACCGCCCTGGGCACCCACAGCCAATTAGTCGAGGAGGAGGAGGCTGTTGCAAGGGCCCCGATTTTGAAATTTGACTGTGACAACCACCCTGGTAAACTCAATTCACCCACAGCCGGGGATCCGCCTTCTCTGGAGCCCAGAGCCTCCCTCCCTGCAGGGGACCCTGCAGCCCCTCTTGCCCCGGCAGGGTCCTGGCCCACTTCATAGCCACCAGGGCCTCCCTCATCTGTGACACAGGGTGGTGAGGGTCTCCTGAGAAGGTCATGGGTTGAATTGTACCTCCAAATTCATATGCTGACGTCCTGGTCCCCAACACCCCAGGACGGGGCCTTTACGGAGGTGCTGGTGTTGGTGAGCTCATACGGGTGGGTGCTAATCCACCATGACTGGTGTCCTTAGAAGACGGGAAATGTGGACGCAGGTATGCAGGGAGAAGGCCGTGTGGACATGGGGACGGCTGTCTGTCCACTAGCCAAGGAGAGGAACAGGTGCTCCCTCACAGCCCTCAGAAAGAGCCAGTCCTGCCAGCGCCTTGACCTTGGGCTTCTGGCCTCCAGACGGTGGGACAGTAAACAGTGGTGACTGCGGCCGCCCCGTCTGTGCTGCTTGTTACAGCAGCCCGAACAAACTAATACAGGGAGGTGGTTCCGATCACCTAGATTAATGTATGTGGAGCGCCCCTACAAAGCCTGGCAGACGTGGGCCTCCAAAGAAGTGTGGGCGATCGCATTAATATTAAAAAGCACATCACACTCCTGACAAACACAAAACAACTGCCAAGACCCAGGGCTCAGCAGCTGGGGAAGCAGCCCTCACGGTTCACCTCTGAGCCCGGGGGGCTGGGCCGGGAGCCCAGTGCAGCCCAGCTCTCAAGAGCACAGACAGCGGCGGCTGGGAGGCACCGGGCAGGATCGGAGCTCAGCACGAGACTGGGGCTCCAGAAACATTTCTGAGATTCATCAACTCCGTTCAGGAGGTTGGCTGCCTCAGTGGTCGCCACATCGTACGCCACCAACCAAACCTCTTCAAGCCCAGGGCAGCTCGGTGCGGCGGGGGCCATGGGACTGGCCGGGGGAGGTGGTTAGAGGAGTGTTGAGGAAGAGGTGACACTCCAGACAAAGGGGGGGAGCAGGGACCAGGGAAGGGCATTCCTGGCAAAGGGAATGGCTTATGCAAAGTGTCCCAGGTGCAAGGGGATGGGAGCAGTTGGGCCAGAAGAAAGGTGGGGCCAGCATGAGAAATGACACTGGGTCATGACCAAAATCCACTGGGCATGAAGGACTTTCTTTGAGGGCAGCGGGAACCATGGACAAGCTTTGAGCAGGAGAGGGGCGGATCTGATTCAGATTTGGAAAGTTCCCTCTGTGAAGAGGGAGCCCGCGCTCTCCAGTGGGAACCGACAGCCACAGAAGTCACTTTAAAGTCTCTTGTGGTCATGTTATAAAAATGAAAAAGAAATTGGTGCAATTTTTAAAAAGATTTATTTATTTATTTAAAGAATTTTATTTTTTATTATTTTTTTAAGATTTTATTTATTTATTTGAGAGAGAGAGAATGAGAGACAGAGAGCATGAGAGGGAGGAGGGTCAGAGGGAGAAGCAGACTCCCTGCTGAGCAGGGAGCCCGATGCGATGCGGGTCTTGATCCAGGGACTCCAGGATCATGACCTGAGCTGAAGGCAGTCACTTAACCAACTGAGCCACCCAGGTGCCCCAAGATTTATTTATTTTTTAGAGAGCAAGAGAGAATGAGTGGGAGGGGCAGAGGGAGAGGGAGAGAGAGAATCTCAAACCGACTGCACGCTGAGTGCGGAGCCCAACACCAGGCTCGATGTCAGGACCCTGAGGTCGTGACCTGAGCCCAAATCGAGAGTCAGATGCTTAACCGACTGTGCCGCCCAGGGGCCCCGTGCAATTTATTTTAATGATATATTTTATTTAACCTAATATATCCAAAATATTCAAAATGTCATTAATACAAAAATTACTGAGCTAAATTGAGATAGCTTACATTATTTTTCTCATCCTTGGACTTTGAGGTTGGGTGCATGTTTCGTACAGCGCATCCCAATTTGGACTAGCTGCACTTCAAGAGCTCCCAAGAGGCGAGCGGCCACCATCTTAGACAGCACAGGTGTGGGGACTGGAGTGGAGGTGGGAAGGCTGGTGGAATTCCGGCCACCGTCTGTCTGGGGAGAGCTGTGGCAGGCTCTGGGCTCCCCGTCCAGGTGCCAGCCCAGGCGGAGCACACAGGAGGGCCTTGGCATGACTGGTCGCAGACTGCACAGACGGCAGGGCCGAGTGTCCAGCGGGCGGGTGGCAGAAGAGAACTGCTCGAGCTGGTGTCAGCTCAGACGGCTAGTGTCCTCAGCCCTGCGGCCTCTGTCCACACCAGACTCCAGACTCATGTGAAGTTTCCTGTCCCAGCTGGAGGGTGACCCGAGGCCTGACCTCTGAGGCCCCGGCGGATGAGCCCGGAAGGAAGGCCTCCTCCTTGATGCACTCTCCAGCAGGCGTCTGGCAGGGGCTTCCCCCGGGAGTCCTCGGGAAGCACTTCACACGCTGGTGGGCTCGCAGCCAGGGCGGCCCCCAGCAGCTGCAGGAGGCCAGCGCCTCAGGGGCAGGGAGGGCCAGTTCCTGGGTCGCACCCAGGTCACACCCGGGTGGAGGAGGATGCCAGGGCTGCCTCCGTGAGGTATCTGGAGCTCTTCGGGAACATGACAGCAAGCTGGCAGGCCTGCCCAGGATTTGGGGCAGCAGAGAGTGAGTCAGGAGCACATCCTAGCTGTGTGGCCTAGGAGGCACTCACCTCCTTGAACCTCCAGCCGCTTCTTTGTGAAACGGGGGCATTCAGATGCTTCTCTCATGGGCCGGGGTGAGAATTCGATGGGCTCACGTGTGTGGGGGGGGTCCCCACAAGAGAGCTGGGCTCCCAGGATGTAAACTCCACCCTGATCTGTGAGTTAACTCACTCATGCTCCTTGCTCCTCTTCCTTCAGAGGAAGTACTTGGGGTCCTGCAACTAGTCCACACAACTGACCTTGGGGTGTCCATCTCTTTCCTTCCTCCCATCCTCCACAAGTACTTACTGAGCACCTACTACCTGCCAGGCACCACGCGAGGCACTGGGGATTTAGCTGGCAACAAAGGGGACAAAGCTCTGCTTTCTTGGAGCAGACATTAATCACTGAAAAGGATAGCAGATGCGACTGTCTTCAGTCCTTCAGACCTCGTTGGCATCAGGGGGGCAAAGAGCAGAGGGACCGGGGACAGAGAACTAAGAGAGGCGTGAGGAAGCTGGTGGAATTAGGAGGTTTGGGGGGCGGATCGGCAGCAGGTGTCCTGTAGGGTGCTGCTGTGGCAGGAAGCTGGGCACAAGGGCAGGCACACTGCAGGCAGACCTCCTGGGTGGGCTGGGGACGTCGGTCTTCTCAGTCAAGAGCAATGGGAGCCCGTGGAAGAGGACTAAGCTGGGGTGGCGTGCTCCGGTCTAAAAGATCAACCTGGCTCCTGGGAGAGCTCGGACAGGAGCGGAGGGGCAGAAAAGAGAAGTGGGTAGCTGTGACACGCACGAGGAGCCACCCGCCAGGTCTTCTGACAGGTTGGCCCAGATGGCAGCTGAGAGAGGGGCTCCGCAGCTTCATGCACGTGGAGGGCACACTCCCGGAGCTGCTGGCCGGCCGCCCCCTCCCGCCTCTGATTGGTGGGTGGGGGCCTTGCGCATGCTCGGCCCGAGAGCCCCGCCCGCAGGCGGTGCACCCTCTGCGCATGCCCAGCCCCGGGAGCCCGGCCTGCGGCGGTGCGTCCTCTGCGCATGCCCAGCCCTGGGAGCCCCTCCCGCGGGCGGCGTGCTCTCTGCGCATGCCCGCGCCGGGGGCCCTGCCCGCAAGCAGCGCACCGTCTATGCTGTTCGTTGGGCCACTGAGTCACGTACGGGTGGACCCTGATCCGTCTTTTGCCCGCGAGGGAGCCCACTGTAGTCGTACCTGAGCGCCCCCTCTAGTATCCTTTGACTGTCCATATGCCTTACTCTTCCCTGAGAATTAAATTGGGGGAGGGAGGGTTGAAATCACCTGCTGGGCACAGGTGGGTGGTGGTGGGGAGGAGCCAAAGTCTAGGTCCGCAGCTGAGCTGCAGGTGGGCTGGAGGGAAGCACGATGGCAGGCTGGGGGTTATTGTCCACCTCAAGTTCCAGAATTCATCCCACACATCGGGATTCGTGCACTTGGCGGATGCGTATTGGCGTGTCACCCCGCCTTCCCCGCCGTCCTCACTGCCCCACCCAAGCTCTGGGGCCTGGGATTTTTGCTTCCAGTTTCAAATGCATCAGACTTTATTCCATTTGCATGCCCCTATCCTAGCTGTCTGTTGCCAGACTGGCCCTTTGGAGGAAGGAGTGGAGAAAGGACCCACGGCCCACCGGAGAAGCATTTGCTCAGTCTGCATGGACAGTGTTTGACAGGGAGATGGGGACTGGGGCTCCCGCCAAGCCTCGCAAGGCTCTGCTGCAGCTGGGCTGTGGGCACAGGGAGATGGGGCTGAAAGTGTAGGGAAGGAGAAAGAGCCCCATGGGCCTTTCCTCCTGTGCCTGTGTGGCTAGGAGCACTTCCTTCATCCTCTGAGCCTCACTTTCCCCACCTGTTACAGAAGGAGAACAGCACCCACTCTGCAGAGCCAGACTAGCTCAGTCTTCAAGGGTGGGTCCTGGGTCCATAGGAAGGGACTCTGTGGCCAAGGACCAGGGTGGTCATGACCAGGCATGGGGACAAAACACGGGGACTGGAGGTAAGATGAGGAGCAAGTGGTGGGCTCTGACTCGGCACCTGCTCCCGTTCTCAGTGTCAGGATTCTGATGTAAGAGGAGTTACTGGGCTGTGATGATGTTCACATCCCAGGTTCTGGACACAGGTGTCCAGGGGACAGGCCAGTGCCTAGCAGAAATGAGAGTTCATTATAAATTCCCTGAGCAGAGGGCAGCACTTGATCTAATAGGCTGGGTGGGAAGAGGGAGACCTATCTTGAGGGTCTCATAATCTCCTTAACCAGCTTCCTGATAACCTACCAGACAGCGAGGGGCCATGACATGGGCCTCAGGGGCCTTTGTAGGGCTCTTCTTCCCCGAATGCAGGCGCAGTACCTGAAACCCCATCACTGGGGTCACACGGCTTTGATCCTATAACGCTACTGGATTTTCCAGTGTTGAGCAGACATTCATGAGACGCTGTCAGCAGCTGACACCTACTAAGGGAGTCCTGTGTGGCAGGCTTTGTGCTGAGGTTTTTTTTTTTTTCTTTTTTTCATTATCTCTTATTTATGCAGAAAATACATCTTCTGAACAGCCCATTTATAGACTAGGAATAGTAGCTCAGGGAGGTTAGGTAACTAGCCCAAGGTCACTGAGCTCCTGGGTGGCAGAAACAGTATGGAACCCAGCCTACATGCTTATGGGGTGGGGAGGACCCCGATTCATCTTTAGAACTCCCACCCCAACTCTGGCAGGGGCAGCAAGACCCTGGAACAGGCTGAATGAAGCCGATTAGCCAGGCAGCTGGGAAGGAGGGAAGGGAGGCTGCTCCTGGGGTCCCACAGTCCTGGATTCAAACTCTGCTCTGCCAGGAATGAGCTGTGTCTCCTCCGTCAAGTTCCTTCACTTCTCTGAGTCTCAGGGTCCTCCCCCAGCAAATGGGATACTAAGATATAATTACAAAATAAGTTTTGAGAATTCAGTGGGGAAATCCTGCTAGAGTCTGGAGCGCATTTATTTAGGGTGAAGATAAATAGTTGCACTAGCCTTTATGTTGATTTCTAGCTGGGGGGTGGTGGTGGCACAGAGCAGGGTGTTCTGGGAGGGCCAACGTGGGGTCCTGGGCATTTGGGAGGCTGTGTCAGGGCCCACCTCCAGGTTTATAGCCCTTCCTGTGAATTAGAACAAGGCTTCTCGGAGCAGACACAGTTCCTCAGGCTCACGGGCACCGCCCCTCTAAAGAGCACCAGTTCTCCTCTTTTTTTAGGCCCGGAAGGATTGCATTTCCCCTCCACCCCTCCCCCATCCCTGAACTGGTTGACCCCATGACTGGTTCTGGCCAATGGGTTTGTGAGCCAGGTCAGGGCTCAGTGTGTGACCAGAGTCAGCTCAGTATATGCCCAGGATCAGGAGTCAGCATATGACCAGGATCGAAGCCCAGCAAGTGACCAAGCAGAGCACTCCCTAAAGCTAGATGTCTCAGTGCGGTCCTCTGCAGTTGGCACGTGTTGGCCTGGAACCGGCTCTTGACCCCCGTGGGTGCAGGCAGCCTGAGACTCCGGGGAGGAGGGTCAGCCATGCGTTGGGTGCTTCGCTCGTACCCATGTTTGTAACCTCTTGCTGGCAAGGAGCTGGGCACAAGTTCCTGCTCAAAGTCAGAGCCCTTTCCACTCTGTCAGCTGTCTTGCTTGTGTACCTGACCCTGACCCAGCCCAACTTACAGATTCTTCCCGCTGTCTCCCCAGTCCCAGCCCTCGTGCACACACCTGGGCCATGATGTGGGCAGACCCAGCTGGAGAGGGTGTTCGGGGGACCCAGGAAGCAAATGCATGTGTGCACACGTGGACCTGAGCACTCATGCCAACTGCGGCATTGGGAGAGCAGAAGCTGCAGTGGGGTGGGGGGGGTGAGGATAGGGCAGTGGTCCTCTGCCAGAGTGGGAGAAAGCTTCCTGGATAAGATGGCAGCCAAGCTGTGTCTTGAAGGATGAAGAGCTCATAAAGGGAAAGGCATGTGAGGCAGAGGGAACAGCAAGTGCAAAGGCACAGTGCAGAAGTGGGAAGTGACTGGGGTGGAACATGGGGGTGGAGATCAGGAAGAGGTGCATCAAGCAGGCAGCCCCCTCCTCCCCCTGCGTTGGCCCCAGCCAGATGGGGAAGGGCCTGAGTCCCTGCTCTGCAGGTGGCCGACCCTAACACGCATTCCCCAAGGCCTACTCTTTTTCTGCAGGGAGAGAGCTGAGCCCAGGGAGGGCACCAGCTCACCCTAGGTCACACAGCCGAAGCAGCTCAGTGAGATGGCAGGAGGCAGCATTCGGGACCTGTCTTCAGCAGTGTGGCGGCAAGCCGATCAAGGCAACTCCTCGTACAGCGGGCTCCAGGCTCGTACCACTCTCAGAGCTCCCCAGCGTGGCCCTCTGGGGGGTCATGGTGACACCTTCTGGGGAACCCCCCATGGAATATTTCTGTTTTTGAAATGGAGGGCAAGGACTCTCAGGCCCCGAAGTCCAGCTGGTCCTTGGCAGGGTTTCCTGAGGCCCACGCGCACTGGCACCTGTTTACTCACAGCTTACGACTAGAAAACAGCCCCCACCTCCTGCCCTCCGAGCCAGGCTTGCCTGGGCAGAGCAGAGGTGAGCAGAATGGCGATAAAGTGCGCCCGGAGATCAGTGAACAATGGAGAGGTCTGTAATTAACATCTCAGCAGCAGCGATAACATCGCTTTTCCCATCCCAGCCCCTCCCTGTCCCGGTTTGTCCACTCCGGGCTGTGGCACGGCTGTGCCCGGAGTCACACCTTGATTAGGAGGGAGACACCACTCCCTCCCTCTCTTTTCTGTGTCCTACCGTCTCTGCTGCCGAATGCCCAGGAGCTTTGAATTCAAAAGGTGATCACACAAAGTTGGCTAAAAATAACCCTGTCAAACATTGGTAAGGTCCGTGTGCTATTGCAGATCTCAAACATTGGTTAAAATTGAGAGCATACCCCAAAGATTTTCATGGAATACGAATTTTTTAAAGATTATTTATTTATTTATTCATGAGAGACAGAGAGAGAGAGAGGCAGAGGGAGAAGCAGGCTCCCAAAGAGCAGAGAGCCCGATGCGGGACTCAATCCCAGGACCCTGGGATCATGACCTGAGCCGAAGGCAGACGCTCAACCATCTGAGCCACCCAGGCGCCCGGAATACGAATTTTTTAAAATCTGCAGTTTTCTGTCTGCAAAATGTCCTGAAAGACCCAGGTCCCTGGGCCCTGGTCGGGGGGGCTTGGGGGGCATGAGCTGCCTCCCACCTCCATCTCAGGGTGGTGAGAGGCAGAGGCGGGGCTCTGGGGCCAGCTGGAGCTGGGTTCTAATCCCTGAGCTGCACCTTTGGAGCTGACCAGCCGAATGAGGGCTTCTGCCCACGTGGGGTCAAGGCCATGGAGCAGTGCTTGGGCCTCTCCCCTAACCCTGGGGGCCCTGTGTGCAAGCTACGGTTCTGCCTGTTTTATAGAGGGGGAGATGCAGGCTCCGTGTGGCCCCTGCCAAGGCCCAGAGGCGGGTCTGAGCTACAGACTGACCACCTCCAGCATCCCCCTCACCCCTGAGACCCTCCTCCTGCTCCCTGCCCCAGCAAACCTCACCCCTGCCACAACTGAGCATATCTCTGTGCCTTGGACCACACTGGGCCTTCTGCTCCCTTCCAGCCCAGGGAGGGCTACAGGCCCAGATGCCCCCAGCTGCGAGGCCCTTGAGGGGAGGGGGACAAAGGAGCCTAGGGACTGTCCAGGGCTGGGGAGTCTTACTCCACCTCACTTTCAAATTCCTTGTGTGGGTCTCAGTCTCCTGGACCATGGGGTCCCCAAGGTCCCCCTGGCTTGGGGGACTGGGGGCTGGTTCTCTCCTGGGCTCTTTTAGGATGATGAGGAACCACAGCTGGTCCTCGAGGGCACCCCAGCCCCAGAAGTCTGAGCTGAAGCTTCCCTTCCAAGGGGGGGAGTGGGGAGGTGGGTGGGAGGCAGGTGCAGGCACCAGCTGGGACCAGGAGGCAGCCTCCAGGTTAGTGGCCGGTTAGTGGCCTGGTTAGCAGCCGGGTTAGCGGCCCCTCCCCTGCTCAGCCTGTGTCCTCATGCCTCGTCACAGGGCCTGAACAAGCCTGCAGGTGGCCCTGGGTGCTGAGCCCCTAGACTCTGAGGACGGCGCTCGGGCAGCCGTGATGCAGGCGGCTGGTGGCTTCTCAGGCTCACGGCACTGTGCTCCCAGGGCGAAGGGCTGCTTCCTGGCAGGCCAGGGGCCAGCAGCCATTGGCAGGGGCCTTGGCGTTCTCATCCATGAGTCAGCGGCCATGGGAACATTAATTTATTTGAGTGGTTGGCATGGCCAAGGCCTTGGAACACAAGAAGACTTCGCCAAGGTGGGGCCAAGGGTGCCAGGGTGGGTGCCAGGAAGACACCTAGGACGCTCTCTTGCGGGCACCTGGTTGCTGTCCCTAGGGTGCACTGGGCACCAGACCCTGTGCGCAGCCCTGGGACAGGGGAGTGTGTCCCCAGAGAGCTGTGCCCAGGGAGCAGCAGTCTTCCAAGGAGGCAAGGGAAGCAGCGTGACTCGCTGTGATGGGGCCCCCAGCTGGGCGGGCAGGGGTCGTGGCCTGCGTGGGCTCCGAGGGAGCTGGAGCTCTCCCGGCTGGAAGGGGCAGAAGGTACAGTGCGGTCCAAGGCGTGGAGCAATGGCGGCACCTTGATCCTAGGACTTCTGATCTCCACGACTGGGAGACGATAAATGGGTGTTTTTTGTTTTTGTTTTTTTAATATTTTATTTATTTATTTGACAGAGAGAGAGTGAGAGCACAAGCCAGGAGACAGAGGGAGAAGCAGGTTCCTCGCTGAGCGGGGAGCCCGACATGGGACTCGATCCCAGGACCCTGGGATCATGACCTGAGCCGAAGGCAGCCGCTTAACCAACTGAGCCACTCAGGCGTCCCAAATGGGTGTTGTTTTAAGCCCCTACATTTGTGGTCTAGCAGCCACGGGAGAGTAAGACAGGTTTTCTGGGGTCAAAGTTCAGCCGAGGCTCCAGGCTTATGCTGGCTGGAGCCCTACCCAGCTGCCATGGGGAGCAGGGCTGGGTCAGGCCAATCCTAGAACCCTCAGTGGCCATCCCCAGGAGCCCTTGGCTGGCCCCCACCCACAGGCATGGCCAACTGCGATGGGTGGGCTTGGGCTCAGCCTGGCACACAGGTCTGTGACCCCGCCCCCCGCAGGGTGCACCCAGGCTCTTCTAAAGGCAAATGGCCCCTAGCGCTCCCAACCCAAGAGGTGTTGGGGTCCCTACGCGATGGCAAGGGTGGGGGTGACACGGAAGATGGTGGAGTCTACTGGCCAGTCTCTAGGATCCTTTAGGATCTCCCTGGAAACATCCAGAGCCAGCAGTGAGGGTCCCCATGACAGAGCTTTCCCGTGGCGGCCCTTTTTCCTCGCGCCCCCCCAACCTTAGCGAGCACTTGGCTTGGCGGGGGACAGGGCTGGCTGCGTCACACACGGTACAAACAGTACTTTTGGTTAATCCCTTCAACAATCCTGTGGGGTGGTGTTAGCCCTGTTTCTTAGATAAGGACTCTTTATTTTCTTTAAAAACATTTTTTTAATTTCTATTTTTTAAGTAATCTCTACACCCAACATGGGGCTCAAACCCACGACCCCAAGATCAAGAGTCGCACGCTTTACTGACTGAGCCAGCTGAGGAACCCGATAAGGACTTTTTAAATAGGTTTTTTTTATTGAGGTGAAATTCACGTAACATGAAATTAACCACATTAAAGTGAACAATTCCGTGGCAATGGGCACACTCACGATGCAGGGCGACCACCACGGCTGTCTTGTTCCACAACATTTCCATCAGCCCAAAAGGAAGCCCCAGATCCCCCAAGCAACCACCCAGGCCCTCCCTGCAGCGCCCAGCCACCCCTCACGTGCTCCCTGTCTCTGTGGATGCACCCGCTTGGGACGCTTTGTGTACACGGGACCACACACTCTGGGCCCGTTGCACGGGGCTCCTCGTACTCAGCCCCGTGTCTTCCAGGTTCATCCATGTCGTAGTGGGTTCCCGGGCTTCCTCCCTTTGCATGGCTGAGGGACGCTCGGCTCTGGGGTTGTGCATCCGCTCATCTGCGGGCTGACCCTTGGGCTGCCTCGAGCTGCGGCTGCTCCCAGGGGTCAGGTAACGGTTCCGGAGCAGAGAGCAGAGGGGCCGGCAGGGATCCTGGAGCCAATGTGGGTTTGAACTCCTCTTTGTGGGGTCCTTGCTGTGCTCTCTCCTGCACCCTTCTCTGCTCCGGGCCTGCCCTCCCCTTGGGACTGGGGGCCTCGACGTGGTGGCTCCTGTCTCCCAGCAGGCTAGGCTGGTGGGGGAGGCGGGGAGTCGGCCAGGATATGCCAGGTCCCTGCACCCTACAGGCTGCAGGAGCTCATGAGCTATTCTGCAGGTGACCTTCCTGCCTGATGTTCCCAAATCTGTAAGCTCTATGATTCCAAGTTCTCAGAACTGGAGTCTGAAGATTCTCAAACACTAAGCTCCCGAGGCTCCAGGGGACAGAGTACTGAGCAGGATCTAGGTCCCCACCCCATGCTCCCCAACAGCAGACATCACTAACAGAGCCTCAGCAGCCCGAGGACCCCTGTAAGGGGCTGGGGCAGCTACCACCGCACGCGTGGGATGAGGTCTGTTGGCCCCCACCTTGTGCCAACTGTCCATCTCCAGCCAACTCCTCCCTCCCTCCTCGCATCCATTCCCACACCCATAGACCCTTCCCTGCTCTCTCCTAGCTGGCCCCGGTGGGCCCCGATCTTTCCTGCCACCCACTCCTGGCCCCACCCCCAGCAAGGCCCCTTGACAGCTGGGAAGGGCCCTGGAGGGAGGACCCTATGGGGAAATCCCGCAGGGAGGGCCCCCCAGGGAGGGCCCCCAAGGGATGCCCTCCTGGGAGGGCCTGCAGGGTCTCAGAGTGGGGAGAGGTGGCAGGGACTGGGCTTTCCGGAGGGGTGGGAGAGGTGCCCAGGCTGTCTGGGCTTCTTGGCCAGCAGCAGAGCCCCTGGTAGGAGGACAGGGGCCCCTGTGGGCCCTCTGTTGCTCCGGGAAACCCCCAGAGAGCTGGGGTGCAGGATGTGTGGTGCCCTGCACTCCAGCCCCTCCCGTCCTTGCCCACCTTGTCCTCCCTGTGTCAACGCCCCTGGGTCAGTCCTCTGCATAGGTAATGCCGAGGGGGCGAGGTGGATGCGGGCGGCCAGGGAGGAGCCATGCGCCCACCAGGGCGGTCACTATGGGAACAGGGAGGCTCATCTGCAGGCCGGGCAGCAGCAGGGCGGTTTCCGGGCAGACACTGATGAGAGCATTCATGTTGGTAAATGCTTCTTGTCCCCTTCCCCTGACATCTTTTGGGCCTCAGTCCCACCTCATCTGGAAAAGGGGGCTCGGAACTGGAAGTGTGTGCCCCGGGGGGCTCTCAGACTGGGCTCTTGGTGCCCCGGCTCCCCGGGGGGAGGGGAGTGCTCAGCCTGCTCCTGCCCCATCACGGGGGTCTGTGCTCCCCTTACTAGAAGACAGGCTCTGTTTCTGCTCCTCCTGCCCCCTACCCCTGTCCTCCCACTGTGGCCTGGGAGCGGGGAGTCGTCTGTGGGAAAGGACGAGCTCTGGGCCTGGAAATAGCTAAGTGTGGACAGAAATAACCCTGGCCTCAAAAAAGAGCATGGAAAATTAAATAGGAAACATTAGCATTCGCCTGGCACTTTCCACAGCCATCCCCTCATCAGGGAGGTGGTGTTTTCATCCTCATTTTATAGACAAGGGAACGGAGTCCCAGAGAGAGAAGTGACCTGCCCGAGGTCCCTCTGCCATTCAGCCAGGCCTTTGAGCCCTGGCCTGCACCTCCATACCTCTGATCCTCGGCCCCCATGGTGTCTGCTGCTAGAGATGCCCTCCCTTGTTTCTCTGAGAGGCAAACTCCTATTCATCCTTCAAAACCCAGCGGAGCATCACTTCCTCTGCAAAGCCTTCCCCAGCCCTCTGGCAGGCAGCTGAGCCTAGCATGGATCTCTGCCAGGACCCCACCGCACTGGATTGGAGAAGTGGGGTCTTTGAGACAGGGACTGTGCTTCATTCATCCCTGCATCCTCCACTTTTATGTGCTCAGTAAATGCTTGTTGAGTGACTGATCAATGGACCATCCTTACTCACATGGGAGTGGTCGTAAGTGGAAGGCCTGTCCCTTTCCCTGCATTTTCCTCACAGCCAGTTGAGGTTAGCAGGCCTCTCCAGGAATCCAGGCCCCGGGCAGAGCTGGCTGGACTTGGCCCTGTGCCCACCCCACTGGGGCCAAGCTGCGTCCTCAGCCGAGCTGAGGTGGGGGCTGCTGCCTGCCCCAGTGAGGTCCGCTGTGCGGGTGGAGACGCGGGCCGTGTCCGGCCAGCTGTCGGGCCAGGGTCTACTGGACGCCGTCTCCCTCTGTGTCCACTATGGCAGGGTCCGCGCCTCTGCCTGACTGGGGAGCCCCGGGACCACCGAGTAACTCCTACCCCGCCCAGTCTCTCCCTGGCATCCCTGGTCTGTCCGTCTGTCTGCCGCGTCCTTGCTGCCGGCTTTGGGGCAGGTGCCGGCGCTGTGGCTGGAAATGCACCGCACTGCTTGGCAGGCTATCCCAGCCCTCGGGGGTGTTTCTCTCTCCTGCCCACACAGCGGGCACCACTGCCAGGCTGTGTGACTCTGGGCAGCTCTCTGACCCTCTCTGGGCTCACGAGATGGGGAGTGAGGGTCTTATGGGGACTACGGATGGCCTCAGGGGCCTTTCAGCTCCCCTAAATCACCAGCACAAGGCAGCCTGTGCAGCGGGTTGGCGGGGGGGAGGCAGGGTCTGGGGAAGGGGGGAGGGCGTGAGCCGCCCCCGGAGCCCACCGTCCTGCATGTCCTGCGGACGTAAGCCTCATTCCACTGCTCCTCCAAGCAGCCTTCCAGTGTTGCCCACTCTGGGACCATCCCTCTGAGGTCAGATGGCAGAGGTGATCTGGAGGGGCACTGCCTCCGCCAAGCCCAGTGGGTGGCGGACGACTCGGCCGCCTCTCCCAGGCCAGCAGCGCCACCTGCTGGCCCCCGGCCCCAGACGCCTTCGTCCGTCTGGCATTCCCCGGGGCTCCGCAGAAGGCGCTGGGGCCAGTCTGGGGGCGCCGGGGGGCTCACTCCAGACCGCTGGCAGAGCCCGGGAATCCTGCACCCCGGCCTGAGCCCAGAAGGTGCCCCCTTAGCCCTGAGCCTGTCTCACCGCTCCCCACCCACCGCGTGCAAAAGCTCAAAGACAGGGCTTACCCAAGAGGATCAAGTGAGAATGGACGGGTCTCAGTCACTGTCGCCGTGTGCGTGGGGGGGGCAGGGGTCCTGTGGGGAGAGAGACCCTCCCTCACACACGGCGCAGGGAAGGTAAAGGGTGCTGTGGAGGGAATGAATGTGCCGGGGGCCTTATGTCCTTCGTTAGCTCAGGTTCATCACTAATGCCTGAATGCGGACACCATGGGAAGAAACACACACCCACACACATATGCACATACACATAGACGCAGAACACACGCACGCACCACAACACACATGCATACAAGTACACGCACACACAGTACACACATTTACACATGCACACAACACATATGTACACACAGGTGCACACTCATGCACACAACACATACATATACAAACACATACACAACACACACGCACAGGCACACATAGATGCATACAATACACATGAACACACACGTACACACATGCGCACAACATGCTCACACACATGTAACACGCACACTCAGAAGACAGCACACATGTACACACACATAACACACAATGCATGCATGCATACAGCGCACACATGCACACACGTACACAATTCTCACAGCGGCACCTAAAGACGGAGGGTGTCAGTTGACCCCCTTGACAGAAGAGGGAACCGAGGCCCAGAAATGGCACATGACTCACGCAGGGTTGGAGCAGCTGGTGTGGCCCAAGGGACCTGGCCTGGGCCGGACACCCGGTTACCTGCCTGGGCTCTGTACCTGGAGGCGTGTTCTAGGCTGGGCTGGGCTATGACACCCTCTCTGTGGGGCTCTGGTGCTAGGATCCCAGAGCTGCTCCCAGACCTGCCCCCCATGGCTTGCTCTAGAGAAGACAGGTTGCAGCAGGGGTCAGAGCCCTGGACCTCACTCCCATAGACTAGAGCTTGACCTTCAATCTCCCCCAGGCCCCCCCCGCCAAGCAGGCCACTAGGAGAGGCACCCAGGGTGGGCGGGGCAGGAAGACCCTCACGGGCCCCAGAACTCCTCCACGAAGCAGGTCCCAAAGGCCGCTGGTACAGTCTGGACACTTGAGGCACACCGGGGGTCAGACGCCCTTTGCCCCCCAGAATCCCTAGATGTGAAGGTCTGTGGCACCCCGTGACACCCTGGGGATGTACTGATGCCTGGGTCCGGATGGTCCAGTGCAGGGCAGGTGACTGTGCCCCTGGCTCACTCCCCCCACCAAGTTCATGCCCCACCCCACTTCTGTCTGGGACCCCCGTCAGGAGCCCCCACTCTGGGAAGGCCTCCCTGGCTTGGGTATGCCTGGGGACCCCATGGCTTGTGAGTCCACCTCTCTGCTCAGGACACCCGCTCTCCCCAGCCAGAGCACTGGAAGCTGAGGGGCAGCGGGTGGGGGGAGGAGGAAGGCAGAGCCTCAGGCTAGTTTACGAACACATACAGGGCTTCTCCCATTTAAGTCCTTTCTGTCAACTAGACCCCAGGATCCAAGACCAGGCTGGGAAGCCATTTGTTCTGAGCTCTGGGTTACAGCTGGGGAAACAGGCTGGGAGAGGGGCAGGGATGAGGCTGAGGTCTCAGGGGCACTCGGAGGAACGCCTGCCTTGCCGGGCTCCGCAGCCCCTCCTCTGTTGTCTTGGGAGCGGGGCCAGGGCTGCTCAGTCCTGGGGCACCTGCAGTCTGGGCAGCAGGCTCCTCCTCACAGACAGTGAGGCCAAGGCTCAGAGGGGTCCCAGAGTTAGTGCAGCAGGGGACTGTGCGTGGTCCCAGTGTCCACTGGTCCTGCCAGCCTGCGAGGCTCCGGGGGCACGTGATGCTTGAAAAGCAGCACACCCTCAAGGAGAGGCCCAGCCGGGAGGGGGCGGTGAGCCAGGTGGGCAGGGTGAGGACCGGAGGCAAGGGCCTCGAAACTCCTCTTTCAGGAAGCCCTCCTTGATGCCCCTGCCTGGCTGGTCCCATTTGGCGTGGCAGAAGACTCTGAGCACCCCAGCTGTGCCACAGGCTTTGGACTCCCAGGGGCCCTGCAGAGTCCCTGAGGGCTCCTCAAGGGACCAAGCCCGATGGTCAGGTGGGGGGCTAGTCCTGAGGGATGGCTGGGCCGGGTGGTCTGTCCTGGGCTGGGGTGGGAAGGACTCCGGCAGGCTGGCCCCAGGGCCAGAGGAAAGGAAGGGACCCAAGAGGTGGATAGGCGGGGTTGGTGCTGGGCAGACACTGCATAGAAAGGGAAGGCCCCAGGGGAGAGTCTGTGGAGCTCTGAGCGCAGTGGGGGAGAGGGGCTGCCAGGGGAGGGGGAGGGGCCTGTCTGGGAGGTCTGGGGAGGCTCCATGGGGCAGGGGGTCATGTGGAAATGGGGGGCAGGGTGATGACACAAGCCAGGGAAACAACAGGGGAGCGAGGCTGGGGGAGCCATTCCCCCAGGCCTGTCCCCCACCTTCCTTCCCCCTTCCCCTTTTTGTCCAGCCCTGCTCCCTCCTGCACAAGGGCATGCCCTCCTCTCCCCAGACTCAGCGCAATGGGCCACAGCTTCCCTGGCTCCTGCCGTGGTCATGGGGTGGGGGTGGCCTTGGCCCTGGGACCAGGCAGGTCTGGGTGGCACCGGGCAGCCTTGCATGGGTCCCCTCACATCTCCAAGCCTCAGTGTTCTCCTCTGTGAATTGGGAACACAGACCCCGTGTAGGGGTTGCCCCTGGCTGGTTGAATGTCCTCACCTCCTTGGCACCTGCCTCCTGGGCCCCTGGGGACAGGGCATGGAGAGCCTCCTGAGGGAGGGGAGGGGGTGTGAGAAGACAGGGGGCAGTGCAGGGTCAGATCCACGGCGTCAGGGGGGACATCTGTCTCCCACAGGGCCCTCCACGCCTGCCCCAGGCACCAGAGGCCCCCAGGAAGCTGGAGCGGGCGCCGCAGTGACATTTTCTGCTATTAATGGAGCTTAATCTAAACAGGCCCTAATATTTACCTCCGCCGCCTCCGCCTCAGAGAGCGCCAGACAGCAGAGTGATGAGCAGTGTCCAGCCACGCCCCCTCCCGCCCAAGGCTCCCGGGCAGAGGAGCAGGGAACCCAGGCCACCTTGCAAGGCAGGAGGCTTGCGAGGCAGGAACCGGGTGCCCAGGGGCTCAGCCCATCCTGCATGCCCAGAGCTTCCCTTTCCCCATCTGTATATCAGGGATGACTATCCCTGCCTCCCAGGCTTCTGTTCTGGGCAGGTTCAGAGAACAGGACAACTCGGTGGCACTTTGCAAGCCCATAGATAGAGCGCCTTCCCCCTCTGCCAACTGACCCATGTCCCCCCTCCCCAGATGGCACCTGGGTGATATGATGGGACACTGTGGGCGCCTCTCCCTGGGTGGGCAGGGTGGGGACCAGGATGGGCGAGGACCCATCTCTCTGCTGGTCTGCGCCCCGACCCTAGCTCCTGTGCCCACACCCTACCCCAAACTCCTCCACCTGTTCTCCTTCCATCCCCTGCCCTTCACAGGCGCGGGGCTCTGGGTCCCTAACCCCCACCCCCCTCCCCCCCCCGGCCCCAGGGACCCAGGGATGGGGCAGGCGCATACCCACCACCACAGCCTGTCCCTGGCCGGTGAAGGGGCTGGGGGCGTGTAGGCTCCTGCCTGCCTCAGGAGCCCCAGGGCAACCCCTGCCTGCCCCGTGCTTGCTGAGTTGAGGGCACTAAGGGAATAAACAGCTTTAATTCAGGATGAGGACTTCTTGTTAAGGGGATTGTTTACATCAGATATAAATACACAAGCCATGTCATGTCACTTGGGCTTTTTGAAAATCAGGGAAGGGAGGCCATGGGGAGGGGGTGCAGGGACCTCTCACCCTGGCCCCCATGGGAACACGGACAGTCCAGGTCGGCCTCCGGAGGCCCCTGGGCCTCAGTCCTGACAAAGAGGCCAGAGAAGGAGGGAGCCAGATGTCAGGAGGTGGGATCAAGCCTCTGAGAGAGCTGTGGGGTGATTCCCCAGCCCCCTCTCCTCCAGCTGCAAGGCCAAGGAGAGGAGAGAGAGCAGTGGAGACTGGGGGACACTGAGGCCACCTAGAGAGAGCCCTGTGTGGGGGGCCGTCAGGCTGAGTTCTCAGGGGTGCGAGGTCAGCCCCCAATTCCCGCCCCAGCTGCAGAAGACAGGTGGCCACCCTCTCAAGCTTGAGTGGTGGAAGGCTCCCCCTGCAAAACCCAGGTTGGATGGTGGGATTTCAGGCTTGGGGACAAGGGGAGGGGGCTCGGGCGCCTTCCTGGGTTCGGATCCAAGCACTGCCCATGGCGCTTCCCTCCACACACGGTGGGGATTAACGAGACAACAGCTGTGAAACAGGGCGGGACAGACCCAGTCTGTTCACTGTTTCCCAGATCCCCGCTGGCTCACCTACTTTAGAGACCCCTCCTCCTAGAGGAAGGGACTGTTCCCAAAAAACTTCCAGCCCCAAACACAGCAGTCCGTTGCCATTCACTCACTCTTGAGCGTGAATGAGAATGAGAACCAGGGGCAGCTGACAGAGGCAGAGAGCCCACAGGTGATGCTCCACTGGGGCAAACACCTGACACTGACCCTCCCCCCCCACCCCACCGCATGCCTGCCCAGGGGCCAGATGCAGGGCCGGGGACAGACAGAGCTCCGTGGGGGCTTCCCTGCCTGAAAACCTACCATTAGTGCCGGTTCCTTGGCTCAGCATCCCTCTTGCCATGGGCTCCCAGGTCCCTGCTCTTTCCTGTGCAGCTCTGGGTCCCTGGTGAGCCACAGCCCCGCGCGGAGCGAGGTAGGGGAGAGGCTCCCGTACCGTGCCTGGCACTCAGTCAGGGCCAAGGACGTCGATGCTTGAGATGCTGACCACCATGCCCACTGCTCCTCCAGCCTCCAGGCCCAGGAAGCAGCCCGCCTGGGGGCCCAGCAGCACCACCCTGCTCTGAGGGAGCCTTGGACTCCCTTGGCCTCCAGCAGGGAGGCAGTGGGCTGACGTGTCCTGGGGTCGGAGGAGCTGCTCACATGGGGCTCCCACAGGGGCTGGCAAAGACAGAGCTGGCCTTGCAGTGCCCAGTGCTCGCTCCAACCCTGGCCGGGCCTTTCCCTCTTCGAGACTCCGTTTTCTCATCTGTAGCATGGGGATGTAGATGGCCTTCCTGCCTCCCAGGCGGGCCTCCCTCCAGGGCCCTGAACTTGGAGGACAGGGCATTTTGCCTGGAGCCACTGAGCAGGCAGGACTCTCCTCTGTAAGGCTGGGCAGATCTGAGGCCAGATTCCATCTCACCCTGCTTCACTGGCTCTGGCCAAGTGCTGGGGTGAGGCCTGGTGCCTGGAATGCCCAGGGCTCCTCTCCCCCAACAGGCCCCTATCCGTATAGCAGTCTACAAAGGGCTCAGGGAGCTTGCCTGCTCCACAGAAGGCTTGTGGAGGCAAGCCCGGAGTGCAGCTCAGAGGAGGCATCAGAGACCCAAGCCAGAAAAACGCTCCCTCCCCAGGAAAGGCAGGGGAGAAAGAACGAGCCAGGCAGGAGCTGCTGGTCAGAGCTCTCTGCCCCCGGAGGAGAACAAGGAGCTCCGTATGTGGGCAGATGGGAGCCTCAGGCCCGTAGGCCTGGCTCCACGTTGCCCTAGGTCTTTGCTCTTGGTTTTCTCATCCATAGGATGGGGCCGTGAGCCCTGCCACCGTCCTGGGGCAGCAGGTAGGGTCTTCTGAGGTCGTTCCTGGAGTGGGGGCTTTGGGCAGATTGGAGCTGCCTCATGGGGCAGGTGCAGGGGTGTGGCTGGAGGTGGGACGGGGTTTCGATTCCAACGCGGCCGTGCGCCCCCTGTACGTGTTGCTTAACCCCTCCCACCCCGGATGGGCAGGACACAGCCTCTCCTCTGTGGGGTGTTTCGGGGTCAGGCATCAGCCCCGATGTCACAGCCCTTCCACCAAAGCACCCCATGGCCGTCACGCTGTTGTACTGTGTGATTCACGGGGGCCTCGGGTAGCGGTCTTCCGGAGACCCGAACCCCTCCCGTCTGCTCATGTGGCATTCGTGTCCCTTGACTTTTCCTTTCTGTCCTTGTTCTTCTCTGTGTGCGGGACAGGCACGGGGGCAGGGGAGGGGAAGAGTGGTGGGAACCTCTTTAGAATTCCTAGTCCCTGTTTCTGAGGAGTCCTTGTAGGGTGAGGATGGACCAGGAGAGGAGCAGCTCCTGGCTACCCCTCTGAGTCTTCACTGGACACAGTCTATGCCCCCGGGATGGTGAGCAATCAGCCCCCGGACTGCCGCATCCCCCGCAGAGCCTGTGGCGGACATCGCCAGCGAACCACGGCACTGTGTGGCCTTAGACTCTTTCTCCACGCAGTGGGCTGGGCAGCCAGCCCCAGTCAATCCAGGGGAACCTGACTGCCGCCCCCTCCCCCCGGCAGAGCAGAGGTCCCTGCTGTCCTGGACCTGGCCTGCCCCGCCCAGTCCTGACCTCGGGTCCCCTCGCAGAGTCCCACTGGCTATGCGTCAGACCCGTTGGCCAAGTCCCGGGTGAAGGTGCTGGGGCTGGCGCCGAGGACGTGATTGTGGCCCGAGCCTCTGGAGCTCTTGTGCATGCTGACCATGTTGCTGCTGTCGGGCTCGTGCCGGGCTCCGCGGCGGCGCAAGAGGCCTCGGACGGTGGTCTGGAAGCCGCTGGTGACAAAGCAGTAGACGATGGGATCCATGCAGCTGTTGAGGCTGCTGAGGGTCACGGCCACGTGGTAGGCCACGAGGCTGGCGTGGCGCGGCACGTCGGGCCACAGCGCCACGGCCACCTGGCGGGCGTGGAAGGGCGTGAAGCAGACGAGGAAGATGATGAGCACAGTGAGCAGCAGCTGCATGGCCCGGACGCGGCGCTGGCGACCTTGGCGCAGCAGGCCCGGCCGGGACAGCGCGCACACGATGCGGCCTGTGAACACGCTGATGACCAGCAGCGGCAGCAGGAACTCCAGCACGGTCAGCGCGAACACGCGGCAGCAAGGCCGCCCGCCGGCTGTCACGCCCAGCACGGACAAGGTCACGGTGCCGGCGGCCAGCCACACGAAGGCGCACGCGGCCCTGGCGCAGGCGGGCTGGCGCCAGCGGCGAGAACCGTCGGGCTGCACGATGGCCAGGTAGCGGTCCACGCAGATGCAGGTGAGGAAGAGGATGGAGCAGTGCATGTTGAGGAAGTAGCCGAAGACGTGTGGGAAGGCGCATCGCAAGCAGCCGCGCGTGCCGTAGAAGACTGCAAAGCGCGTGGGCAGGGACAGGCCCACCAGCAGGTCGGTCACCACCAGGTTGATGGTGTAGATGACCGAGGGCGTCTTGGCCTGGGTGCGGCAGCAGAAGACGTAGAGCGCCAGCCCGTTGAGCACCAGCCCCGCCAGGAAGATGACGCCGTGCACCACCATCAGCGCCAGCCACAGGCCCGGGAAGGCGGCGTGCAGCTCCTCGTCCAGCCGGGCAAACACGTGGAACAGGGGCTTCTCTGGCATGCTGACGTTGGCCTCCGTCGCCATGGTGTTGGGGGCCGCCGGGGCCCAGGAGCCCGCCGGAGACACAGAGGGCATGACGGCGGCCGGCACGCACACCGGGGGCCTGCAAGCAAGGAGACAGGTTACCTTTGGGTGGCTGGAGCCGCGCCTGGAGGCTGGCGCTGCCGGGCTTGCGTGCTCACCGGGGTCCCCGGCATTCCCATCTTTGTGCCTTTGCCGGCCCGGCCCCGAAATGCCTGCCCTCTCCATTCCATGGGGCCTCGCACTCGCCGGGGCGGAGCTCTGGTGGAATGGTAACGGTCTGAGCCACAGCTGGATGGAGCCGAAGTAAAAACCCTCGCTGGGCAGGACCGTCCCAGGACTAACGAGGAAGTCGAAGGCTATGGCACAGGTAAGCTGTGGAGCCGAGTGTTTGGTGTTTGAACCCAGGCTCCAATCCTGGTTCCTCCCTTACTCGCTGTGCAGCCTCAGGCAAGTCACTTAACCTCTCTGTGCTTCATGTCCTAACCTGTATGGCCGGGGTCGTGGAGCTGCTAGGATTAACTAAGCACAGCATGGCCTAGTGCATAGCTTGTGCTAGATAAACCACAGTGTTAGTTGCTGCCGGATAAATCACGGTTATGCTCAGAAGAGCCCGGCCCATGACGGCCCCGCCTGGCTGCCCCCACACCCGTGTGTTAGACCCCGTCCTCCAGCCCACCCATCTGTTCTTGCCTCTTCTAAGGCTGGTGGCGAGTCAATGCCTGGAGCTAGGGTCCTCGTAAGGAACCTCACCCAAGCGCCTGCCCCCTCCCCGCCACTCCCGGGGCTCCCGGCCCTGAGAGGTGAGCACCCTTGTTGTCTGGGAGGCTCGACACTCACGCAGGGTGCTCGCTGGGGCCTGAGCCTGGAGCTGGGTCCCCACAGCAGTGGGGCGGGTGTGAGTTAAATAAACTCTGCTCCCCGCAGCGTAAGGGGCCCGCCCATTCTGTTTATGTTCCTGCAGCTCTGTGTTTAACTTGCTGAGATTTATCTCTATTTATACATGAAGGGTTAACAGGCCCCCCACCCCCACCCCGGGCCGGGCTGATGCTCCAAATAAGGACATTTCTGGCTTTTCCCGGAGAAAGGAGAGGACTTTGGGGAGAAGCAGGGAGGATGGGTGGGTGCGTGGGACATCCGGCCACGCAATGTGCCCTCCCCCACCTGCAAGGGGAAAGGAAGACATTGCCCACCCCCTGCAACCGCCCCCCATGGCCCATGGACATGGGGTGTCTGCTGCGTGCAGACCGGACACTGCCCCCTCCCTGTGGCTATCTGCCTGGCCTTGGGCAACAGGCTCACTCTGGCAGCTTCCACCCGGTGGACCGGGTGTACCGAGTTCTGCCTGCTGGGGGCTGGGCACAAAATGCCCAGCCTGGTGGGGGTGGGGAGGCACAGCAGAGGAGTCCTTCCTGGCGAAGGCTCAGGCTCCAGTCTGGCATGGAGGGAGGCCCAGGCAGGACAGTAGGCTGCCTCTCTCCTTGGGCTCAGAGAGGTCAGCACGTGCCTGAGGTCACCCAGCTTTGCCTCTGCCTCTGGGACTGCAGCCCTGGGCATCTGCCGACCCCCACGGCTGCTGGGAGGAGTCAGCTGCTGCCCAGGCCCGTGGCCGCTCCCACCACGTGCGGGCCTAGGTCTCAGCACAGCAGTCCTTTTGGGCTGGGCTGCCCTCTGTTTGGTACCCCCAGCCCCTAACACGCAGGGTTGATGGATACGTTTGCTGAATGATAACTCAGGCAGATGGGGAGCACACGGGACATCTAGGGCAGGGAGAGACGTTCTGGGGGCATGAATAGAATCGAGCAGAGGCCCCGAGGCTGGGAACCTGGAGCCACAGGCAGTGGGGGACCCCAGAATGCCCCCAAGAAGGAGAGGGATGCCTCCCAGCCTATCTACTGTGGAAACAAATGAGCCTTGGCAAAGCATAGGGGAGTGCCGGGATCCGGCTCCAGGGACATGGCAAACAGCTGTTTTGGATTCCCTTCCACATGCTTTTTGGTTTTCTAGTGTGTCTGCACTAGGTTCGAGTCCGTGTCACAGGGAGAGACAAATAATAAACATTACAGAACGTTTCCTCTGGGAGATAGTCCCAGGATGACGCTGGCCCCGGGGATCCTGCCCTTCCAGGAAACTCCCCAGGGCCAGGTTCATGTGCTGGTCAGCTGCTGGCTCAAGGTGCTGGAGGGTCCAGGCCAGGGCTGGGGGGCCTGGGGCCTCTGCAGCAGGGGGATAGGAGGATGCTCAGGACGCCCCAGAGGCCTGACAGGGGAGGAGAGATGGAGATGTCTGCAAAGCACACCATGATTCCCAGCTCCAAGTGTCTGAACCCTGATCCCAAACAAAGCTGAGCCCTGATGTCAGCCACACAGGATCCCAGGAACCTTGATCCTGCCATACATTGAGCCTGACCCAGATCATACTCTGAGCTCTGTTCCTGGTCACACACCAAGTCCTGATTCCAATAACACAGTGAACTTCAATCCTTATTACACTCTGAGCCCTGACCCTGGTCATACTCTGAGCCCTGACCCTGGTCACACTCTGAGCCCTGACCCTCATCACACTCTGAGCCCTGACCCTGGTCACACTCAGCCCTGACCCTCATCACACTCTGAGCTCTGTTCCTGGTCACACACCAAGTCCTGATTCCAATAACACAATGAACTTCAATCCTTATTACACTCTGAGACCTGATCCTGGTCACACTCTGAGCCCTGACCCTGGTCACACTCTGAGCCCTGACCCTCGTCACACACTGAACCTGACCCTGATCACACTCTGAGCCCTGATCTTTGTTACACACTGAGCCCTGATCCTGGTCACAGCCTGGGCCCTCACCCCTGACTTTCTACATGTATCATCTCTTCCCCTGTTCTCTCTGCGAGTCTACTGTCTCTGTCTGTAAGACAGCCCACGCCCCACACACACCCCACTCCTCTGCCTCACTTCTCACTGTGGCATTCTTATTTAATGACCTCTCTAGGGCAGCTGTCCATTTTGCTTTGAACAATGAGGAAGGCACTGGTGGGCCTCCAGACCCAGTGCTTGGCCTGTGGAGGCAGGCCTTCTGGGCGGTGGCCCGCTGATGGCCTCCTGAATCTGCCCACACATTACCTGCCCGCCCCTCTCTGGGGCAGGGGAGGAGCTGGGCTGGGAGCTTCTGGGCTGAGCGGCCCCCTCTCTCCTCCTTCTTCCCCATGGCCTCAGGAAGGACTTTTGTTCTCCGGCCTCAGTTTCCCCGTTGGTCTTCACTGCCTCAGCTCCTGCTGCTCCTTGACAGTCCACTGGGATGGCTTCCCCTGCAAACCCCTGAATCTGCTCTGGTCAAGGACGTGACCCTCAGCAGGGTGCTCCGCCCACCTGGCACACTCCCACCTCCCACGTGCTCCCGCCACCGAGTCGCGAGGCCCCTCTGACCTCCCCCAAGCCCCCTCCTGCTGGCTCTCCCACCGTGCACACGAGGGCCCCCACCCCGCGGCCGGCCAGGGCTGGGCCTGTGCACGACGCTTCCGCAGGAGGATGGGACTCAGGGCGGGGCGGCATGGCCGGCGACGGCCGGAGTGCAGGTGTGGCGGGAGCATTTGCACGGTGACAGGGGCCAACAGAGATTGGTCCCCACGCACCACCTGTCGCTCTCTGGGCCTCGGTCTCCCCGCCTGCACAGCCATGGAGCGGCAGAGCCTCCCTCCCGCTGCTTCTAGCGGATTCGTGGTGTGGTTGCCGCGAGGGGCCGGGTGCTGGGTCCCTGTCCCGGCCTCTGGGCCTCCTGACTCACACTCGGAGAAACCGAAGCTCAGGGAGGGACAGGCCAGGACTCAAACCTGGGCCCTGCCTCAGGCGAGCCCACAGCCAGAGCCTTGGTCCCGAGGGGCACGGGGGCCCCAGGCAAGTGGCCCCCTCCGCCGGCAGGCGCACGACACCCACTCCCCGCGTGCCTCGCGCTCGGCGTGGCCTCTAAATATAGCCTGGAATGAGGGGAAAGGAGAGAAGCTTCTGCTCCTCTGTGGGGACAGCCTGGCCCCAGGCCTGCCCACCCAGGCTGAGGGGGGAGGCACAGACCTGGCCCTCAGAGAGGCCCTGCGCGGGGAGCGAGCAGAGGAGTCCCGGAGACCCGGGTTCTAGTCGGGCTCTGCCACTGCCAAGCCCGGGGACCTCGGCCCTGTCAGCGAGCCTTGCTCTCTTCATCAGTGTCAATGGGGTCACTAGCGCTTTCCACAGCCCGAGGCGGGTGGCGTGGCTCCGTCTGGGAGCTAGTCTGAGGGGGTGGCACCTCCCGTCCCCTCCCCCTTCCTGGCAGGTGTCCTGGGCCTGGCTGAGGTGGAGCAGACCTCATAGCCCGGGCCAGCCGGCCGGAGCCCAGTGGACAGAGGCCACGTCCTCGTAGAGCCTGGCGCGGGGCCGGGCCCAGGGCCTAGAAACTGCTGGAGGGTGACCGTCCTGGGCTTGGACACAGCCCGCTCTACCCGCCCACCTTCAGGTACTTCTCCCGGCAGAACAGAGAGACGCGGGCTGCTCTCCAGGGGCTCAGGGTCAGCTGGGAAGACGCACAGCAGGGTGGGGGGCCTGGAGCATGGCCCATCCCAAACCATCCCAAACATCTTAGAGCGCAGTGTTGTCCCCTGTAAGGCGGGCAGAGTTAGAACCCACCTCAGGCTGCCCCGAGGCGTGCTGGGAGGTGGCACAGGACAGGCCCTGAGGGGATTTGGTGGCTGGGTGGGGGAGGGGAGATGGGGCCAGGTGCGCCCACAGGTGAGGGTTAGGAAAAGGGCGCCCCTTTGGAGGAGGCGGCAGGGGCTCTCTGCACAGCCCCCAGCCCCCAGGAGTGAGTCCTGGGTGGGGGTGAACAGCTGGTGTGTGGCGGCCCCGGAGGGGGGAGCAGGAGAGCGGGGGCGTTTCTCTCCCGCACCGGTTCCCAGCCCTGTAGGGCCTCTCTCTGCCTGCCTCTTTACTTCCTTCCCTCTTTCTGCTCCTGCCTGTCTCAGAGAAAGTGAGGGGTCTCAGAGGGAGGGGCCAGGAGTCCCTCCAACCTGCCCAGGCCCTCCCAGGCCCTTTGCATGACTCAGTCTTGCCATCTGTACAATGGGCACCTCCAGCTCGGAAACCCTGCATTTGCGGGATAAAGTCCTTCAGTGGCTTGGTCCTGCTCCATTGCCTGGCTTTGTTCTTGGGCTCCTGCAGCACCGAGCCCCAGACTCCCCCAGTGATGAGCTAGCTAGCTGCCCCGGGCTACAGTGATGGGTCAGCCACGGCCAGCCCCGGGGACTTTCAACGACAGCTCTCTCTGCTCTGGGGTTGTGAGATCAAGCTGCTGCAGGGCCAAGTGCAGAGACCCAAGTCCTGAGGAGGTGGCTCAAGTGCCTGGATCCAGCCCTGCCTGAAGCTAGTATCCTGGGACTTGTCGGTTAAATGAAGCTATTACCTCCCTCTCTGGCTTACATTACTTTGAGCTGAGTTTCCATCACTTGTGACTAAAATAATCCTACCATACACTCTTATTCACATGCTGGCTCTCTTCAGTTTGTATGCCTCCTCCTTCAGAGAGCCCTCCCTGGTTGCCTCAAGTAGATTTGTGGCCTCTTTTGGGCTCTCATAGCACCGTGGTTCTGTCATTGCCTGGCCACTTGTCTGGTGTCCCCACTAGCCCGTGAATTTCTGCAGAGGAGAAGATTGTAGAGTCATATTCCGTATAGGTTGAGTGGATGAGTGAGTGAATTCATGAGAGCTTAGCTTGCACTCCTCTGAGAATGGGGACGTTGCCCCAGGTTAGCCTGCCGCATTGTAAAGCTGCTCTGAAGACAAAGAAAGTCTTTCTGTATTGCAGCCCAAGTTGGCTCCCTCTGAGCCCAGCCCATGGCCCCTGTCCTCTCCGTTTGGCATGTCTTTGGCATGGCCTGCTCTCTCTTGCCCCCTGCCCCTGGGGGCCCTGTGGTGGGGAGCAGGTGGAAAGGGACATCTGGATTCCTCCTATTATCGGAAGGGGGTCTGATCCATATTTTAAAGTGAGGACACAGGACACAGAGACAGGGAGCTTCAGCAACTACACTGGGGTCACCCAGCTGGGCCTTGGGGCTTGTCCCTGGCTGGGCTGACCGTGAACTGCATTCTTTCACAAGCAGAGAGCACTCGCCGGGTGTTTCCGGACGCTTGGGATTTGCTCTCCTCCACCCAGCAGTCTTCCTGGGGTTCGCTCTCCTCCACCCAGCAGTCTCCCTGGGGTTCCCTCTCCTCCACCCAGCAGTCTCCCTGGGGTTTGCTCTCCTCCACCCAGCAGCCTGGGAAGCCAGGCCCTCCACTTTACAAGTGAGAACCCGAGGACTGTCGGGGGGAGAGGGGGCGAGCCCCATACTGGGCAGGGACAGGGTTCAATTTAGACCCAGACCTGACTCTCCCGCCCATCATCCCCCATTCACCCATGGTTCCCCTATGGATCTGAGACCTGCAGGGTGTCTTGGGTGGAGAAGATAGACCCCCAGCTGAATGCTGGCAGGGTGACTGGGAGACACAGGAAGGTGAGATCAGGGAAGGCTTCCTGGAGGAGGCAGTGGACTCTGCAGGTGTGGAAACCTGGTTGAGCAGCCTAGGAGGCTGAGGCCAGGAGCTGCTCTCACAGGGCCCTGAACACAGAGCAAGGTGCCAGGCCGAGATCCAACTCCCTGGGAGGCAGGCTTCTGGCCAGAGGTGACCTCGCAGGCCTCCCTCTCAAGCCTCCCTCCCAGGCTCCTGCACTGCTTATTGCCCCAGCCAGCCTTGGAGGAGGGCTCTGACCCAGAGCACCTGGTGCTGATGTGGCCAGAGGTGGAGGGGTGGGGGAAAGGTGGGGGTGCAGGGTGAGGGAGGTGACCCCTCCAGGTGGGGAGACCCAGAGCCCTGCACATCACAGGCCTTCTTCTTCCAGAGCTTTGCTGAGACTCTCCAGGGAGGCCTGTGGGCAAAGGGCGATGCCCTTGGTAGGGGCCCTCCCTGGGAGTGACCTGAGGCTCCGGATAGGCTGAGGGGGCCCCCCTCTCCAGTCTCGCAGCACCCCGACTGTCTGATGACACTCCATGCACCCTCCGACCTCTTTTGCCCAAGCTGTTCCTCCACCCTGGACTCTTCCTTGCTCCCTCCTACCCAACATTTTGCCCACCCACCTTTAGGACTTCCTGGCCTCCCCTCCACAGGAAACCCTCCCAGCGGGAGCCTCGGAGGGTGGGGCTGGTGGGGGAGGGGTCGGGGGCAGTGCTCCAGTCTGTTCCTCCAGCACCGGGATAGCCCAGCACAGGAAGAGTTGACACCTCCTCCAGGAAGCCCACCCAGTTACCCTGTGGGGTCCAGCTTGTCCCCGTCATCCTCACCCTGCCCCTGGTGCTTGTCAACAGGGCTTAGCTGGAGTTTTGGAGCTTACTTCCCTCCCGTGTGATGCTGGGTATCATATTTGTTTGGTGCTGAGGCTCCTGGTTTCCCCACCTGAATGGTCATCCAGGGTGCTCAGATCAGGGCTTCTCAGAGCCTTAGGGAAGCTCTCAGACTCCGGGCATCTTTCGAGAGCAGGGAATGAGCATCTTTCCCCGGGTCATTTGACTCTGTCGTCTCCAACAAGTGATGGGAGGCTGCCGCTCACAGCTCGCCGGGTCCCTGCTGTGTGCCCAACGACGCCAGGCTCAGGAGCTGGTACCTGCCCATGGACGCCCGGGGGGGGGGTCCCCTCCTTGGCAGGGGCGGGCGTGTCCTAACATCTTGGTTCCTCTCAAAACTGTCCCCCATCCCCGCACGTTCTCTTGCAGCTGTCCTGTGGCCAATCCTGCGGCCTGGCTGCTTTGCCCCTGTTACGTGGGGCATCAGGGCAGGTGGGGAGCCCGGCCTCAGCCCTGGGCCAACAGGTGCAGGCAGCCTGGAGTTTGGTCTGTGCCAGAGGCCAAGAGGGGCAGGCATGGAAGACAGGCCCAGTCTGTCCCTGACGGAGGTGCTAAGAGCATCTGCTGTGGGCCAGGCACCTGTGGGGCTCTTGAAATCCCCACGGCAGTTTACAGATGAGGAAGCAGAAGCCCAGAGAGGTGAGCCACAGGCCCTGGGTCACACAGCATCAAAGGAGCTGGGAATCAAACCCAGGTCCAGTGCATCTGGCCCTGGCAGGGGTAGGACCAGGGTGGGGGGCTGGTATCTCTGGACCTGGGGTTTGTGCACAAGGGCGTTGCCAGGGCGGAGAGTACCTGTGCATGTCCGTGCTGCTGCGGGTGACCTTCGTGGTCTTCCAAGGCCAAAATAGCCATTATTGGGGGAACCATCTGCCTGTTTATTTTTACAATTATTCTTGGTTTCATGGCATCTGCTTTAGAACATCGCCTGCTGTTTTTGGCTGGTCTGAGCCTCTCTGCTCATTCCATCCAGGGACTGCTGGGTTCCTACTGAGGTCCCCAAGAGGGGCCAGACTGGCCCTTGGTCACCAACAGGTCCTAGGGGGCGCCAGCCAGAATCTAGGTTCCCTTCCTGGCCTGGCTCCCTCCATGCAGCTCAGGGACAGGGGTCGCTGGAGGGTGTGGGTTGAGCGTGGTGGAGAAGGGCACCTGGGCTCCATCAGGCGGGACCCCGCCCACAGTCCACCCTCTCTCTGCGCCCTCAGCTCCGGAGGAAGCGCACGTCTCTCCGGGAGGGGCAGCTCCAGGCATGGCTGCACAGCGAGGTTGTGCAGGTGCTCACGCAGCTGACCCCCACCCCCCAGCTTCTCTCGGGGCAAGCCAGGACGGGGCTGCCTGCAGATCCTCAGCCTGCCTGACACACGTGTCTGCCCGTGTCACCTGCTGAAGGCCCCTTGCACCCTAGTCCCCAGCTCACACGGTCCTCCCTCAGCCCCTGGACACCCCTCCACCGAGGGAAAGCTGTGATCCCACAATTCATGGGTTGACTTCGAGATGACCCCTCCTAGGTTCCCGCTGACTCCTCCCAAGATGCCCCTGCTCTGTGTGGCTGGCCCGATTTTGCCTGTGAGGACACTGAGGTCCAGGACGCTTAAGTGGTGTGTCCGGGTCATTCAGCTGGGGGTGGAGGAGCTGTGACTTGAACTCTGCCCCGTGGAGCCCCCTGCCGACCCCATGCCCCTGAAAGCTGACTGCCGCGCACCGTGCAGACCAGGAATTGGAGGCCCAGGTCAGGGCCAGCAGCTTGGC
This sequence comes from Leptonychotes weddellii, assembly GCF_054177405.1. Lineage (NCBI taxonomy): Eukaryota > Metazoa > Chordata > Mammalia > Carnivora > Phocidae > Leptonychotes > Leptonychotes weddellii. The sequence continues at coordinate 168,705,283 of NC_138372.1, forward strand.
CTGGGCCACCCAGCCTGGTGTCGGGGTCAGAGGAATGGGTTAGGACCCCGTGTGTCGGAGGCATCAGACCTGACCTTGAGCCCCCAGTGGTGCAGGTGCAGAGGGCGCCGAGGCTCCCAGGCAGGTGTGGCTGCTGAGGGAGTTCTTCAGACCCCAGTGCACCTCCTCAGGGTGGCCCTCCCAGATCGCCCTTCCCTTTCCTACCTTCCCTTTTGTGTTTTGCTGCCATCACCCCCCCCCACCCCCCCGCCGGCAGCTTGGTGGTTGTTTGCTTTCCCTACTGGCCTGGCAGTCCCACAAGGGCAGTGGCCCTGCAGAGCTGCAGCTGAATGACCAGATAAATGATTTTTAAAGGGACCACTCTGGCGCCTCTGAGCCTTAGTTTCCTCAGCTGTGAAGTGGGCCCGTTGAGACCCACGCCCCGCACATCAGGTCCCCCGGGACGAAATGAGACCAGTGTGCAGGTGCTCGGAGAGCTCCAGTCCCCCTCCCCCCACAGACCGGGGCTCTAGAAGCAGCAGCCCCCCACCCCCACTTTTGCCAAGGCTCAGAGAGGGGCAGTGACTTGCCCATGGCCACACCGCGGGGAAGCCGCCGGAGGGGAGAAGGCGGCACCCTGGGCGGCCCTCTGGCTGGGCGTGACCAAACGTGGCAGGAGACTGTGGGGGCCCGCGGGCAGGCCCAGGCACCGCCAGAGGGCTGTGAGCTGCAACCACCGTCCCGCCGTCCCTCCATCCCCAGTCTTGCCCGAGGTTGCACAGCTGCTCCTTGTCTGTCCCGCCCGGCACCCTGGCCACCGGCCAGTTCCCAACCCGCCCGCCCCCCTCGGGACCCTGTTCCCGCTGCCCTTCTCCCAGGGCGCTCACCGCCAGCCGGAGCCAGGCGGGGGCAGTGCCAGCTCCGAGGTTCATGCTGGGGGCTGGGTGGACCAGCTGCCCTGGGCCTCAGTTTCCCCACTGCTGAAAGAGTGGGCAAAGGGCCAGGGCTGGAGCATAGAGCCTGAGCTGTGGGGTGGCATGGCTAGGAGCCTGCCCACAGGAATCCCTCAACCCCTGGCCTGCCCCAGCCTGGGGGACAGTGATGGACAAGGTCCCAGTGGTGGTCAAGCACTCAATCCCTTCCTTACCCTGGCCTCTGGGGCCACCCTAGTGCCCTGACAGGTGGGAAAATCGAGGCACAGCTTTGGGCACCCTGCAGATGATCAGTGAGAGTGCTGAATGAATGAATGAAAGAATGAATGAAACCCAGGGAAGAGGGGGTGGGGGCAGCACAGGTGGGGCTCTGGGGTCAGGAGGGATGCTCCCACAAGCCCCTGGGAGCCCTCCCTTCCCGTTTCTTTGCCCAGCCTGGCCAGCTGTGACCACCCACCCCCCTCGCCCTCAGGGTCTCAGTTTTCCCATCTGTACAATGGCTCCCTGCAGGGTGGGACCTCAAAGCCCATCCAGGCTCTGAACTCTCCCCTCCCCGGGTCTGGGTGTAGTTTCTCGGTCCCTCAGCCCCTGCGCTGCCTGCCTGGCTGGGGAGTGAGGACACTCCGGCACTGTCCAGCTCCGGGGGGCCGGGGACAGCTCTTGGGGGACTCACCGCACCTTCGCCTACTCCGGCAGCTTGAGGCAGAGCCGGCACAGCCTGGACGACCGCCTGGGGCAGCTCTGTGGGCCACTCAGTCCGGCAGCCCGACCCGCCTTCCTGGGGCCTGACGTCAGGCCCTCTCTGGGGCTCCTTTTGGGCAAAGGCGGAGGGGTGGGGGCGGGGTGGGGGCGGGCTCCTTCCCTGGCTGGCCGGCCCCCTGGAGGAGCCTGATTCCAGGGCCCTGGGAGAGGGAGCCTAGGGGCAGCAGAGTTTGTGGCTCAGCCCCAGCCAGACAGAGGAGGAAACTGAGGCACAGGGGGCGGAGCCAGTGGCACTGCCCAGGTTGGGGGGTGAAGAGTGGAGAGGGAGGGCTCTGGCTTGCTGTCCCCCTAGCGCCTTGTCTGGGGGAGGCTGCAGGGCCCCTGAGAGTGTGGTTGGCACTCACGCGTGCTGTGGGAGGGGGAAGCAGCGCGCAGGGACCCAGTCTTCTGTCGGGAGGGACAAATGCAGGCTGGCTACGTCTGCCCATGGTGGCCCTCTGGGTCTCCAAGTGCTGTCTGGGTTTTCTGTGTTTTGCGTGTTCTGAGCCTGGGTGTGTCTGTGTGTGCCCGTGACCTAGAGCTGCACTCTCTGTATCTGGACCTCCGTTTGTGCCCCCTCGTGAGTGTCCCTGGGGCACACGCACGCCTGAGCGTGTCTGCGGGCTCAGCACCAGCCCGGGGCCCCTCCGGGACCTGGTGTGACCCTGTGGGTGCTAGCGACTCTGTGGGGACACGTGGGGTTGGGTGCGTGGGAGAGACCGGGATGTGACCAGGGCTGGTGGGGAGGGGGCTGCGGGTCTTAAATCTCGGGAGCGGGGCCTGATCTGGGAGCGGTGGCTGGGAGGGACATCCCTCCCCAGACACACAGCCTGCCCAGCGTAGTGGCCTGTGGGCAGCCTGGGCCAGTCTGGTTTCAGTGTCTGAGGGTGGCCGTGGCGGGGGGCAGGGAGGGCTCAGGGTCAGGTCTTTGCTGTCTCCTCTGCCGGAGTGCCCTCTCTGGTCTCCTGTCCCTGAGCTGCTTCTCACTCCTGCAATGGAATCACCCAGCACCTTCCATCCAGCACTGCTGAGCCAGCCCACGCTGGGCACTGGGAACAGGGATGCTGCCCGAGACAAGGCCACTGGCCCCCGAGATCTCAGTCTGGTGGGGGACACCGTTGCAACCAACAGCCGGCTGGGGAGGGGCGGCACAGGAGGTGGGCATAAGCAGCCTGGCTGGGCGGAGGGAGGCCAGAGGGATGGGAGGTCTTCTGGGCTGTGGGAACGGCACGTCGGGTCCCCAAGAGTGGAGGGCAGGGATAAAAGGTGAAGTTGGAGTGAACAGAGCCCTTCCACACTGGGTCTTAGCTGCCGCGTGGGAGCCAGAGTGGTAGACTTGACCCTGAGGGCAGTGGGGAGCCATTGAAGATTCTGGGGGAGGATGGTCCCTGGAGCAGCTTCCCGGCTAATACAGGGCCAAGCCCACAGGCTACCACCGACTGTCTCCTTCGAATACTGTGCTGTCTGTCTCAGAAAGGGAAACCGAGACCCAGGAATGTGATGGTGTCTCTGGCCCACGGCGGCCCTGCCCCAGGCCAGCTGGCTCCAGGCTGGCAAGCCAGGGCACCCAGGATCTTGCTGAGGGAGTGTCGACTCAGTGTTGTTTCTGTACAGGGCAGCCTGGAGGCGGCCAGGATGTGGGTGGGGGCCGGAGGGCTGAGCCAGTGGAGTCTCAAATTTTATGAGGTGGAGACTACCGCTGAGTCACGGGCAGGGCTAGCCAGGCACACAGAGGTTGGTTCCCAGAGAAATCCTGGGGAGATGCTTGAGGACAAAATGAATCCCGGTGGACTGCCTGGGGAGCAGGGTGACAGCCTGGGGCGGCTTCCAGAGTCCCTCCCCCAAGGGAGGCCTCTCTCTGTGGGACCCAGGGGTCCTGGGGGTGGCGGGGGAAGGTGCTGGAGCCCACGAGGCTCGGGGTGGCCCTCCCCTAGCCCGCGGCGGACACAGCGTCACCCTGTCTCCTCCACAGGCTGGGTCGGGCCAGGCTGTCCGTGGCTGGCGCCCAGCCAGGTGGAGAGCCCTCTGCGAGCCCGCAGAAGCCCCTCACTCTCTCTGCGTGAGCCGTGGAATTCTGGAGCGCCGTCCCCAGCCCCCAGGACTCACGGTGACCCTTGCTATGCACAGCTCGCCCTGTCGCTGTTGGAGTCTGCCCTTTGGAGGGATTCAGCCGCAAATAGCAACTGAGCAGCTGTGTGGGGGCTGAAGGGGGGCAGGGGACACTGGGTGACCGCTGTGCAGGTGCTGTCACTGTCCTGGTGCCTGCGACTCCCCACCTCATCCATCCTCCCGAGTGGTCCTTGTCTTGGTGCCATTCGACGATGTAAACAGTGCTGGGGCCCTGGCCACGTGGCCTGCAGCCTGCCAGGGTTGGGGACGCAGGCCGGCTACCAGGAGGACTCTGCCTGTGGGAAGCGGTACGGGGCGATCCCTGGACATCACCTGGAGAACACAGGTGACAGCAGGGGCTGGGTGTGAGAAGGCCCCTCAGGGCCCTCCTGAGGGGTCCACGGTCAAGTGTCCCTTTTGTGCTCTGGAGCCCCTGACAGGGGCCAGTCACCCTGGGGAGGGCAGGGTGGGTGGGGCCTTTCTCTTTCTCTGGGAAAGGTGACCTCAAGTGTCCGAGGTGGGGGCGTTGGGGGGTTAGGAATGGGGGAGCCCTTGGGCAGCCCTGGGTTCAAGCCTGGCTGGACCGCTCACTTTTGCACTCTGGCCCTCGGTGTCTCCCCAGAAAATGGGGACAACGTGGCCCGTGAAAGGCCCCAGGCCAGGTCCCCCTTGTCTCAGGAAGCCCCTTGTCCTGCTGTGCCATAGGGCTGCTCACCTCCGGCAGGTGCAGGGAAACAGGCCGGGAGGGGTTGGGGCTCACCAAAAGCCCACAGCTTTAGCCCACAGAGTGGGAGAGCTGGAGACACAAGGCCCCCTGGAGGGGAGTGAGGCTCAGGTGGGACAGAGTTTTCAAAGAGAGGACAGAGGACGGGGTGGGCTGGGAGATGCTCTGGAAAGGACGGGGCTAGTTTGGGTTGCACAGCTGGACCTCGGCCACAAGCTGCCTCATGGAGAAGCATCTGGGGCACTTAGCAAGGGCCGAGTGCACAGTTATCTTGGGAATGTACTCCGAAGCTCTGGGACCATCCCAGGGGTGACTACTGGGACCACCACCCCTGGGCTTTACCCCCCAATTCCCTGGACCACGCTCCACGCCCTGTTTGTCATCCAGGAGCCCCTGAGAGCTCATCTTGTCCCACCTTTCATTTTTACAGGTGGAGAAATTAAGTCCGGAGAGGGATAGAGACCTGCCCAAAGCCACACATCGAATGGGTCACTGCAGATGCTGGGGGGAACTGGGCCTGGGCTTCCAGGCTGCCCTCAGCAGCCACATGGCAGCCCTGACTCTTGGGCCCATAGGCCACCCGGGAGACCAGGCAGGGTTGTTCGACCTCCCATTAAACTCAATGTCTGGGACCATGAGAGCAGCCTTCCTCGTGGGTTCAGTGAGACCTGGTTCTTGGTGGGCCTGGGGTGGGAAGCAGGGTGGGTGTTGGTGCTGGCAGGGCTCCCGGGGCCCCTAGAGGAATGGCATGGAGGTACAGAGGTGCTGGGCTCGTCTATGAGAAGGCTGAGGTGGAGCCCCAGATGTCTGAGGGGTGGGTCCAATCTTGGAAGGCTTGCTGGAGGAGTCTCACCCCGCCCCTGCTGGGCACATACACAGCAGCCGGCCCCGCTCCGGCCCCTGTATGCGTGCACACGCATGCGTGACCCACAGATGTGCACACACAGATACGCACGCACGCCCTGTCCAGCTTTCGGTTAACATCAAGTCCTCTTGGGAGTGCATGCCAGCCCCTCCCGTGCACCCAGCCGGACCACGGCACTGCGGGGAGGAGACACTTCGGAACAAGAAGAGATGGCTCGGGTGGCATTGAGTCTTCCCACCCTGGCCTGCCCGAGAGGAGGGAGCTCCTCATTGGTCCCACAGGCCATCCCAGGATTCACCCCTGGCTCTGCCTGGCTTGACGGTGGAGCCCACCGAGTTGGCCCTACCTTTTACAGGTGAGCAAACCAAGGCCAAGAGTGGGGCTCTGCTTTCCAAACTCAGATGCTGCTTCAGCCCCCCTGAGCCTCCCCACAGTCTGGGCAGGAGCTCCCCCACCCCTGTGGCCTGGCCCCTCATCTGTTACTAGCCAGTTGAGGTTGGGGGGTATATTGATGGTCCTCGGGCCACAGAGCCCATCCAGGACCAGTTCTGGAGATGCTGGGAGAAGGGCCGGTTTCCCCTGGGGCAGAGAGGACAATGGGGATAAGGCTGCCAGTTTGGCTGGGGGCTTCCCTTGTGCCTGGACCAGCTCATTTCATCTGCCCCATCCCTGCAGGCAGAGGAGACTTAGCCCCCCCCCTCCCCTGGGCTCTCCCAGCCCTCCCGAGGACTCAGGATGGGGACTGGGAGCTCTGGGGCTGGATGCGGGTGCTCCCACGGCCTTGGGACTTTCTACACCCCAGGGGCGAGGAGGGGGCAGAACCCTTGAGTCTGTCCGGTGCAGGGGCCGCTGGGGCAACGTGGGCTCCCTCAGGGAGAGGTGAAAGGAGGCCTGAGCCCCGCTCTCTCCCCATAGCCTCCCGGGGTCTGGGGACATGGTGGGAGGGCCCTGCTTACTCCCAGCAAGTCCTGGGCGCCGGATGCAGCACGGTGTCGGTCGTGACCCCACTCAGCTGACCTCTGCTGGGCAAGACCTGCGGTTTGGAAGCAGTGGTCCGGGGGTCGGGTGCTCAGCAGTGGGCCTGTTTGCCGAGCGGTTGCTGTGTGCTGGGCACCCGCTGTCCCGAAGCATCTCAGGGATCCACCAAACCACCCCATCCTTGTTGGCCAGAAAGGCCCCGTGAAGTCCCCTGCCCAAGGTCACGAGCTAGGAGCGGGTGGGGCTAGGCCAGGCCTGCGGAGCCTTCGCTCAGAAGCGTCGGGAACCCACCCCAGGCACGGTGGAGAAGGCACTAGGCCCAGGGCAGACAGTGCTGGGCCTGAGGGGTCTTGTAGTCCAGGCCCCTGTCCTCGGGCAGCTGCATCCCCCCCGGTTCTGGAGGCCCAGGGCCAGGCTCCCCAGCTGCCCAGGGCCGGGCGGGGCAGGGGCTCCCTCGGCAGAGCCAGACTGGCCCACCCAGGCCATGAGCCGGCCGCGTCCCCGGCAGGGCCTCAGGACCTGCTTTCTATTTCAGCCCTTCCTGGCCTCTGGACGGCCCCGTGGGACCGGAACTGCTGTGTCTGTGTGTTCAGCGGGCCTCAGTGGGGCAGCCCTGGATGCGCAGGCCCTACTGAACTTAGCCGCCTTGCTGACCCTGCTGTGTGTGGGAGCTGGGACAGCGAGGGGGTGGTGTCCATGCAGGGACGCTGCAGCTGCCGCCGCCGTGCTTCTCAGACAACCCTGTCCACCTTCCCTCGCAGGAGGTAGTGAGCTCCCCGTCACTGTAAGTGGCCAGAACAGAGCCCAGGTGGGCACAGCCCAGAGCTGCTGTATGGGCATGGGCCCTGGGTGGGCAGGAGGACTCATGACCTCTGAGGTGTGGGACACAGAGACCCCAGGCCCTAAATGTCACTGGTTCTAAGATTCTGAGACTCCAAACTTCTAAGAGCCTGGGGCCACCAGCTCCGCTCCCATCTGCAGACAGAAAGTCAGACCCTGGGGCAATTTCCTCACTCCCTGGGGAGGTCAAGTCCCTTCTGACTTCCACACCTTTACCCCAACTGTTGTCCACCTTGAAGGTCCTCCCATTTCTTTCTAGATCCAAGTCCACCCTCGCTTCCCTGAAAACCGCCTACTGACTTCTCTCGGGCCAGTATCCTGAGGGCACTATGGGCCTCCATCACTTGCCAAGTCTGCTTCTAACTGGATGTTCAACTCCTCCCAGGCAGGGCCAGAATTTTACTTGTTTCTCCCTCTCTGACGCTCAGCACTTGTGTAGGTATACAGTAGGAACTCAATGAATGAAACTGCTCACTCATTTAAAAAATGGGCAGGTAGGGCAGGGCTTCAGGCTACCATGGCCCCATCACAGGCACTCGGGCCTCTCTCGCCATTACGGAATTCCCCAGAGAGCCTTCCTGGGGGGTACATGCCTCTCTTGTGAGCAGGAGGTTCTTCCTAGTGTCTGACCACATTCTCTCCTGCTGCAGCTTTGTCTTCTCTTGCTGGGTTTTGGGGCTGCCCCTCCTGCCCTCTCTTCCGAAGGGCCAGGCGGCCCCCTCGTGGTTGGTGAGGGGCATAGGGTGGGGCGGGATGCCCAGTCAGTATTGCCCTTCTTGTTATCGGTGGAACAAAAGCTAGAGAGGGCAGGGACCCGCGGCCACCCAGCTCACGGGGGGTGGAGCCAGGCTTTGAACCCAGCACTGGGGAACGTGAGCCCCCGTCTCTGCACAGAGCCCCTCCTGCCGCTGATGCGGCATGGGGGGCTGGCAGGAGCCTGGGTGGACCCCTGCCTCCTCCACACTGCCCACTGCCCTGAGGGGCAGGCAGCTGGTGGGAATGGGCAGGGATGCTATTTCTGTTGGCCAGGACGGTGGCTTTCCAGAAAGCTGGTGCCAGTTCTCCGGGTTGGCGGGCGTGGAGTGTCAGGCAGCGGGCAGGCACCGGCCAACAGGCAGCCTGGGCAGAGGTGCAGGCCGGATCCCATTGTCCCCCTTAGCCCCCCATCCCTCCCCGGGATTCTGAAATCCAAACTGCTCTGAGATGGGCAAGCGTGTCGGTCCATGTGACACGAAGCCCCCAGTCACATCCGCAGACGGGAGCCAGCCTGAGGGTATTTAGAATCTTCAGGATTCCCACTCAGTGTGATCCTGATACATCCTACAGCGGGATGGTCCGTGTGTTTGATGGAGGGGGACTGCCCCATCCCCGTGGGGGTGCTTGGCACCATACAGTGTATACATTTATTGTCTTTGAAAAATCTGAACCAGAAATGCATGCGCCCCCGGAGGTTCGCAGAAGCAGCTGTGGATCTGTTGTCTCCTGCATTTTATAGAGAAGTGACCTGCGGTTGGGGGTCCATCCTGGGGGTTGCGATTCCTGCTCCCCACCAGACCAGGATCCATAGCCTTGCTGACGGGGTGCAGGGTGGGGTCATTCACCACTAAGGAAGTACCTGCCCCCCAGATCATTCTGTTCTGTTGGCCCATTTTCCCAGAGGCCTCCCGGGGAGGTTGGCCGCCCCGCCCCTGCCAGGCATCGCCCTCTGTCAGTGGTGGGGACAGGCCCTGTCCACCCCAGGAGAAGCTGCCCTCTCTCTCATGCGGCCCCTCCAGGGCCCTGGTCAGGCCCTCAGAAACTTTGGTGAGAGGGCTCCAGGGCCAGACTCAGAGTCCAAGACCTGGACTCAGGTCCCAGTTTGGCAACTGACCAGCTGTGGGAGCCAGGGTTGGGGCTTCATGGCCCGGGACCTCAGCTTGCTCACCGGCATAGGGAATGATGATCCCTCAGCCCTGCCAAACTCATGGGGCCGTGTGTGGGGGGTCAGGTGTGGGGCAGAGTCAGGGCTCAGTGTGTGACCAGGATCAAGGCTCAGTGATGACCAGGGTCAGAGCTTGGCATGACCGGGGTAAGACTCAGTCTGTGAAGAGGATCGGGGTTCAGCGTGTGTCCAGGATCAAGGCTCAGTGTGTGACTAGGGCTCATTCTCTGGTGGAGTCAGCAGTCAGGGTACCCAGCCTGGGCACGCACCACCCTACCATCTGACCCTGACACCTCTTAAGAAAGGATCTCATGCACCACAGCTGGCCCCAAGACCTCTGTGCCCTGCCCTGCCTCTGCCGCAAGGAGGCTTCTCTTTCTGGCGGGGAACAGGGAGGTGCTAGAGGTCCGACCTGAGACTGTCCTCTTTTTCCCATGACGCTGCTGGCTCTTGGGCTCGGCCTGTGGAGGGCCTGCTGGAGGACAGAGGCCGGCCCTGGACGGTGGGCAGGTGGGCAGGAGGGCTGGAGAGGGCTGAAGCCTGGGGCAGAGTGAGACACAGGGTGGGGCCATGTCCTGTTTGCAGGCTGTCCGCATGGCTGCCCATGGTCAAGGGTGCCTCTTCACGGCCAGCAACCTGGTTCCTCTCCCCACCTGGGAGACTGGGGCAAGTCACTGGAGGGAATGAGGGTCGGGCTGCTGGAGTGGACTCGGGCTCTGGCCCCTCCCCTGTCTACTCTCCAGAAATGAGCCTCAGGTCCTGTCCACGGGATGCCCCTCCCAGTCCCTGCCCTCCAGGCCCTTCTCTGGGGGAGGTGGGTGGGCATGGAAGCCTTGGATCTGGCCAGGAGATTAGTCAGTGGACGCGTGGACACCAGTGGGCGTGGTGGTGATGGTGACAGTGGGGACGGTGATCGGGAGGGTGGCTCCCGCACAGTCCCCCTGGCTGGCCCCCATGAGCACCCACAGTGCCAGGGCTGCTAACAGTGGGGAACGCATGTGGGCAGGGGACGCCCCACGGTGGCTGGAAGGAGCACTGGGGAGTGATGGTCACCCCTGGGCTAGGCTGGGAACCAGCCTGATTCAGGAATAGCTCTTCTTGGCTGACTTAAGACAGGAGGCCCTGGAAGACAGGTCCTCAGAGACCCCGCATCATGGCTCAGGTACCCAACTGACCCCTCACCCTGCCCCCAGTGGGCAGGGGACCCCACAGCCCCCAAAGCTCAGACATCAGAGTATTTTGCCTGAAGAAATTACCATGTGGACCCCACTGCAGAAAACAGAAAAGGGGCTGCCTTGGAGGCCCTGGGGGAGGGGACTAGAGCCCTGCAGAGCCCCTTCCCAGCCTCCCCACCCCCACCAGCCGGCCAGGCAGCCCGTGGGACTGTGGTCTGTCCCTCCTGGGGAGGCTTCCCCCCAGGGGAGCGGGGGAAGACCCCGCTGCCGGGCGGAGGTGGGCCAGGGAGGAGCAGGGCTCAGCAGGAGTCGCAGCTGATGGCCAGCTCTAGGTGGGGGGGCTGCTGTCCCCTGGGGCAGGGAGAAAAGTGGGGGGGCGGGCTCAAGGAGGTGCCATGTCTAGAAGCAGATGGCTACTCTGTGTCCTGCCTGTGCGAGTCTGGGAAAGAGGCAGGCCGGGCACGGCATGGGCGGGGAGGTCGGTGCAGCTCTTAGACCACAGAAAGGTCCCCTGGGTCCTGGCCACCGGCCAGCCCCTGCCTGCGCTGGGCACCTGTGTGTGTGGGCAGGTGGGCCATCAGGTAATTCAAAAACATTCTCCACAGGAGGAAGCTCTTAGAATCTTCCATTCTTTCAGCTAGGAGACCTGTCCAGCATCCCCTCACTCAGGGGTCTGGATCTGGGGTCCTGGGTGGGTTTCAGTGGATCTGTGATCCTCCAGAATTTGTGCATGAGACTGTGTTTGTGTTGTGAGGGTCTGCCAGGGCCTTCAAGGATCTGAGGCCCCGTATAGGTTAGAGGCCTGGTGCGGTCCCGCCCCCTCCCTGCGGATGGCCAGGCAGCCCCTGCTGTCACAGAGTTGGGGGGTCAGAGCCAGGACAGGCTGCTCCAGGGAGCCTCTCTGCCCCCATGCCCTCGGCCCTCCTTCTGAGGCCAATTTCTGTTTCTAGCCTGGTCCCCGGGAGGCTGGGGAGACTGGGATGGGGCCTCAGATGAGGTGATGGGGACATTTTAGGATGACAGATTCTGACTCAAATCTCGGTCCTGATGCCTCCTATCTGCTGCGAGTCACTCAGCCTCCCTATGCCTCAGTTTCCCCTCATCTGGATGATGAGGACGGTAATGCTTGGTGCTGCAGTGAGGAGGAGATGAGAAAACAGATGTGTTTTGGAGTCCAGCTCATGGCCGTGTGGGGTCAAATGCATACGTGTGTATCAGAGTCACCTGGGAGCTTGGATCAGATACAAATACCTAGACCCTGGAGAGGCAGATTCAAGAGGCTCTTACCCTGGGAACCAGCATTTAACCAAAACCTCCCCGGTGATTCTGTAGTCAGGGGTGACTGTCACCGGGCCGACTGGGATCTTGGTCAGAGTGGACACTGGGTTATCAGCCTGCTTAGATCCCAGTTTCCAACCTAGAACCTGGCTCACACTTAGTTATTGCCTGACATTAGTCTCAGGGGGGCATCATCTCTGTCCCTCCATCCTCCACCCCTCCATCCTCTGTCCCTCCATCCTTTGTCCCTCTATCCTTCATCCTCTGTCCCTCCATCCTCCATTCCTTCATCCTCCATCCCTCCATGCTCTGTCCCTCCATCCTCCAGCCCTCCATCCTCCGTCCCTCCATCCTCTGTCCCTCCATCCTCCCATCCTCCCCTCCCTCCAATCCCTTCAAAACAAATGGACTCTGCTTTGTCCGAGGCCTTGTAGATAATTATTTTTCCCCTCTGTAAATCAAATCCTGTGTAAATCCTGCTTTGGTCCTTCAGCCAGAGCTGCCCCACCCACGCCTGCACCTCATCTCCGGCGAGCGGGTTTGTTTAAGGCCGGCTGACACTTCTCCTGCCGCCTCCGTGTGTTTACAGTGTCAGCGGAAACTCCAGGTGTGGGAGGGAGGCCTCTGAGTTTATTCTGACCAGAGAGAGGATGGGGACCGCGGGGGGATTTCAGGGCCCCCTTCCGCACGGGCTCTCAGGCAGCACTGTCCCCAGCCCTGTCACTGTTCGCATTTCACAGGGGAGTCCCCAGATTATTTCTTCAGAGGCTCAGAGGGGACCCTGCCGGCCAGAGACAGACCTGAGACGTGGCCCCAGACTTCCAGGTCCCTTGCCCCGCTCCCCCAGAGGAGGAGCCCAGGAAGGCTTCTCAGAGGAGGTGACAACTGAAATGGTTGTCTGTGAAGACTGAGGAGGAGGAAACGGGCAGGTGGTGGAGGGAGAGGCACCACCAGCGCAGTCCGAGGAGGGGTGTGGCCAGAGTGCAGGCAGCGTGGGAGGTGCAGGAGGTTCTGGGCGCTGCCTGGGTGAGAATTTCCTGCTGTGTGGCCTTGGGCTCGTCACATAACTTCTCTGGGTGTCAGTTTGCTCACCTGTAGAGTGAGGACTTCTCAGGGTCATTGCAAAGAAGGAGTCCTCTAGGAGCACAGGCGGGAAACGTGCTCTAGAGCTTGGATCCCCTAGAGGCACAGAGAGCTATGGCAGGTGACTGAACAGGGCCACGGGTGGACAGCTTCCCGAGGCTCTTGCCCGTTTTCCAGAGAGTGCTGGGTTCTGAGTGCCCAGGCTCTTTTCTGCACGGCTGGGATGGGGGTCTACACCGCCACTCTCGGACCAAGCAGAGCCCACCCACTCTCCCCCCTTGCCAGTGTCGGTCCCGGGCTGGGCAAGTCAAGCCTGGTTTAGGCCAGGGAGACCCTACCAGAGGCAGCCTTGTGGGTTCTGTGCTCTCTCCCGTCCCTACATAACCAGGCAGCCTTTTTGTGACCATGAGGGAAACCCACCGAGAATGAGGGTGAAGAATCTCTGAGAAGCACAGCCCGACCCCAGATGGTCCTGTGCCTGGAGCCCGCCCTCCTTTTGTGCTTCCTGACATGTGAGATCATAACTTCCCTCCCGGGAAGCCAGTGTGGTCCGGGTTTCTTTCCCTTGTTCCTGGAAGGGCCCATTCCCCCCATGGCTAGAGCATCTCCCTGGAGCTTAAATCCAACTGTGCTAGTCCCTGGGTCCACCCCCGCCGGCTCCTTGACTGTCCCTGAACACACTGGGCACACATCTGCCCCAGGGGCCTTGCTCTGGCTGCTCCCTTAGTGGGGACGCTCCGGCCCGCTGTCTTGCCCTTAGCCTCGCTGAGGGCCCTGCTCACATGTCATCTGCTCGGGGCGGTGAGTGCTCAGGACAGCCGGGGACACGCTGCACCCACACGGCCTGCACGGTGAAGATGTGTTTCTCGCTCATGCCGCGTGTTCGTTGCAGGTCGGGGTGGGCGGGGCGCTTGCTGCTGTCCTGGGCACCCCAAGTGACAAAGGTTCCGTCTGCCACCACACAAAGCTGCTAGCCCCTCAGCACGAGGCGTAGGGTCACTGCTGCAGGGGGACAGGGCCTGGAGGTGCCCGGTGGCTTCCGCTCCGTTCCAAGGGCTGACGTTCGGGGCACGGCCGCCCCCAGCGTCAGGGGCTGGGATGGTGACCCCAAGCCTGGGAGGGAGGAATCACACACAGTGGCACCTCCCAGGGGCTCCCAGGCCCTCCTCCACCCCGCCCACATCCTCGCCCGGTTTTTGTTCAGGAGAAACTTACATAAAATGGCCCATTCTACCGTGTACGGCTCAGGGTACAGCGCTGCGCAGCCAGAGAACGTTTCCATCGCCCCTGGAACGACCCCCCGGCCCCGGCCCGCGCGCGGCCGCTGTCTGTGGCCGTGAAGTCGTCTGTTCTGCACATTCACGGGGACACCGGCCCGGGGGCGCAGTCCTTCCAGTGGGACTTCTGGCGCTCAGCATCCTGCTTCCAGGCTGGCCCCTGCCCCTGGCGACCGAGCCGCGGGCCTCCTGCGCTGGACGGACACGTGGCCGTGGCGTCTCCTTCCCTCAGTGACGGACCCCGGGTGGCTTCTGCCGTGAGTGGTCGTGAGCAGGGCTGCCTGGCACGGCGTGGGCAGGTTTGGGTGGCGTCCTGCTTTCGGGCTTTGGGGCCCACACCTACACCTGGGCGCCTCTCTGCTTCGCTCTGTCACCCGGGGCCCCCGTCACCTGCGGTGGGCGGCGGCCCTGGCCTCACTTCCTCGGGTCACCTGGGCAGGTCATCCCCTCGAGTCCTCACAAGAAGCACCCGTCCAGACGACAGGCTCTGGGAGAGCACACCTGTCCGGACATACTCAGCATCCGCCTGTCCTTCCCTTTTGTTCTTAGTGATGCAGCTCACCTCTTTCTGCCCGGCTTTAAGTCAAACCAAGGCTCCCATGGACGCCTGAGCCCTGGGGTGTACTGAAGCCCATAAGTGCTGTGCTTCCTCCTGTACCTCCCTGTGAGAAAGCCTAATTGAAGGGGCTCCCGTGCACTGATTAAGAGGGGCTCCAGGACCCTGAATAAGGGGGGCTCCCGTGCTCTGATTAAGGGGGTTCCAGGACCCTGATTAAGAGGGGCTCCAGGACCCTGAATAATGGGGTTCCCACGCACTGATTAAGGGGGGCTCCTGTGCAGATTAAGGGGGGCTCCCGTACACTGATTAGGGGGCTCCCATACCCTGATTAAGAGGGGCTCCAGGACCCTGAATAAGGGGGGCTCCCGTGCTCTGATTAAGGGGGTTCCAGGACCCTGAT
>NC_138372.1:168720243-168734892 GCF_054177405.1 Leptonychotes weddellii
TCCAGGACCCTGATTAAGGGGGTTCCCACGCACTGATTAAGGGGGGCTCCTGTGCAGATTAAGGGGGGCTCCCATACACTGATTAGGGGGTCTCCCGTACACTGACTGGGGGGGCCTTGTACACAGTTATTCTCTGCAGTCAGTTGTTCCTGCTGTGCTTCTATGCTCCCCACGGAGAACCGGCGGTGTAAACATTCGGGGTGTGTCAGAGGATGAGGTGTGCTCTGCAGGGGGGGACCAGACACCGCTGCCCTCGGTTATGCCCACCGAGCTCCCTGGCATCTTCCTGTCATGGTCTTCTTCCTGGCGCAGGGAGGGGGACTGGCAGAGGCCTGGCACACAGCAGGTCCTCACTGAAACTCACTGAATCGGGAATAAATTCAGAGCGATGACTTGGGCTTCCCTGGGGTGTTCTCTTTGCAAAGGGAAATCTGCTGCTAACAAATTTTAAAAGTGTAATGAGTACCACACTGCGCTGCTCTGTTCCAAACGCTCCCGGGGCCCTGGTGGGGGGGGCTATCCACCCCCGTGGGTGCCCCTCCCCCTGGGCTGGGAGCCAGGCAAGGGCACCCACTGTACAATGCTGTGTTTGGGCAGAGGCGAGGTGGGGCTGGGCAGCACCTGGTCCCTATTCCCTGCAAACGATTCTGACGAAAGTTCCCCAGGAGCAGTTTCGATGCTGCAGTGCCCAGGGCAGTAGGTTGGCCTCCTCTCCAGCAGGGGCATCTCCCCACCACTGAAGCTGGGGGAGCCTCCAGCAGGGCTTGCTTACCTCCAAGAACAGGGTGCTCACCACCTTGCCAAGAGTGGGGTCTACTCTTGACTGTTCTTCTCTAAGTCCTAGGGGAATGTGGGAGTCTCCCACTCCCAGCATCCCATCCGGAGCTCACTTGGCTCTTCGACACCTTGGGCCATTGCCCTAGCTTTGTTTCCCCCTCTCATGGGGTGCCCCCCGAATGTGTCTTCAACACCCGGGCAGGGGGTGACTAAGAGCATCAGTATTGGGGGTTTGGGTTTGCCCTGGCTCCTCCGTTTCTTTGCTGTTCACTTTGGACAGGTTCCTCCCTCTGCTGAGGCTTGGTTTGCTCCGCTGTTAAATGGGGATAAGGAGACATGGCGGGAAACATGCTTGGTGCAGGGCCTGGCTGAGGACTCGGTAGCCTCCCGCTGCAACCCCAGAACCACAGCTAACAAGCTGTGGCCTGAGCCCTGGAAGGACATCCTGAGCGCAGAGTGAAGCCTGTGCACATCTGCATGCTCGCCCCGGTCCTGGTGGCACCAGGCTGCCTACATGTTCCCAATGTGCCATGTGTTTCTGCATCTCTATCTTTGTAGGCACCGTTCCCCTGTCTGGGCTGCCATCCCCACCTTGGGGGCCTGCGGCATCCTGCAAGCCCCCACGCTAATGTCACCCAGACCCCGAGTGTCAGCCTGCCCTGGAGGGCGGGGCCCCTGGCTCACCTGCAGAGTCTGCAGACGGTGACCGGGGGAACTGGGGCCACTCGGGGTGTGTGCCCGGTGGACAGTGGGCACTCTTCCAGGCCAGGGAGCCATAACCAATGTCCATGTGGGCTCTCCGGGTAAGTGGTGGGGCAGGGTGCAAACCCATGAGCTCGTGTTTGCTGTTGAATATTTGGACCCTCCTGTGACGGGGAACTCACTACATCATTAGGCCACATCTGCAACCATGGCAGCTTCCTGGGAATGAAGCTGGCCTCCTTACAAAGTCTACTGCGGGGGTAGGGGGTCAGGAACCCAAGGTGGAGTGAGGTGGTGAGGTGATGGGTCGTGGGGTCCCCCTTCTGCAGAGGGTCCTCCGCGAGCTGGTGCTCTGGCAAGCTATGCTGCCCCCTGGTGGCCACCGCCTTCAGAAGCTCTCTGGGTCTCTGCATCTCCGCGGGCTGGAGGGGCCCTCTCCTCGGGTCCCTGAGTGCCTGCCGCTGGGGACGCAGGGGACCCGGGCAGTGAGTGGACCACGGGCCCCGTGGAGAAGACAGACACACACACACAAATGTGGAGGATGGTGTCTTCTGGCTTGGGCAGGCCTGGCGGTGGCCTCCACAGTCCCTGGGCTCATGCGGGCCCTGTCCCATGGATGAGGGTGGTCAGGGACCCCCAGTCCCATCCGAGTTCCCTGGCCTGGACTCACTGTTGCCAGGAAGTGTTAATGACCGACCCTGTCTCACACCCTGCGCTGCCCGCTCTTCCCCCAGACACCACGAGAGGGCGTCTGCGAGGCGTGCTGGATCAGGGGTGCTGGATCCCAGAGATGCCCACCGCCAGCCTTTTGGGTGGGGGGGCATCGGGAACGCGGGCATTGTGGGTGTCTGGGCCTGTTCAGTGGTGGGAGCCCTCGTCAAGGGGGTCCTCCAGCCTCTGACTGCATCATCCTGGTGGAGGACCTGGCTGGCACAGAGTCTGGGATGTGGGCTTGGCCTGGTGCACCGGGGGCTCTAGGTACGGAACTGGGAGTCACCTGGTGCAGCAGGGTTGCGGGGGGCACACCTGGCTGTGGCTGTCGTCAGGGAGGCCTTTGCATGCACTGGAGCCCTCCTCCGCACTCAATGCGCCGACATCTGCTTGCTGGGCAGCCTCCTTGAAATTCTGATGCCCGGGACACACCCTTCCCGATTCCCAGACCTGGTGAGCCTCCCCGGGTGCTCCGGGCTGCTGTCACTGGGGGGCAGTCGGGGTGGGCTCCCTGGCTCCAGGCAGCAGTGCCCGGGGCAGTCTGGCACAAATACTCACCAAGGATTGCTTAGAGGCAGGGTTTTAAGCCAGCACAGGGCGAAACAGCTGGAACCTCTCGGTTTAGCTGGGGACTCGCCCCCAAGCAGGGACTCCAGCTCACATGCGCCCAGGCGCTCCCAGACCCCACTCCACCCTGCCTCCCCTGCAGGGACCTGAGCTCCTCCTGCCCATCCCCCCTGGTCAGCGGCCCTGCCCTTCCCACACTGACTCGGGCTGGCCTGTGTGACCGATGGGAGATGGCCACGTGTGACTCCGGAGGCTCAATGATAAATGCATGGCAACCGCTCCCTTGCTCCCTGGGATCGCTCAGCCTGGGGGAGAGGGACCGGGGCCACCGGCCAGCACATGGGCCAGCCCGGAAGGTGAGCCAGCCTGGAAGCAGGTCCCCTCACGTCGGGCGGGCCTTCCGCAGGTGCAGCCCCAGCGCCCCAAGCCGCTGGGAGCTCCTGACGCCCCCCGCCCCAAGAAAGGCCGGATGACTGGTGGGTGGGGCTGCTGGGTCTGAGCTGACTTGTTCTGCAGCATAGTTAACCAATGCATAGCTAATACCCAAAGAAGATTTGTCGCCATTTAAGTAACATGATTGTTTTACTGGAAATTGGGAACGAGAGAAACAAACATGGCTCTCACTGCTGCTCACCCACAAGCCTGTGCTCCCCAAGTCTGGCTTCTTCTTCCTACCTGGAACATGGTGGCTCCTTCGTTTGCCCTGGTGGCAGTCTGCAGTGGGGCCTTGGGGTGCAGGATGTGTATTTGGGGTGATGCCCGGTGAGGGAGCGGCCCGGGACAGCCAACACACTGGGGCATTACGGAGACGTCTCAGCTTCCAGGGCCTTCTGAGAAGTGTTCCAGATGCTGCCGCGAAGATTCATCCGCAGACCGGAGGCTGGGGTGTGTGCCCACTGGTGCGGCCTGTCCTGGGGTGTTAACGCCTTCAGGGCTCAGTGCCCATGGGGGGTCAGGCACTGTCGGGGTGCACTCAGAACGGGCCACTGTGGCTGAAAGGGCAGGGGCAGAGGGGTGTGACACGGCCATCGGGGAGGCCCTTCTCTTGTTCCACGCCTATACCCTGCACCTGCATAGAATTTTTGCTTTCCCCTGCCTTGACATTAAACCACAAGCTCGATAGTCATAAGAACGTTTACCTGCTCAGGGGCAGACAGAACTAACCTGGCACTAACAAGTCCCGTCGTACCCTCTGAGGCTGGAGCGATCACTGTGGCCCCACTCACTGGGTAAGGAAACCGAGGCAAGGAGAAGTTAAAGCATACAGCCCACTGGCGGAGGCTCACATGTCCAGGCCAGTGCCCACAGCCCACATGTGGTCCCCGTGGCTGGCCCTCGGCCCCTCCTTGTGGTCCTGGGGTTTCTGGGACCTGCTGGGCTGGAGCCTGCTTTCTGGAAATCCACTTAGCACTGACCTCATCTTTGTCCTCCTCGGAGCTAATCTGCTAATCCGGCCCGCCCCATGGGCCCCTGCACAGTCTGGATCCTCTTAATCCACCTCCTGTGCATGCCCCTCCCCAACCGGCAGGGGGACAGCTCCTCTCCAACGTACTTGGTGGGGGTGGAGGGAGTTGGTGGGGATGGGAGCTTTTCCATGCAACATTCCCCAATCCTAGGGAAGATTCAGGAGTCTGGATTCTGACTCTGCCTGTCCCTTGCTCAGACATCACCTCTTCAGCCCGCAGTGCTCTCCTGTGTTAAAAGGAGGTCAGTTCTGAGCCAGCCCTTCCCACTGTGAAATCAGGATTCTTCCTCACTCCCCTCTGGCCCGCCCATCCCACCCAGAGCAGTGTGCGGGCCCTGGCCTCCCCAGATCTGGGTTAAAAGCCCACTCTGCCTTAACTGAGTCCCTAATCTGCACGCGGCCCTTCCTCCGCAGGGTATGGTGTGTGCTCACTGGGAGAGCCCCGGGGCACAAGGCCTGTGCTCGACCCGACCAGTGTCTGGGGATGGAGCTGCTGGATCCTTCTCCTCCCTGCCGCACGGATGCCAGGCACGGGGAGATAGAAGAGCCCCCAGCCTGTGAGACCATGGGGAAGGCCACACCTCTGCCCCGCAGCAAAGGGGGCCGGGATAGAAACCTCCCTGAGATTTCAGGGGAGGGGCGAGGAGGAAGAATTTGAAACAAGTCAGGGAGGGATGCAGGTGCAGTCCTGGCTGGGTCAGGCTAAACATCAGAAAGAGATTAACAATGAAAATGGACCCGAAAGTCCCACAGTGAAATGGGCAATGGGCTGCCTTGGTGAGCCCCAATGCAGTGGAGGGTTCCTTTTTCCCGGGACCTCAAACCTGGAATGTACCCCAGATATTGCCTGTTGTTCTCTGCTTGAAGGCACCGAGGACAGGGAGCCCCGCTTCATGGTTAAATGTGGGAGGTCTGGACTAGGTCTACTCCTGACTTACTGTGTGATCTTTGGAAGTTGTTTAACCCCTCCCTATGTCTCATCTACAAAATAAGGAGAACGATGGTCCTTACTTCAAGGGATTAAATAAGCTGGTGAGGGCGCCTGGGTGGCTCAGTCGTTAAGCGTTTGCCTTCAGCTCAGGTCATGATCCCAGGGTCCTGGGATCGAGTCCCACATCGGGCTCCCTGCTCGGCGGGAAGCCTGCTTCTCCCTCTCCCACTCCCCCTGCTTGTGTTCCTGCTCTCGCTGTCTCTCTCTGTCAAATAAATAAAATCTTTAAAAATAAATAAGCTGGTGAACTGAGATTCGAACTCAGGTCTGCAAGGCCCTGTCTTCTGCCCCTCTCTGACTTTTAGGGAGGAACTGGGGGCCTCTGGGGACCTTTTGATCACCTCCATCTACGCATGAGCACCCATCTGTGCCAGATGCTGGTGTGAATGCCGGGGACACAACTGGGGACAGAGGTGAGGTCCTCACCCAGACCATGATCAGTGTTGTGTGTCACTACTTGGGGGCAGTTTTTGGCAGAGCTGGGAGGACAGCAGAGCTGAGTGAGGGGATGGCCAGGGGAGACTGAGCTCTCAGAGGAGCCAGACATCTGAAAGGGACAAGATGTGAAAGGGGCACCATAGGGATAGTCTGGGGCAAGACTTTCCGTATAGAAGGAATAGCAAGTGCAAAGGCCCCGAGGTGGGATGGACCCTGACTGTTAGAGGAAGAGCATGCAGCTGTTGGAGGCTGTGGCAGGATGGTGGCAAGCGGAGGGAGCCTAGAGGAGCAAGCCCTGGCCCAGTCAGAGGGCGTTGGGATGGTAGAGTGCCTCCACGAAGGATTCTGCATAGAGGGGCGGGCTCTCACTCTTGCCTTCCGGGGTCGCTGTGGCTGCTGAGGGTGGGCAGCTGGAGGGCATCCTCCTCGGGAAGTGCAGGTGGTACCAGAGCAAGCTTCCAAGCTGGGAGGAGAGGCTGGGCTGCGGCAGGGGCATCCATGGACTGGTGTGGGGGGAGACTGGAGACCTGTTTCTGTGCCTGCCTCTCTGGTCCCCCTCTGTCCCGGGTCTCCTCCACAGTTCACCACTGGCCTAGCCACGAGCTCCCTAGGAAGTGCTGATCCAGAAGGGGACCCCCTTACCAGTCCTGGTGGCTGAAGTGGCACGCCCCATGTGGCACAGGGAAACGGAGGAGCGTGGGGCCTCACTTCTACCAGGCACCTCTGTGTGTGGGCCCGCCCTTGAGGGCGCGAGGTCCCCGTGGCCCTGAGGACCACCTCCAGGAGCCCACTTTCAGGGGCCCCCTGTATAGGAGACCTCAGTGCTGCCGCTGGGTGACTGCTATCCAGGCCCCATCCTTCCGGCAACCCCGCCGGCACATCTGGGGCTCAGCCCCCATGGATAAGTGGGGAAACCTGTAAGTGGGGGCACCTCTAAGTTTTGTAAAACTCTCGGTCTCTGGACCCCTCCTCAGCCCCGGTGCACCTCGCCCCCTCCATCCTCACTCGGGGGTCAAGCGGGCCCTGACTGCCCCAGGCGGTCTGGCAGTCCCAGCCTCAGCCGGCCTGCGGGGGCCCGGGCCCAAGGTCAGACCCCGGCCCGCCCCCATGGCCACGCCCCTTCCCGTCCGGGCGGGGCCTCCGGGGCGCGCGCGCGCGGCCGCGGCGTAGGGAGAGTTCCCATTGGGCCGCACCGCCCACGTGACCCGACGGCCCGGCCCGCGCGCCCGGAGCCGGGGCCGCGCCTGCGCGCGCCGGCCCGCGTGCACGCGCGCGCGCCCCTGCCTCCGCCCGTCGAGCCGGCGCCGGCACCGCCAGGTCAGTCTCCTCGGCGCGCGCTCGGGCTGGGGCGCGCGGCGCGGGCGCGTGGGGCCGTGGGCGCGCAGGAGGAGCGCGGCCGCCTCCTGCACTGGGCGCGTCCCGGGACCCCGCGCCCTGGCCTGGCCGCTGCGCTGCGGGAACGCGGGCCTGGGCGCGGCCACGTGCGGGGTCCCGGCTAGAGGCCGGGCTCGGGCCCAGCCCGCCGTTTACCCCCCATGCAGGCAGCGGGGCGCCCCCGGCTGGAAGAGCCGAGCCCGCTCCCGTTTGTGGGGGGCGGGTGACCCCTGTCCCCCGTTCATCCTCCCGAAGGCCCGGCCCAGGATCTGGTTCAGCCACATTCCCTGCTCAGTTTCTTCATGGGCGTAGTTCCGAGGGACTTGTCATCAGAACCCCGTGGGCTTCCCTGTCCCGCGGTGGGACCGGGATGGCAGCGGATGTCGCGGGAGGCTGAGCTCCAGGTCCCAGTACGTGGTCTGCGGCCAGCCTCAGGCTCTGGCTAGGCCTGGTAGCCTGGCAGTGCCTACCTCTCGAAGCACTAGCCCAGCTGCAGAACCAGGTCAGCAGCCTTATCCCAGGTGTCGCAGGGATTAAACAGGTGGCTCTGCACACGCCCCCAGGGTTCTGCTGGGCAGCTGGTGGCTGGGATGGGTGGCATGCTCAGCTGCAAGCCGGCAGAGCGCTGCCCCTGTGTGGTGTGGTGACCTCTCAGGCCAGTGCCTGGCACACTTGCTCTGTGAGAGCAGGTCTGACGGTGGCAGGGCGTCCAGGGCAGCAGGTCGCAGTGCCCATGGCCACCCCAGCCCTGGCTGTTCGGCATGCGCTGCACCTCGTCTCCTGGCCTGCAGGCTCTGTGTGGTCAGCTCTGCACGTGATAGTGGGTTCCTGGGCCTCAGCCTGGTGTTTGGACTTAAGGGATGCACCTGGGCTGGAGCAGCTTGGGGGTGGGGACCAGATGGGGTCCATGGAGGGAACCTGTGCTCTTCTTGCCCAGGGGCCTCTTCAGAGCTCTGTGCAGGTGACCTCACATCCTCCCATGAGGTTATTAACCGCATTTCTCAGTTGAGGAGGCTGAGGCCCAGTGAGGTGGAGTCAGGTCCTCCTCACCTGCAGATCTAACCAGAGCCTTGGTTTGCCCATCTGTGAAGTGGGTGCTGTTTGGCCCACCCTGCAGGCTGCTGTAAGGAAGCAACGGGAGAGGCTGAGTCCGGGGCCTAACCGGAGGCAGGCATGGGTGTTTCTCCACTGCTACCCAGGCCACCCTCACGGCTGCTCTTCAGGGGGAGAGGCTGCTCCTCAAATGTCCCTTTGAGGAGCTGGCCACCCCCCAACACACCCCATAATTGTTTGCTAAGCACTTACTCTGTGCCAGGCCCCAGGCTGGAATCAGAGGTGGGTGATGGGGGTCAGCTTTAGGACCCCACTGGCTGGAGGGGGGCAGGGCGGGTCGTGGGCCTCCCCCCACCCCCAGGTGGTCAGTGTGGTGGGAGAAAATGCAGGTGGTGAATGGATGGGACCTCCAGGCTGTCTCCTTGGCTTACCGGCTCCTCCTTGACCTTGCTCTCCTCCAGGACACCTTCCCTGACCACCAGGCTGTGGCTGGGGGCCCCAGCGAGTCCCCTTTGTCGCCTCCATGCCAGCTTAGGCCCTGGCCGAGGGTGGCTGGTCAATGCAGAGTCAGTGGCCTGGGTGTGGTGGTGGACAGGGAGAAAGCTGGGTGGGTGGGCTCCTTTTCCAGACAAGAGGCGGTTTGGAAGGTGAGGGGTTCCTGGAGGTGCCACGGGTGGGGGACTCAACAATGACCTCAGGGCACTGGGTAGTGTGTGCTGGGAAATGCTCACCAAAGCCCCGACTCGAAGCATTAGCCAGCTTGACTTCACGCCCACATGGCTGGGAAGAGGTGCGCACAGTCAGCCCCGAGCTGGTGTGAGCCCACCCTGCTCCCCGGTGGGGTGCCTGGCAAGCATCTGGCAGGAGGGGCAAAGCTGGGAGCGGCTGGGGCTGTGGCTCCAGCGATTGGTGATGGTTTCCCCCAAGACCTTGGCCTTGCCTATTCCGCAGAGGCTCCAAACCTCACTGTAGGCTGTAAGCAGATGGTGCACTGTGGTTTCTCCCCTCTGGCCAGCCCTGGCCTGTGCCCTCCGTCTGGCATGGCCTCCCTACCAGCTGCCTGGCTGGGCCACCTCCACCCAGCCTCCCTTGCAGCTGTCACCTGCTCTCCGGAGTCCCTGGTACCCCTTGCTGCCCCGTGGGGCTTTTCCCAGGGCCGGCAGGTACAACAGGGCAGGCTGAGCTAAGAGTCGGGAGGGCCTGGATTTTGGGTTTCTTGCCAGGTACCTAGTGCCTTGGCCCTCAGTTTCTGCATCTATAGAATGGGAGCAGCAAGGTGTGGGGTCAGTCACGTGGGTGGACACCGCCCTGGCACTCAGAAGATGTGCGGGGAACACCACTTCGCTCCTTCCAACCTGGACCATGGCCATGGCTCTGAGCCTTCTTGTCGGGGGGCAGGAGGGTTCTCATCATCGGGGCGGTGGTCCTCAGCGGGGCCAGCATCTTTAGGGTCACAGTATGGTTTGGGACCTGGCTCTTAGCAGCCAGTCAGGACTTCCTTTCTCCCTGGCCCAGCAAACTGGAGAGCCCACTGTGTGCCAGGCCCTGAGAGGCTGTGAGCAGGGCTGCTGGAGCTGGAGCTGGCAGTCACACGTGCAGGATAAAGCTCACAGACGTGCTAGGAAGACATGGACTTGGCGTGGGGGCTGGCAGGTGGTGGGGAGGGCGGCCCCAGGAAGGGCCGGTGTCAGCCGTCAGAACTGTGCCCGCCCCGCTCATCTCCCCGCTCATCTTCCGCCGGGGGTCCCCAGGCCTCTGGCGCCACCGACCCCTCTCTGTCCTGGGTGCCCGACCCGAGCGTGGTGGAGTCCTGCATGGATGCTCAGGATGCGGGATTGTGGAAAGTCATCGCAGGCCAGCAGGGGGGAGGTCCCTGTGCCCCGTGCTCAGGAGCTGTCTGCTGGGGGAGGGGCTGGGCCAGGAAGGTGGCTTCAGGGCCCCACTCTCCTGCTGGGTGACCCTGGGTGGGAGTCATTGCCATAGTCTGTCAGCAAGCGAGGGCTGGACCCGATCAGGGACTGTCAACTGGGCCATCACCCCCAGTCACTGGGTGCTTTTTTCGGGGCACACACGTGTCACTGAGGAGGTTCTGGTGCCTCCAAGCAGGGGGCACTGTTGCTGATGTGGGAAGACGGAAGGTGGGGAACCCGAGACTGCAGCCTAACTCAGATTCGGGGGAGCCACGGAGTGTTCTAGAGCAGGGGTGGTGGGATGGAGCAGAGCCTGTAGGGTCTGCCTTCCCTGAGGTATGGTCCTAGGAGTGGGAGCATCAGGAGGACAGCTCCTACGTAGCGGGTCTGGGGTCTTGGGTGCTTGGCTGGGGGCTGATATGCCGGGACAGGGCTCTAAGTCAAGGATGTCAGGATGGGTGCTGCTGTGGGCCTCCCCAGCGTCCAGGCCTGGCGGCCCAGAGCACACTTAGTCCATGACAGGTCATTGGCTGTCTGGCTTCAGGCCAGTTCTCCTTTGGGGGCTCAGTTTCCCCTGTCGCAGATGGGGGGCTCTGACCTGCCTTCTCCAGCTCCTCTGTCCCCACAGCCCCTTCTGGGAGCTGCAGGAGCCCGTTCCCACGGCCTCTTTGGCTACAGAGACCCCAAAGCCAGGGCTGGCCCAGCCGGTGGAGGCGGGCTGACAGGCAGGCCGCCCTGCCCTGTCCCCTTCCCATGGGACTGGTGCTCCCAGCCACTCTCCTGGCCCTGCGGCCCGTCTTGTGACTCAGGCTTCCTGGAAGAGGCGCGGGAGGGTACGGAGGATTCCCCGCCACCCCACCCAGGGTTCCCGCCTGCCGCCCGCCTGTCCCATCACCGCCCCTGTGGCTACACATGGTGGGCTTGACCTCTTCTTCAACTTTGCCCCCACCCCCAGAGGGTGCTCCTTTCTGCTGGCGTCCCGCCCCCCATCGTCTGCTGGTGTGGGGACACTGGCCCCCTCACTCTCTTGCCTGGACCAGGACCTGCCAAAGCCAACATTTCTCCTGCTTGCATCTCCCTGCTGGGGTCAGCTGTGCAGCTCCTCTCGGGCTACTCTCTGGCCGGCTGCCCAGTGGCCCATCTGCTGGGAATTGCCATGCGGAACTCAGGGGGCGCCTGGGGGGGTGGCTCGGGGCTCTCCACGGTCACCTCGCTGTCCCCTCCACATGGTCCTAAGGAGCCCAGAGCCATGGTCCCAGCTCTGCCGGGTCTCTCTGGGTGACCCTAGGCCTGCTCCTGTGCTTCCCGGGCCTCAGTTTTCTTGTCTGGAGAATGGGGCGCTTGGAGCACACCCTGGACCTCACGGCAGACTGGATGGGCCAGAGCCCAGCCGCTGCCTCCTGCCCTGCGTCCGCTGTGTATGACCGCGTCACACCAGGCTCTCCGTATGCCCTCGCCAGGGGCCTGTGACCTGGGGAAGCGCAGCCCGTGGTGCCTTGGCTTCTCTAGGGGTCATGCTGGGCTCTCGGGCCCAGGTGGGCCTGAGCAGGGTGGGCAGAGACAGCACCACCCGCCCCGGGGCCCACATGGGGGAAGGGGCGGCATTCAAACAGCGCCCTAACTATGTCGTTATGGTGTAATCCAGATGTAGTGATGTTCCTTGTAAGAATCCAAACAGCCCAGGCAGTTTATCACTGCTATGGGCTCCGGGCTTCTGGGCATCAGCTTGGTTTCACAGGCGCAGACTGCTCTGCGTCTCACTTGAAATGGGCCTCTCTCCTGATGGCAGCCGTGGACCCAGGTCTCCGGGTCTGGCCGGACCCACGTGTATTAGTCAGTGCCCACCCCCATCATCTCCATGTCGGCGGCTGCGTGGTCCGATGGGGAATGCAGGCGACTGGCCTGGCCTTGCTTCTGCCTCCCTGTGCCCCGTGAGGGGCTGCCCGGGCCTGCGCTGGCCCGTGTTGGGCAATGGGTGAAGGAGGAGAGAGGTGGTCCTGACCCTGGGAGGGACCCATGGGTGAGCAAGACCCGCAGGAGACAGCAGTCGCTTTCCCAGAGTGTGTGACCCTCCGACTTTGAGGCTGTGGTGGGCAGGGAGTCTGGGTGGCCTTCTGGGAGGAGGTGGCATCTGGCCTGGGCTTGAAGGATGTGGTCATCACAGTAGAGGGGAGGGGCTCCCAGGGCTCGGGGCCGGGGTGAACAGTGTCGCTGGGGCAGCTCCATGGTCAGCCCCGCTCTGGGCCCCCTCACAGCTAGCCGTTTCCTCAGGTGGGCGCTGCGTGTTTGGGGTGGAGGACCCTGCTCGGGGCGGCGGGGTGGGAAGTGTGCTGGGATGGAAGGCAGCTGTGTCGTGCCCCGTGCTCCCTCAGCCGGGCTTGTGTGGTCCTCGCAGAGCGGCCCGGAACCAGGACTGTCTGTCCCTCATTTACAGACGAGGAGCCTCCAGGTGTGTGTGGGAGTGGGGGCGGACCCCATCCCAGCACAAGCACCTGCTCACGCTCCCCTCTCTGGCCTCGGTTTTCCCTATCTCTAAAGTGGGGCTGGGATGACCTGGCCCTGCTGGTGGGGCAAGAGCCTGATAAAGGGGCAGAGAGGAGGTCCTGCCTCTGGCCTTTGGCGTAACTCACCCGCCTGTGCCTCAGTTTCCCCTCTGTAAATGGGGATGGGAAACCCTTTTGTGGGGATGTTGGGAAGTGTAAGAGGGGTGGGGGGGGGGTCCAGGCAGCCCAAGGCGCACAGTGGGTGCCCTGCTGATGGGTGACGCAGCCCCCCGCCCTCCCTGCACCCTCTCTTCCATGACCTCGGCTGCTGGGATGTTCCCACGGCCGGGCAGCCGCAGGAAGCCATCTGGAGGCCTTGTTTACCCTCCCCCCAGCCTCCCTGGCAGGAAGTCACCGGAAGGGCTGTCCCGAGGGGCCCCCAGGCCTGTGAGGACAGCCAGTGGCCGGGGGTCCCCGGTGGAGCACGGGGGGCAGGGAGCACAGAGGCTGGACTGGGGCGGAGCTGGGTGCTCCCTGGCCCCCTGCGGCACGCAGGCTGGAGTGCGGATGGAGCTGTCCATCTGTACGTCCAGCCCATTTGCCACCCCTTCCCCCCACACGGGCCTCAGACAAGGCCCAGCGTGGCCGTGGCCCATGAAGTCACAGCCTCAGCCCTGGGTGGTCTGTGTGGTGGTCGGGGGTGGGGTGGGGTCCAAGGAGCCGCGGGAGGGACCCCTAACCTAGGGGGCAGGGAAGCAGGGTGCAGGTGGAGGCTGTGGCCTCTGGGAGGGTGGCTGAGGGGTGGGGCTGTTGCGAGGTGAAGTAGAGAGGTGGGCAGGGTCTGGGGGCGTGGATGGTGACAGTAGGGCTGGGGGTGGCCCTGAGACCCTGTTCTCTCCACCCTCCCCTTCGAGACCCTCAGATCAGCTTGCAGGTCTGGACACGCCTCCAGCAGGATCAGGGCCCCTCGGGATGTGCCCAGCTGCCCTGGCATTTGCGGCGGCCCCAATGCCCACTCACTGGCCTGAATGTGGCTGGCTGGGCCTGGGGACAGTTCCCACGGACACTGCCAGCCGGGCCTGCCCAGCCTGAGGAAGGACGCTGACCCCAGCTGGCCCTTGGCTGCCTTGCACCCGCCCGGCCTCCCGCCTTCAGGAGGAGCCTGGTGGGCTGGGGGTCAGACTGCCCTGCCTGGCCGGCCATGGGGAGCCAAGTGGCAACCCCGCCTGGTTTCTTCCTGTCCCCTCCATGTTCTCACTGCTTTCCCTCCCCTTTCGCTCCTCCCCCACTTTGGCAGGCTCTGTTGCAGGGTCCTTATGGGCAGAGCCCTCCCTGAGAGTGTGCTTGGGTTTTGGGGGCAGGGTGAGTGTCTCCCCGACCCTTCCCGTGAGGAAGTGAGCGTGAGAACCAGGGCTCTGGGCGGGATCCGGGATCCAGGAGCACGGGCCGGGAGGCGTGGCCATCAGCCAGTCCTGGGTGAGACTGGATCTTCTAGTGGCGCCCATGGACTGAGGACAGGCGGCTGTGGGCCTGTCCCAGGAGGGTCACCGGCTGTTCCCGAGCGCCTCCTGCGCTCCAGGCCCACCAGCCTGTGACCTAGCCATACAGCTGCCCTCCAGGTCTGCGCATTGCTGGCCTCGCCCCCTCCGTGCAGGGAGATACTAAAAAGTCTGTAAAGATGGTTGCTGCAGGGACTGGGCCCTGGGCCTGCTGAGATGCCCTTACAATGGGAGAAGCCTGGAGAGGTGCGGGGGTTGCTGGGCGAGGGGTCCAGAGCCTGGGGAGGCTGGCCTGGGGACAGGGGCCGGCCTCAGCTCCCCACACTGTTCCTGCCTGGGTGCAGTACCCTCTGTTGATGGTGCAGGACAAGGCAGGCTCTCCATTCACCTCCCCTCTGCAGGGGGTCTGCGTGGCCGCTGGATCGAGGGTAGAAGATCCTCAGTGTGTTGGGTGATCCACTTGGGCAGGGGCTCCTCGACGGCTGAGAGCCTGTTGTGGTTGCTGGTGCTGTGATTTGTGCGCGCCTGGCCCCCAGGGTCACCGCCTGGTTGCTGTGGCCAGCTTTGTGGTCATGCCAGCAACTGAGCTTTTGTCCCCATGAGCTTGCGTGGACCCAGAGCACAGCCATGGAGGGCGTCCACTAGGTGCTCAGTAAGTGTGAGCCGGTGAGTGGGCCTC
>NC_138372.1:168734992-168743729 GCF_054177405.1 Leptonychotes weddellii
TGGGCGGGGGAGACTTGGGCTTTCCTTCTGAGTGGTGTGGGTACCATCAAGGGCTTTAGCCCTGAAGGACAGCGTCAGCTTAGGTGATACCAGGTAGGGAGTAGGGGATAGGGTGGGGTACCCAAGATGCCAGGGTGGGGGCTGGCTCTGGGTAGATGCTCCCCAAACTCTCAGTGACCTCAGGTGGCCCAGGCACTGCTGTCTCACTTGTCACCACCCATGGGGCTCTCCTGCCCCCGTTGGGGCCCCTGTTGGGGATTCTGGGGAGTTTCTGTTTCCTCCTCTTATGCTTGATTCTGTGACACACCTCGATCTGGGGTTGCAGAGACCTGCCCCCACCATCCCCGTGGTGATTCTGAGAACAGAGGCCCACCAGAGCCTGCCTTCCCTGGGGAGCAGTTCTTGCGGGTTCCCCTGAAGGCTGGGTCACCTTTCTGCTCCCTGCCCTTTCCTGCCTCCTGGCCTTTACTCAGGCTCTGCCCTCCGCCCGGACCCCCAGCCCGTTTGCCCTTCTCAGGGGGATCTCTTAAGACAAAAGGGGGACAGTGTGTCCTGCAGTGTCCTACTGGGTGCGGTCCGGCAGGCCACCTGGGGCGATCCAGCTCTCCGGGGATCCCCGCACCTGCTGCTTACGCGCTGAACGTGGCCTGGACTCTGGGCAGTCCCACGCGCACGTGCTGTTTGTGACCGTTTGTGACCTGGTGGTCGCCCCGTAGCGCGTTGCTCGTCTCTGCTGTCCTGTCCTGTCCTGGCGCTCCGTCGCTGTGGGCTGGGAGCACTCGGTGCCTGGGATTCGCCTCTGAACCAGCTTTGCCTCCTGCTGGCTCCCTCTCAAATGAATAAATCTTTGACCTGTGCTCACTTTATGTGCGGTGGCTGTGTTTGTAACTTCTAAAGATGCTCTGACAAATCTTCCCCGTCCTTGAAGGCCAGTCCTGCCCAGCCAGCCTGGAACCCCACAGGGACACCCTTTACCTGCCCGGCCCTCTGTCCCTCGCCGGCCTGCTCTGTGCCCTTGGCAGCCCGGTGTACAAGTGCCAGGCCCGGGAGGGGGCTGCCCACGTGCCTGCCCCGTGTTACCACGCCCACCCTCCTGGCTGGACCCCCAGACCTTGCCTCCCCCCCACCCCCGGCATACCCTGACTGCCCTTCCCTGGGTTTCTTCTCTCACACATGGGTGCATGAGGGACCCACCGGTTCTGCTAGGAAGGACGTAAGCCCCCTGTTGCTGCGGTACACGGGGGTTCTGGAAGCATGGGTGCTTGTGGGTGTCCAGCCTTGCTCTCTGGTGCGCACAGGCTCCTGTGGGTGTAAGGGGGACAGGCCTGCGAGTGACCCAGCTGCCCGTCAGCCGAGCGTGGTCTCCATGTAGTGACTGGGTTCTCAGCCATGAAGGGGGTGCAGCCCTGACCCCGCGACAACATGCATGACCCTCGGAAGCGCGATGCTGAGTGCGGGGAGCCAGACACTGAAGGCCACGTGGTGCATGATTTCACGGACGTGGCAGATCTGTGGAGATGTACTCCGAAAAGGGCTGGGCGGGTGGCGGGGGTCGGGGGGCAGGGCAGGACCGCAAGAGGTGTGGGGCTGCTTGTTGGGGTGATGGAAGTGTTTTGGAATTAGGTAGTGGTGATGAATACACATCACCGGGAAGATGCTAAAAAACACTGAAGTGTATACTTTAAAATAGTTACAATGGCAAATGTTACCTTGTGTGAATTTTCTTTCAGAAAAACAGTTGCCAGCTCCCTCTGCAGAATCTGGCCTGAGCAGGTTCTCAGTTAAAGTCTGCAAAATAGGATTAGCCCGGCTCTGCCCCAGGTGGCCGGCATGTAGGAGCTTAGAGAAGAGAGTGAAGCGGTGCTCGGATGCGGAGGGGACTCGCGAGTGTGGGAACCCAGAGTGGAGCCGGCCTTCCTCCCGCGCAGTGAGAGGCATTGGTGAGTTTGCTGGAGCGCGGGACGTGGGGCAGGCTTCGGACAGGTCTCTGTTCTTGTGCAGTCTCCTGCCCTCCCTGCTTTGTGATCCCCCCCATGGGTGTGGCCCGTTGTCCTATCTGTGGGGGGCGCTCTGGCCGGTCTCCTACCGCTGGAGGTCTGCAGAGCACAGTGGGGTGCGAGCTCGGGCCGTGCAGCCCCACACGGGGCTCTGCACCTTGGGTCGTGCCCTGTCTGGGACTCACGCTGCTGCTGAGGGGTCAGATGAAGCGGAGTGGGCACAGGCTCGGTCACCTCTAAAGCGCGCCCCTTACCCCATTCTGTCGCCATACACTTTCGGGTTGACATTTGCCTTGCTGGGGCTGGCGAGGAGGGGCTGCTGTGCCTGCTCACTCACCCGGCTCTGCTGATGTGAAGAAGGTGCAGCCCCAGGACCTCCTGACCAGCAGCCGCGCTCCCGAGTCCTGGCCCGGCTCTGCCGGAGGACGCCTCTGAGCTGCGTGTCCATCGGGCTTCCGAGTGGCCCTGCTGTGGCGCTGCCCAGGGGGACGGAGTTCCTGGGCGCTGGGGCTGTCCTCAGGGCCCTCGGAGCTAGGAGTGCTGTGTTGTGCAACCCCGGGGAAAGGGGGTTGGAGCCGGCTGGGAGCCCCGTGCTGCGCCCAGTGCGGTCTGACTGCTGGCCTGGGGGCACGGCCGGACCTCCTGCCGCCCCTGCTGGGTCCCCACAGTGATGCCCAGGGCTTCCCGAGGGAGCCGGCTGCAGACCTCGGCTGAAAAGTGCCTGGGCCCCTCACACGTTGCTGGGAGGTTTCCGGTTCCACCTGGGGGGGTCGTCAGAAGCCCCAGAGAAGAGGGATTTCCCTTGGGTGTGCTGGTCCCCCAATTCCTCCTCTGGGAGCTGGGCAGATGCTCAGGGTGGACAGTGCGGGTGACCCGGGTTCTGGTGCCCACTCCCCAGGACGTGCCATGCTGCGGCCTCTGCTGCTTCTGTCTGGGAGGGCAGCTCCGATGGTGGTGGTGGGGCTGCCGACGGGGCGGCATGGCTGGGTGCTTCGTGGGTGCCTGGGAGGGGTGCCTCCCCTCCCGTGGCTGGCACCTTCTCACTGCCTGCTCAGCCTAGGCGTCCGGCCTTGGTGTCCTCACGGCAGGTGATGGCCGTGGCCAGGAGCTACTCCGGCCACCCTCAGGTCACTGTTGCCACACATGATCAACATGGGGGAACCATGCCAGGGATTGGGGGTTGGGGGTCAGCGTGGCCTGGCCGGGGCTCTGCCTCCGTCTCTGTGTGATGGTCACTGCACTGACAACCAGCCAGGCTCAGAGATGGGCTGAGCCGCGTAGATGAGCAGGAGGCAGGGAGGCCAGGCCAGGAGGCTCTCCCACCCTCACAGCGGGGAGGCTGGGCCACGGGGCTGACCCGACCTGGTGTTGCTAAGGTTCTGTGAGGTGCCCTCTTTGCTAGTGCGTGGTGTCAAAAACATTCTGGAAATGTGCTGCTGGCTGCCCTCCACCCCAGATCATTGCACGTATAGAGGAACAAAGGCTCTGGGACATTTTGCAGGAAAGGAGCCCCTTCAGTGTCTCAAGGAACCCCCTGGGAGAATCAGCATCCTGAACGTGGGTCCTCCTGCAGGGTTCAGAGTCCTGTCAGAGTCCCTGTGGGTGTCTGGCACAGAAGAAGCATTCAAGGGGCTCAGGCAAGGCTGCTTGGAAGGGAAGTGTTCTTCCAGTCCCCAGGAGAACAGCCATCCGCAGCTCCATGAAGGAGGAGCTTTCAATGAACCCATCTTAAGGATGATCAAACTGAGGCACAGAGAGGTTGAGGGATGTGCTCAACATCACACAGCTTGCCATAGGGGGGCCAGGATGGGGACCAGGCCAGACTCCCAAGCCGGTGACCCTCTGGGAGTAGTCACAGCCTGAGTGAGAATATGGGGAAGAACCACCCCTGGGTTAGGGTGACCAGAGGGAGCTGCCCCCTCCTGCTGGGCCCCTTGAGACCCTGCCTGGCCTGGGTTTGAGGGGATGCTCCGCCTCAGAGTCTCCTGCCATCTCTGGGCCTCAGGTTCCGTGGGTTGGATGGCCATTGGCACCCACAAGGTTACGACCTTGCAGGGTAGGTGCAGTGTTGGGACGGGGGCCCATGGCAGGCGTAGCGCTGGCCTCCCCAAGGGCCTGGGCCATCAAACCGTCCCGGGCTGTGTGTGCCCCACCCCTGCCCCCCAGGCCCAGGCTGTGTGTTCGGACCTGCTGAAGGGCAGGAAGCAGAGCCCCTGTTGTTGTTTCAGAGACGGGACACGGTTCTCTGTCCGCCCAGGGATCCTGCGTGGGCTGGGCACCCTGCGATGGCCCGTCGGTGCCAGGGGGCCCCACATGGAACCATCACAGCAGCAGTGCTGGAAGAGAGGGAAGGTAGCAGGGTGGGGCTCCCCCCCCCGGGGGGCCTGTGGGCTCCTCCACTGTGTGTCCTGGACGCAGCGACCTACCCCTCTTGTGCTGGTTCTTTGGGGGCACCGGGGGGCTGTGTCTGGCTGCCAGGCTGGCCCAGAAATAGCCGTGACCTTCCGCACCCAGCTTGGCAGCGCCCGGGGCCGAGAGGCCTACGTGCGCCCGGCTGAGTCCTCACAGGGCGGTGGGGCCAGTTATTTTGGACGTGGCCTCCTGAGGCCAGGTCAGAGCTCTTTCCCGTGGCTCCTGAAGGCCCCTCTGACGCGCGTCCACCAGGGTCTTGGCCAGCAGCCCTGGCCACCTCCGTGATCTTGTGCCCCCTTCCTGCCCGCCTGTGCGCTGGGTGCGGGCAGGGGCAGGGTTCCCGGAGACTGATGTAGGCGCTGGGTGACAGGGCTTCCAGGACCCCTGAGATCTATTGGAAGGCCCGGCCTCAGTTTCCGGATCAGGGGTTGTTTTAAGGAGAAAATACATAGGAAGGGCCCATCCTGGGCTGGCTCTGAATATTGGCTCAGCCTCTCATGATTGTGTGGCCTCGGGCAAGTCAGTGACTGCATGGCCAGGGTCTCAGTTTCCTTATCCATGAAATGGGCTGATGGGGACCTTCAGGACTGTGCAGAGGATGAACGTGGGGAGGGGTCTGTACCTGCAGGGCCTTAGCTTCCCCTGCTCTGCACTACTGGGCGTGTCCCTCGGGTGTGCGAGGAGCAGTGAGCTGAGCAGGCTGAGCGAGGACCCGGGTTCCAGCTGGGCCTCAGTCTCCTCTTCTCCCAGGCTTCTGGATGTGGTGGTGAGCAGAAGTGGCTACCACACCGTGATGCCCCAGGGTCCAGTCCCCTGGGGCTACTAGCTTTCTGGGCAGCTGCTGACCGTGTCCTGCCATGGGTCCAGAGTGGCTGGACGGGCACGGGGCGCCGAGCCCCCTCCCCTGAGGGTGCTGGGGTGGGGTCCTATCCTGCTTCCCAGTTGGGATTGGGGCGCACCAGGTGCAGCGGGGAGGGGCTGTGCCGTCTGTCTGGTGCACGCTGCATGCTGACACCCCCCCAGGCCTCCCCCAGGGCCTCCTCACTGCCCCCGCCCGGGGGACCCTGACCTTGCACTGTCCAGGGCCTGAGGAGGAGCCAGGAGCCCCTCCTCCGTGGAGAGGGGACTCAGGCGGGTACAGCGAATGCAGCCAGACACTGGGTGTGTTCCGTACAACAGGCTTAACTGGGGCCTCCCCTCTCATGTGTGCCCCACCCCTGCCCCCCAGGCCACGTGACAACTCCGTGGGCACCCAGGGGGTGGGCACCTCGGGGGGGGCAGTTCTTGTTTTCCCACCTTGCAAGGGTCTGTTATGTCCACATTGTGCGGGTGACTGAAAAGGCCCAGAGCGGTGAGAAGATGCGCCCAGGGGCATAGGCAGCCGCAAGGGAGGCCTTTCTCAGCCGTCGGGGCATCCCAGTGTGCACCCCGCGGGGCCTCCAGCTGGTTCTGGTGGGCGGGGACTTGAGCAGCCTCCTCTGGGAGGTCCCACAGACCGTCCTGGAGGCTCACGCCACCACCCCGGTTTTCTGAGGACCCCAGGTTCCTTCTGCCCGTTGAGGGTCCTGTGTGTGCGTGTGGCACGGGAGGGGTTGAGCTCCACCTGGTAGACTGGGGAGGCCCTGGGCTTTTGGGACAGCAGGGACTGGGGGCCTCCTCTGGGCCTCCTGGGGGCCTCCACCTTCCTGGCAGGGGCTTGAGCTGGGGGCCTGGTGGGTGCAAGGGCCTCTCAGGGGCCATTAGCTCCAAGTGGATCCGTGAATCTCCGTGCCCTGCTGGGACGCCGTGCCCATTCTGGAGGCTTGGGGGCATGGTGCCAGGAGTCAGCGCCAGCCCAGTGGGGCCCAGGAGGGAAGCACTGGGGACTGTGGGCGCAGGCTAGGGCAGGCTTTCGAAGCTCTTCGTCCTGTTAGAATCCCGGAGTCTAGGAATTCCCAACCCAACACCCTATACTCCAGAAAAAATGGGCTGTAGGCTGGAAGCTGCTGCCAGATAACCAGACCTCTGGGACTGGGGCTCTACAGGGCGGGAGGCTGGGGGCAGGGGAAGGCCCCTGGGGGCAGGGGGACACAGCAGGCCTGCAGAACACGGCTTCTAGCCGCCCAGGGTCAGCCTGACTGTGTGTGCTAGTGCAGATGGCGGGGCCCTGTGGGGAGTGGGGGTGCCTGGGAACCTGCCCATCACCAGCGGTGCAATCTTGGACACACGGATGAGTCCAGCCGTGTCCATGCTAAGACAGGCAGGCTGGGGCCCGGGGAGGGGCCGTGATGGGCCCACAGTGGGAGGCTCCACCTGAGGGCTCCCACCCGCTGGGTTCCAAGGCAGGACACCTGTTCTCCCCCTCCGTGTGAGGTCCCTGGCCATGTGAGACTTTTGTGGTCTGACTTGCAGCCTGGGCAGAGTCCTGCCAGGCCCAGTGGGAGAGGGGCATGGACCAGAGGACACGGACGGTGTGGAGGGCCACCTGGGCGTGGTGTTGCAGGGGGACGGGGTCCCCACCCTCTTGGCACAGGTGTCTGGTCTGGACACCCCTCTTGCAGCACAAGTGAGTGTGCACATTGACGGAATTGCCACCGGGCTGTGTCCACACGGGTTCTCAGTCACACTGGGTCCTGTCTGAGCTGCTGACTTGGCAGGTTGTCCTGAGCCGTCCTGTCCTCTCGGCGGGCCTCATGGTCCACTCGTGTACACTGACCCTCTGAAGTTTGTACCCTCCCTTGGGGAGATCTGAAGGGGACTGGACTGCCGGGTGGGCCCAGGCTGCTGGGTGGTCCCAGGTGGGCGTGGCCTCTGGGACTGGTCTAGAAGAGAGGGGCAGGGAAGTGGAGGGAGAGCTGCTGGGGCGAGGAGAGCTTCATGCGGTGGGGTGGGGAGAGGTGGGAGGGAAAAGGGCAGCCAGATGGAGGGCAAGGCAGGGACAAGGGACAAAGGACAAAGGCCAGGTGGCAGGTATGTGAGTCACAACACCTGGCAGAGGCTGCAATAGGCGCTGTGGACCAGCTGGGTGGCTAAGGAGGGCTCTGGGGCCTGGCCAAGGCACCGGGGAGCCACGATGGGTCTGAGCCTGGGCAGTGGGCCACTGGGAAGGGCCTCAGTCTGGCGTGGGGTGGCTGGTGGGCATCTGGCAGGCGCCTGGTGGGAACAGGGTGGGGGCGCTGCGGATGCTGGGGCAGGGGTTGGTGGGGTTATGGGGCAGCCGTCCGGGTGGCCAGGGGTAGAGGCCCCTCCTGCAGCTAGAGATTGCCCCCTGCACCTGGTGGGGAGAAGGCCCAAGCATGGACTTCCTGGTGGCCTCTCTGGGCCAGGCTGGCCTGAGATACCACCCCCACCCCCATCCAGGGTCTGGGGAGAGGGCTCCATCCATCCTGGTGCCGTCCCCACTAGGGCAGCATCCTGGTGGGAGGAGGGACAAGTGACCCTGGCCCTCAGGGGCAGGAACAGCCCCTCCCCCACTGGTAGGGTTCCCACTTCCTTAGTGCTTTTGCTGGGCCTTGGGGCCCAGGCTGGGGTGGGAAGGGCTCACTGGCCTGTTAGCTGGCTTCCCTGGCTTCCTTGTGGAGGAAACTGGGACAACAGGAAGAAGTGAGGGCTGGGCTTGCAGGGGGCCCTGGGGAAGTGTGGGCAGCTCTCTGGAGCCCCAGAGCAATCTGGGGAGGGCACTGGGGGGCTGCTGAGGGTGGGGGCAGCCTGGAGAGGGCTAGGTTGCTTCTGTGTGGGTGGGTTGGGGTAGTAGGGGGTACAATGAGCACCCCCTCAGCAGGGGAAAGGTTCTGGAACCCCCTTCCCAGTCTGCAGCAGACAGTGGGGGGACAGGCCAGAGACCTGGGAGGCCCCAGGCTGTCCCCCGACCCTCCACTCAGCCAGCTGCCAGGCTGGGCCTTGGCGCCTCGGATTCTCTGGGCTGGCTCTGTGCCCGCCCCTCCTGCCCCCTCCTGGTCCCCTCGCCTGCCCCCTCCCTCCTCCCCTCCCTGCTCTGGCTGCCTTTGGATACAGGGCCCTGGGGACTGTCCTGCCTCCTGCGGCCCCAGAGTCTGGCCCTGCCGGGGAGGGGGGCTCTCCTGCTTGCTTCCTGGGACCAGGGTGCTCGCCTCAACCTCAGACCCGTGTCCCAGCCCCACTCTCCTGCGGCCAGGCAGCCCTGGGAGGCGGGAGTGCAGTGGGAGCCAAAGGCTGGGCGGCGGGATCCTTCTGGGGCTGCCCCAGCCTGCCCCCGCCTCCCTCCCGGCACAGTTTACCGGCGATCTGGGGCCTTTGACGCGGGAGGGCGGGCAGCCGGGCGGGGATAAAGCTGGGCGGGGGCACAGCGCCCCGGGACTCCGGGACAGGAA
>NC_138372.1:168743829-168763843 GCF_054177405.1 Leptonychotes weddellii
CCCCCGGGGTTGGGGGATACGCAGAGCCCATCTGTGCCCTTGTCTTCTCTTGTGAAATGAGGCCCGTAATGTAGTGAACACATAGTTGATCATTTATTGTTAGCAGGGGAGTGAAAGGAGGTCCTGTGGGTAATCACACCATGACAGCTGGTGTGAATGGGGCCCGTCCCCGGTCACCTGGTCATCAGGGGCCCTTGGCGGTGCTGCGGGGCTGGGACCAGCCCGGGGGACCTGTGGTTGGCATGGCCACTAGCTGAGGTGCTGGTTTTGACCCTCTGCAGCTCCGGGCGGACCTGCACACCCACACCCTCCTTTGATTTTTACAGCAACCCGGGGGCACCGTGCTAAACCCCCTTATACAAAAGGGGAGCTTCAGGGATGTAGAAACCCGTCCCCAGCTAGTAAAGAGAGGAGCTTAGGGTCTCTTGGATCCTAAGAGTCTTTAGGCTTTGTCGGAAAGCGGGTTTTCCACGTGCTAACTGCCTGTACTATTATTAATTATTGGTAAATGGCAGCTTAGGCTGCCACGAGCTGTTGTCTTGGGTTTTAGTGGCCCCCTTGAGGGGTTTGGAAGTATCTGTGGCCTTCTGGTGGGATCATAATTGTGTGCAAAGCCAGAGTTGCTGGGCTCTCAGTGGAGGGCCTGGTGGCTGTCCTGGGGCACGGTGGCGGTTTTCGTGGCGGGGCCTTCTGGCATCTCCTTCGGCTGCTCTGAAGGCCTTGTGTTTATTAAAACCACCCCGGGCCCGGGCTCTGAACAGATGAAGTTCGCATGATTCATCGTGTGGAAGGGAAGAAGGAACCCTGGGCTGAGGAGCAGGACACGAGGTTTCAGGCTGCTCCGCTCCCCGTCTGTCCGGCCTCCATGGAGAATGGGGCTCTGGGCTTTGGCCTCAGGTGGGGGTACGTGTGTAGAGGTGGGGGTGCGTGTGTAGAGGTGGGGGTGATGGAGACATGGGGCGGGAAGTGGTTTCCAGAGCGGCAGCAGGAACAGACGCTGGTGAGCACTGTTCTCGAGGGGCTCGCGGAG
This sequence comes from Leptonychotes weddellii, assembly GCF_054177405.1. Lineage (NCBI taxonomy): Eukaryota > Metazoa > Chordata > Mammalia > Carnivora > Phocidae > Leptonychotes > Leptonychotes weddellii. The sequence goes on from NC_138372.1 coordinate 168,744,860, forward strand.
GGTCCGATGCCTTTCCCAGCGTGGCGGCCGTGCCACGTCCGTGGGGTAGGGCCTGCATCTCTGCCCAAAGGCCACGTTTCCGGAGAGCCACCCCCAGTCTTGTTTCTGTCTGATGCAGTCCATTGCCTGGTTATTGTGTGTCCCCACCACTGACCCCCACCCCAGGCGGTGGGCTCCCTGAAGGTGGGGTCCTAGGGGTTCACTCACCCCTGACCCCAGTGCTCTCAGCATGGAGCCAGAGCAGAGAGGGTGCTGGGTAGGTACACATAGGAATGAAAACTCAGTGGGGAAAACCCCAGCAGTGAGGGCATCCAGGAAGGCTTCCTGGAGGAACGGGGGCGGGGGTGGTGAGGAGTGTCTGGGGGCATTCTGGACACAGACTAAAGGGTGACTGGAGGCATGAATCCCACAGGCCCCTCTCTATCTCCTCCTACCCTTGAGCTGAGGGTAGGAAGGACAGGGGCCAGTGGGCCAGGCTGGGAAGTCAGAACTTGGCTTGGGGCCATAGGGAGCCACAGATGGTGTGTGAGCCGCAGCTGCGTGAGGCCACCATTGTATGTCTGGGTCTCACTGTTGGGGGCTGGGGCACTCACCAGGTGGGTGGGTGGAGGACATGGGCCCTTGATGGCAGGTTGGGTCTGGGGCTGGAGGTGGCATGTGCACTCACTGAAACCCGCACTGAACTGCCCCCTCTGTCTCTCGATGCCCACCCTGGTGAGAGCAGGATGGCTGGTAGGAGGAAAGAGAAGGGGAGACCCCTGGGATCTCCATCCCCGGATGGGGGAGCAGGGTGTGCGGGTGTCCTTCAAGGGCAGCCCTGTGTCCCCCAGTTTGTGTCTCAGGTGGGGTCCTGAGCTGTGGGGGTGTTGGGGTACAGGGCCTGATACTGGGGAGGGAAGAGCGCTCCATGCTCTGGGGTGTGGGATCCCTGGTCTGTGTCCTTCTCATGATGGAATCTGTGCGTTCCCGACAACATCCCCGTAGGGCAGCTGCTGTCCTTCTCCCTCCTTGCAGATGAGGGACAGTAACGGCCTGCGGTCACCGGCCGGTGACACCTTGCCGAGGGGTCTGAACTGGAGCCTGAGGAAATGGGCTGCAGGGGTGCAGGGGGCAGGCAGTCCGGTGGAAGGAAGTGCACGGTCAAGGCATTGGGCAGGAGGGCCCAGTGGGTGGCCGCCGCTGTGGGGGGTCAGGCGGGAGCTCCGGGAGGGGGGCAGTGCTCCCCAAGGCAGGAGTCCTAGCAGGGTGAAACCAGAACCCTGGTTTGCCAGCCTCGGGCGTGGCCCAGGTGTGACCCAGGCAGCCCAGGGACGGGTGGAGCCGGGAAATGCCGCATCTGACTCCCGTATGTGACAGCTTCGGAAATGAGGCACAGGATGGCGTGAGGGATGGGGTGACCCCTGGCTCAGTAGCGCTGCCTGCGTGGGGGGCACCCATGAAGGGCAGTCTGGGAGGTGGCTTCTCGGGACAGGGGTTGGAGGGGTGGTCGGCAGCCCCATCTGGGGGCGGGAAAGGGTGGAGCCTTTTGCCTGTCGGGTGATTGCTTTCCCTGCGTCTCTGAGCTTAGCCCTGGGAGATGCTCAGTATTCGTAAATGGGATGAACGAGTGAAGGCATGAACACGTGCCTAGTTCTCCTTCCCCCTTGGTGGGAGTGCTCAGGTCTGGAGTGGGAGCGGGGCACACAGGTGCAGAAGGCGCTCGGAGCCAGGTCTGAGGCCGGGGTGGGGGCAGGGTCCTGGTCAGTGGTGGGTGGGTGGTGGGGCTTCCGACAGAGGTGGGCATCCCGGGGGTGCAGTCCGCTCACGTGCTGGAGCAGCTGGCTACGCTGTGGCCCATGTGTCACTGTGCAATGTCACAGGCAGCCCGGCCTGCAGGAAGGGCTTGCAGGGGCTGGGGGGCAGGGGAGACACCCTAGCCCTCGGCCACCAGCTGGGTCTGCAGCGTGGCAGAAGGGGCAGCTGCAGGGCACTTGGCCCCACTGTCCCGTGGCCGCAGGGGCCCTGTGTTCAAGCCCTCATCACCTACTGTCCCTTCGTCCCCGAGATACCCCAGCAAGGCAAGCCTCGTCGTGTCTGGTCACAGGCGGGCTTGGGTACGCCCCGGCCTCTGAGCTGGGGCCAGGCCCTGACTGTCCAGCTTCGTGCTGTCCTGGAGGCAACACTGGCACCCCGCCTGCTGTCATTCCGTGCTCCCTCCTCTGGCCCTGTGTGGCCCTCCTGCCGCTGGTGGCCCTGAGTGGAGGGCCAGGCCCGGCCAGGTGAGGTCGGGTGGGGCTGACAGCAGCTGCAGAGTGGCACCGTTACCAGCGAGGTTCTTCTGGTGCCTGCTGGGTGGGTGCTGTCGGGGCTGGGGGCCTTGGGCCAGGCCTGGCGGGCTCCCGGTGGCCACGGGGTCCAGGACCCCCGGGGGGCCTGGTCTGGCTCAGCTGGCTGCCTGCCCGCCGGAGCCCCGCAGCCTCCCCCATGCTCTCGAGGGTGCCCGCCCGTGGGTCTCCGGTGGAGCTGTGGCCCACCCAGGCAGCGCTGGTGGCTGACGGCATGCCAGGGTGGCCTTGGGGGGGGCCGCTCAGTTTGGCGAGTCAGCACCACTCGCCCCGGGGGCACCGTTAAAGCCACGGGTGTGGCAGGGCAGCCCGTGCGGGGCCGGAGGGGCAGCGGCCGTGCTTCTGAGAGCCTGCTTGCGGCGCGGTCCTCTACCCTGAGGTCCCGGCGGGCGCAACAGGTGTCCGCCCCAGTGGAAACCGAAGCCTGCTGGCCACAGCTCTGCTTCCAGGTCGTGGCCTGGGTGCCCCGTGACCGGCTTGGAGCTGGAGCCAGCTCAGAAGGTGGCTTTCCTCCCTGGCAGTGTCTCCATCTGCAGGGGAGGCCACGTGCCCCAGAGAGGGCGAGGCCTGGCCCCAGGTCGCCCAGGGAGTCAGGGCAGCTGGTCAAGCCCCGATGAGGTTCCAGGCATCAGCAGGGCGCTGGTCTCCCCGCTGTCCAGTTTCTCCAGGGGAAGCCTTCCCCCGACCGCCCGAGCCTCCAGCTCTGCCCTCGGTACTGCCCGCTGTGCTGGCTTGATCTGCTTGGAACCCTCCCTCCTGCTGGTCCCCATCCCAGCTGCGGGCACTCAGCGGGTGCTGGAGGGAGGCCCTGATGACTCAGGGAGCTGCCTGGAGGCAGAGAAGTGCTGCCAAGGAGTAGTAAGCTCCCTGTCACTGGAGGTGTGCGAGCTGGGGGATTGGGTGGCGGAGGTGACCTTCAAGTTCCCTCTGGACCTCAGGGGCTGAGATCCTGTGATGGGTTCCGGACATTTCCCAGATCTGGACCTCTGCCCAGAACGCTGGGTCATTTGTTCCTTCCATAAACAAGTGGGGAGCCCTCCTGGTGCCAGACCCTGTGTGGAGGCAGGGTGGAATCGGCAGCCTCTGCGTCCCTCCTTTGGGACATGCCTTCCCTGGGGCTGGGACACTCTGCTCTGAAGGGCATGTGGCTGGAGGGAGAGGGGACAGGACAGGGATGGGGGGAAGGGAGGTCACAGGACTTGGCCAGTGAGGGGGGCCGGACCCTCAGTGCTGCTGGGTGCAGGGCGGGAGGGCGGGAGGACTCTGGGAGGGCTTCCTGGAGGATCAGGGTGGGCTGGGCTGGCTCAAGACTCCCCTCCTGCCCCCCCAGCCGTGTGTAGACTTGGGCTCGCTCTGGGAGGATTCCAGGAATGGCTCCTGCTCGGATAAAAATAGACTTCTCCGAAGGGCTTGGGGTCTTGCCAGCTGCAGCAGGTGCCCCCCAGGCCTGGCGAGAGCGGGTGCCCCAGGCAAGGGGGGGACAGTGTTGCTGGGGCCCAGGTCTGCAGCCTGAGCAGCACGGTGCTCTCTATGTCTTGGGTGCAGTATCAAAGAGCTCGATGGGAAACTTTTACCGTGTTTGGATGAGGAAACAGACTGGGGTGGTAGAAGCAGCTTGCCCGAGGTCCTTCCTTCCAGAGGGCCAGGGTTGGCAAGAGCAGGGTCTTTGCGGCTCAGCAAAACTCAGTCCCAACCGTGGTTCTTCTACTTCCTGGATGGGCAACTTGGGCAAGTCACTCAACCTCTCTGACCTGCTGTGTTTTATCAATACAATGTGGCCAATGTGTCTTGCTCATGGGATGCAGCATCAGAGGGGACAGACCTTCTGAAAGTGGTCAAGGTGGGAGGTTGGTGGTGGTGGGGTCACTGAGTGCCCAGAGATGGACTCCAGGGAGATGCTGCTGGAAGTGGGGAGCTAAGAGCACTGGAGTGGGAGTCCTGGCCCGAAGCCCACGTTGTTGCTGGATGGAGGCACGAGGAGATGGGCAGGCCACCTGGCTTGGTGAGGGCGGACCTGTGGGTGGGGCTCCTGCGGGGCCTCCTTCCTGCATGCTCACCCAGCTCGCCGGTGTGAGGAAGCGAGGGTCACAGGCAGGGCTGATGCTCTTCAGGTGTATGTGTGGGGAGAGCCTGGGAGGGGCCCGTGTTCTGGGCTGGGCCCCTGCCAGCATACCCCTGCTCCCCCCGGCCCTGCGGCTCTGACTGCTGATTGCAGGGGCCAGGCTGGCTGGCTGGGAGCTGGGCTTGGAGCCGGGTTCCCAGGAAGGCGAGGCCTCCTGGGACCCTGTGTGCTGGGGGCTCTATCCACCCTGCTCCACCTCTCTTCCGAGGGCCTCTGGGCTGGCCAGGGCAGGTACAGCGTTGACTGTGATGCCAGGCTCCACTCTTGAGGCTCATCATCTGCGGGGCGCTTGCGTCCTTTACATGGTGCTCCCAGGAGGCAAAGCCAGGACCCTGCTGGTGGGGTTAGGCCCAGACCCTGGGGACGGTTCTACCTGGGAGCATCCCAGAGGGCCTCTTGGTGAGGGTGAGAGGCATGTGGAGACAGCTCTCTGGGTGACCCTCTGTGGGCTCCTGGTCTCAGTGACTCAGTCTCCCCATCTGCACACAGCAAGGGGTGGGTGGGATGACGGCAGCCTCCCCCAGCTGTGGTGAGGATTCAGTGAGGGCCAGTGGTGTCTGGCATACAATAACACACAAGAAGGTGCTCAGGAGTCCTCGGGCGTGAGGCTGGCGAGCTGGGCAGGGGTCTAGCAGTCCAGGTGAGGTGCTGGGCACTCACCTGGTGGGCGTCGGCCTCCCCAACCCACCTGCACAGGGACATCCCCTTCTCATTGGCAGCCTGGAGAGTTCTTCCTGCAGGCCTTTGCCTGTGCTGAGGTCCCCCCCAGCACCCAGCCCTGGGTAGGCCCCCTCCTGCAAGAGGGGGACCTGGGGAGCCCCAGAGGGTGCTGGGGAGGGCATGCACAGGGTTGATGGGCTCCTGCTCCAACAGGCAGAAGGCAGAAGGCAGGCGCCTGGGCGGCACGGCCCCGCCTCGCCATGGTCTGTCGCCCTCCCCTCTTGCATTTCCCCTTCCTCCTGCTGCTTCCTCTCTCCTGCCCGGCCCTCCGCAGCCCCTTTGTTTGCCTGGGCGCGCTGGCCGGCCTGCGGTTATATTTAGGCGGCAGGTGTGGGAGCCACAAGCCCCGTGGCCAGCCGGGCACCGGCCATCCCGCCCACGTGATGCCTGGGCGCTATAAATAGCTCCCGGGCCGCGGGGCTGCCGAGCATCCCAGGGAGGCCGGTGCGCCCCGCGCTCTGGGTCTCCGCCCCGGCCCCCCGCCTGGCCCCTCACCGATGGAGGCGGCGGCGGGACGCCTGTGTGCGTGTGCGTGAGCGAGCCGGGGTGAGCTGGGGCGGGTGTGGGCCGGGCGTGCGGGGAGGACCTCAGCCTCAGCCCGGGGAGGGGACTGCACCCCTGGAACCAGCCCCCAGGCGCCTCGGGGCTCACGCAGCAAGGGACGTGGTGGCCCCCACCCAAGACCGCACACCAGCTGCCGGGTCCCAGCCCTGCCCACGGTGCTCCCACACCCCTGCTTTATCTCTCCTGGGACCTCAGGGAGCTGTAATCCTCGGCAGCTCCCCAGATCATGCAGGGGTCTGGGTCAGGAGGGGCTGGCCCTCTCTGAGCCCTGTGGGTTCAAACAGGCTATGACCAGGAATGCGGGCTACAGCCTCCCTGTATCTGGATTTCCCCCCTTACAAACTGGGGTTGAGTGTTGTCCTTGCCTCCTAGACTTGAGATTGAGGAAACCCAGACAGTCTGTCTGGTCAGGGCCCAGAGAAGGTCCTGCTGTCTGTCTCTGCCTGTTTACTGATCTGCAGACAGGGAGGACTATGGTCCCCTAACGGGGTCTCCAAAGGATGGCTGATCTGGACACAGCAGAGGGTTCAGTGCCTGCAGGTGGGAGGAGGCTGGCTGGGGTCCCAGGAGCGGGGTTATGGGGCCCTGGGCAGGAAGGCCAGAGGGGACGCATCGCGTACAGTAGGGCTCTTGCCTCATGGTGGTGGGCCTGGGGGGTGGTTGCTGTGGCCAACTTGGGTCACCCCTGCTTAGGGGCCCTGGAGCCTCGCTGGCGGGGTGTGGTTGGGAGGAAGGGCCCCTCTCTGCGGGCTAAGGCATCACTGCCTGCTCCCACCTAGGTGTGGTGGCCCAGACTCTGCACAGACAAGTGGGATGTGTGGTAAGACCCCAACCCACCTTGGCGCAGACCCTTGACCCCATTCTAGTCTAGATCGTGCTCCCTGTCCCCCAGCCAGTCTAACGCCTCACCCCTGCCGATAGGGGTCAGCTTCAGGCTCAAGGTGACAGTGGTGTGGTCCTTCCTGCCCAGAGCCTTCAGCACTGAGGACCTGTTCAGGGATACTGCGTAGCAGAGCTAGGCCCTCTGCTCTTGCCCATGGGGTCTCCCCCAGATGCCCGGCCTCTGTGGGCAGCGAGGTGACCGGTCAGTCCTGCAGGGAGAGGTCTATAGTCCTGTGGCTTCCTTGAGCCTTTTTTCCTCTTACTTTCTGGTAAACACACGCATGCACACACACGCTTGGGAGCACCCTGCTGCCCCAGGAGGGACAGGTGTTTGTGTGGTGTGCAGGGTGCCTGTGGCTGTCTCTTTCCTCACCTGCCCTCTGAGCTGAAGCTTGCTCTGGGATGGCTCAGGTTTAGGGCTGGCTGAACCAGGACAGGCTTCCTGCCCTCTGCCTTTCCCCCCCTCCTGGGACACTCCCCATTCAGCCCTCCCAGGACCCTGGCACAGGACAGAGGGCGAGGTGTGTCTCCTGTGCCCTGAGCCCAGGAACCCCGGGGCCGCTGGTCCCTTCTTACCCGGGGTCCCAGGCCTTGGGTGCTTCCTGCACCTCGGCTGAGACTCTGCGGGCTCTGCTTGCCTGGTGGACAGCTGGAGAAGGGGGTGCTGGGGCGGGGACAAAGGTAAGAGGTGGTGGGTTGGGGGACGGACGGCCTGGCCGGGTGAGCAGATAAGAGTGCCGTGGGTGGTGTTGGGACCACATTCAGTGGCTGGAGGGGTCTGCTGACCACTGGGTCACAGCTGGAGGGACCACGGGGACATCTTCTATAACTTCTCATTGTGCAGGTGGGGAAACTGAGGCCATTGATTGCCCAAGGTCTCCCAGCCCATCTGTGGGGGTGGGGGCGGGGGTGGGGCTGGGTGCGCCTGCTGGGGTCCCTGGCCCAGGAACTTTGGGGCCCCGAGAGGGAGAGACAGGTGTGGAGATGCTTGATGGCTGTCTCAGTGGCCCCGCAGCGTCCCTCCCTGGGGCCATCACAGTGTGACCCACTCCTGGCCCCCTGTACTGTCGTGCCCTGGCATGCGCCTGGGGACCGGCTGGTCCTCTGGCCGCTGTGGTCGGCCTCTGCTTCTCCGAGCTCCCCAAGGGCAGAGGCTTGTTTACTCCCGTGCCTGGCCAGTCCTGTGGGTGAGTGGTGGAGACAGCAGAGGGGTGGAGGCGGGCAGGAGCCAGAGAGTCTCACGGGGCACCCGTGAGACATGTTTAAGGTGGCTTACGGCCGTGAGCGGGGCTGTAGCCCCCTGTCCCCGCTGCGCCCCAGCACTTCGGCAGCCGTGCCTGAGCCCCTCTCCCGGAGGACTGGCCGCGCCACAACGATCTGGGCTCCGGAATTCCGCAGAGGCCTGGAATTCCACAGAGCAGTGTGACAGTCCTTGGCTGGGGGTGGGTGTCTGCTGGTCACAGGCTGCAGAGGGGGGACCAGGCTCAGGCGGGCGGGGGCAGACCCCTGTTGCTACAGACTGCTGTGAAATCTGCTCATTGGGGTGCAGCGTGCTCCTGGGGTGTGTGTCCCTGGAATCCCTCCCTCTGTCCTTTTTCCCTCCACACTGCTGGCCGTCAGGGCTCTCTGAGACCGCCCTGGCGGGAGCTGTTCTTCCTGTGCTCCCAGGTGGGGAAACTGAGGCCTGACGAGGGTCATTCACTCAGCACGGTCCTGTGGCAGGGCCCTAGGGAAGCATCTTCTGTGGCCTGGGGTGGGCAGACTCGCACCCCTCTCCGGAGGCAGGGGCTCCCAGTGACCCCTTGTCTGTTCATTTTCTTTCCGGTCCTCCCACAGACGTGGCCTGCTGCTGACCAGACCGGGATTTATGGAGAGGGCCTCGGGGGGCAGCTCTGAATACTGCCGGGCCCAACATCACTGCCACGCCTGCTGCTGAGGAGGCCCCCGTGCCTCTGGCCCTCACCATTGCCCTCGCCCGCCGATGGCCCCTGCTGTCCGGCCCCGGGCCGGCTCTGCCGCCTGAGCCCCCGGGCCCTCTCCAGGACTCGCAGTACCCCGATGGGGTAACGTGACAGAGACCCTGAGTGTCAGAGCCGCCCGCCACCACGGCCGCCGCCTTCCACCCCCACCCCCAACCCAAGGCTGCCCTGTGCGTTCGGTTCAAGTTCGGGTTTCGTCTGGTCCTTGAGGGTTTGGGGCCCGCCTTCAAACGCAGGGGCTCGCTCGCCCATCCACCGATGCAGACAGCGCTGGGCAGAGCCCCGGCGGCAGACTCACTCTGGGCTTTGTGAGGTTTTCTTGGCCTGGCTTTGGTTGTCCTTATTTTTACTTTTGCCCCTCATCGTTACCCAGCTCCCCGAGGCGGGGGTGTGGGCCGCCGCTCTCGCCTGGGGGCCTCGTCTTTCCTTCTCTTTGTAAAGAGCGGGACCCCGCTGCTCAGCTCCCCCACCTCCCAGGTATTTGCGCAGTATCGGAGGGGGCGGGGCGGGTTGCCAAAGCGTTTTCTGTCTGTCGGACAAGCACAGGGATCTCGGTTGCCTCGGGGCGTGGGGGGCTGCTGGGGGCCCTCCCTGGGTGCAGTCCCTGCCTGGGCCTCGCCCCGTCTTCGGAGGAGCATGGCGCGGATGAACCGGCCCGCCCCCGTGGAGGTGAGCTACAAGAGCATGCGCTTCCTGATCACGCACAACCCCACCAATGCCACTCTCAGCACCTTCATCGAGGTGAGTGGGGCCCGGTGTCCGGCCTGCCTCCCGAGAGCTGGGGCGGGGCTGGGTTTGGGGCTGTCCAAGTACTGCGCTTCGGAGCAAACTGTCGCCGGACGCCGGCGGGGGGAGCGCAGGCTGTCCTGCGGAGCTCCGTGTGAGGGTCAGCAGCCCCCGGGGCCCTGCAGGGTAGGACGGCCGGGGCAGGGGCTCCACACTAAGTAGATAGAGGCAGGCTCAGAGGTAGGAGCAGCGGGGATTGCCTCCTCGGACATGGCCTGCGGCTGGAGCGGCCTGGGCTGGCTGCCGGCCTCTGTGCAGAGGCTGAGCAGGAAGGGGGGTCCCACGGTGAGAAGTGGCCGCTGCAGCAGTGGGGGCAGGCAGAAGTTCAGCTCCATGGCCAGCCCAGGCTGCAGGAAGCCCGCTGGCTCTCCGGGAGGCCTTGGGTTAGAACAGACGGGGCTGGAGGCTTTAGGGAGCAGGTGTCTGGGAAGAGAGGCTGGGTTAGAGTCTGTGCTGGCCACAAGGAGGAGTGGCCACCGTTGGTGTGACCAGATGTGTTTGCAGAGCCTGCAGCTCTCCACACGCCCTCCTGTAGGAGCCTGGGCTCTGCAGAGCTCCTTGCTGTTTGCAGAGCCTGCGGCTGCATGTAAGTCATTTGTGGTCTCAGACCCTCAGCCCTTCCCTCTGCAACGTGAGAGCAGCCCCATGGGTGCTCGTCGTGATTAAACAGGGACTTGGGCACGAGAGGACCTCGAACACTATAGAGGGAGGCAGGGGGCACCCTGCCATCAGAGGCCGGGGCCCTGGACACTGTGTCAAGAGCCCTGCAGAGGAGGGCGGCCCCTCTTCACAACGGGGATCCTTGAGGTAATAGCAGGACCTGGGGAAAGACTCAGCTCAGCAGTCAGCCTATGACTGGGCTCAGGGTCTGTGTGTTGCCAGGGTCAGGGGTCAGGTCTCAGAGTGTGACCAGGCTCAGGGCTCAGAGTGTGACCAGGTCAGGGCTCGGAGTGTGACCGGGTTCAGGGCTCAGCGTTTCACCGGACTCAGGGCTCAGAGTGTGATGGGGATCAGGGCTTAACATATGACCGGGGTCAGGGCTCAGAGTGTGACTGGGGTCAGGGCTCAGGGTGTGACCAGGGTCAAGGTGAGTCTGTGTTGAGGGTCAGGGCTCAGCCCTGGGCCGGGTGGCTTCCCCTTTCGCTGCGTGCACAGAGGACTTCTGAGGTGACCCCGCGGCCTCAGAACTCCGCCCACTTTCCTGTGCACTGCGTTCTCAGCATAGCGGTGTCCCGCCCTCATTGTGTCCGGTGTCCTCATCGCATGACGAGCAGGGTCCAGCTCACACTCCCGGAATAGCTGCTGGAGCAGGTGGGGTGGGAGCAGCCCCAGCATGGGCTCCTGTGGAGTGGACCCCCTGCTTAGAGGATAAATATAAACAGCCTGGCTGTGAACTGCCTGGACCTTTTCTCTGGTAGCCCGGGGCTTCCCCGCCGGTGTGCAGGGCCTGGCTCCCTCCCGTCACCATCTGAGCAGGTGCCTGTCCCTCGAGCTTCTGCAGGCCCTCGTGTGGGGTCCAGCTGTGCCCTCAGTGGGACCCGTCCATGAGACCCTGGCCAGGAGGGCAGCTCAGGCCACCGTGTCCTGCCCCTGCTTTGTCTGGAAGATGCTGGTGCCATGGGGGGGGGTCCTGAGCACCCAGGATGAGGGTAGGAGTGTGCTGGAAGCCGGGCTCATGGCGGGCTGGCCACACTGCAGTGAGAGCAGGTGGGGACAGCCTGCCCGGAAGCATCAGGAAGGCTCCTTCCCCCCATAGTGAGTCGTTGGGCCCGAAAGCCCGCCCCTGGTGGTTCTGCTTGGCATCAGCCTTTCGGTTCCGCTGAGGGGGCGCGGCCCTGCGCCCTCAGCCCCAGCCCAGCCTGCCTTCGTCCTCCCTCCCCGCCAGGACCTGAAGAAGTACGGGGCCACCACTGTGGTGCGAGTGTGCGAGGTGACCTACGACAAGGCCCCTCTGGAGAAGGATGGCATCACAGTCGTGGTGAGGGCCTCGGGCGCCAGTAGCACTGCTGCTGGGGAAGGGAGGTGGGTGGTGTGGGTGGGCCTGGACTGGGAGTGTGCAGCCCCTTGCTGGGAGCCACCTGCACACCCCTCCCCCCACCCCTGCGTGTTGGTGCCCGGGCCACGTGATGCCGGTCACGTGTCTAGAGTGGCTGAGCTTTGAGCTCGTCCCTGCCAGTGGGGCCCGGGAGGCGGGCGCACGTGCTGATGCGCAGCCTCGGCTCCCGAAGCGAGGTCCCCCCAGTGCCGGGGCCACCACCGCTCACCGCACAGCAGCCCCAGCGGGGCTCTGCCAGGGCGAACCTGAGGCTCAGGTCAGTCGCTGTCTGAGGCCACGGCCGGACGGTGCCAGAGCCGCAGAGCCTGGGGAGCGGACTTTCATGGTAGCAGCCCCCCGCCCCCCAACCTGGTGGCTGCAGCTGTGACCTCCACGGCCCTCGCTGCGCAAGCGTCCTGGGCAGTGTGGAAGAACGGCGCCCAGTGACTCCTGGCCAGCTCCTCGGGGCCGGGGCTGTCGGGGGGCTCCTGTGTGTCTTGCTGCCTGCTGTTTGGGGCGTGTCAGTGGGCAGTGCTCTGGGGGGTGGGGAGGGCAGGCGCACCTGGGCTGTCCCCCCGGGAAGCTCTGCGAGGCTGTGGGGAAGGGAACCTGGGAGCTGTTTCCTTGGTCCCCTGGCCCTGGGGACCCGAGAGCAGGCAAAGGATGGGGTGGCCCTGCTGCCACCTGCCTGTGGGACGGGCCACATGGCTGTGGCACCTCCCCTAGCAGGGGGCTGCCCAAGGCTCGGAGTGGGGGTGAGGGCAGCGGGAGTCCAGTGGCCCCACCCAGAAGATCCCTTAGTTACTAGGTTTCACTCGGGGACCTGCCTCCCTGTCAGCCTTGCTGGGCCCGTGTGGACTCTGGCTGGGAGCAGTTCCCCTCTGCCCTGCCTGAGTCTCCTTCACCAGGACTTAGCATCTCAGTCCTCGGGGCAGTGACCGGGGCTGGGCTTACCCTGCAGGCTCGCCTCGCCTCTTCCAGAGTGCTTGGGGAGGTGGGCGGCACAGCCAAGTTTTCAAAACCCAATGAATCCCCGAGTGTCTGGAGAGGTCCCAGCTGTAACTGTCTGGAATCCACTGCTCAGAACAATGGGGCTCACCCTAGTGCCTTCCTTCACTCCTTCCCGGTCGGTAACCGGGCTGGGCCTGCTTTGTGCGGCTGGGCTGGGGGCTGGGGACAGGAAGAGGCACATGTCGGCCATGCTTGCAGCCCAGACTCCTTGGGCCTGCTGACCCAGAAACACTCAGGTTGGTAAGGGTCAGACTGTGACCCTGGAGTCACAGCGCGGGCTGGCCGGGAGGGGACGTAGGGCTCACTGTGCTCAGGAAAGAAGAGGGCGGGGTGTTCTGGAGGGCTTCCTGGAGAAGGGGACAGCGGATATAAGCAGAAGAGGATGAGGAGCCTCGAAGTGGGGACCGCATGCCTGGCCAGCTCTCTGCCCTCCGGGGCCTGCTGTCCCTCACCCTCGTGGGATCCCTCTGTGTGCTTCTCAGAATGCCGACCTTGTCCCGGCCGGGGGCTGACCGGCCCGGGCCCCCCAGTCTCACGGGCTTCTGCCCTCCACAGGACTGGCCGTTCGACGACGGGGCGCCCCCACCTGGGAAAGTGGTGGAGGACTGGCTGAGCCTGCTGAAGGCCAAGTTCTGTGATGACCCTGGCAGCTGTGTGGCCGTTCACTGTGTGGCCGGCCTGGGACGGTGAGCTGGGGGGCCGGGGCTGGCCGGACCTCAGGATCCTGTGGTCCGCCACGCTCTTGCACGTGGGTGCTGGGCCCCCGTCACGTGACCACAGGGAAGCAGTCCTTCCCCAAGTGTGACCCCACTCCCTGTTGCTGGGATGCAACGTGGCCCCTGTACTCAAGCTGGGAGGAGCTGCCAGCCCGCCCCCCAGACACAAAGACCCCCTGCAGCCAGGTGTGACCGAGTGACCCGGGCAGTGCCCCCCCAGTTTCAGGCCAGACACTGGCAAGCGAGGTTGATGGCCAGACACACCCCCAGCAGCTGCCCTCCCTCTGACTCTCCAGCGCGCTTGTAGCCGGGGAGCCTGAGGCACAGATAGGGTGCCTGGCCCACTTGGGGCCACGCAGCAGGTGGTCGGGTTCAGCTGCCACCTGTGCCCTCCGTGGGGGAGGGGCTGCACTGGGGGAGCCTGGGCAGCTTTTTGGTGGGTGTGAGGGTGAAGGCGTCACCCTGTGCCTTCAGTGACGGCCCATCAGGGGAAGGGGCAGGGGTGCCGAGGCTTGGTGACCCAGCCCTGCGTCTGCCCCCAGGGCCCCGGTCCTCGTGGCACTGGCTCTCATCGAGAGCGGGATGAAGTATGAAGATGCCATCCAGTTCATCCGACAGTGAGTGGCCGGCGAGGGTGGGGGCGGAGGGCAGTTGGTGCGCGCTTGAGGGTCTGGGTTTAGGGGGCCCTTATTCCGCACCTCCCCCATCGGGCCCAGCGTCTTGCCAGTGGGCACTCCTGACCCCTGGCCACAGGGTGACCTCAGAGATGTCCCCAGTCCCGTGCAGCCTCACGCTGGGGTACCGACACACTCATGCGGGCCCCGTAGCCAGGCCGTCTGCCCGGGTGAGGACTGGTGCCTGTGTGTGGCTCCTGGTGCCGGGAGGTGTGGGTGAGGAGGGGCTCCCAGCTCCGTGGCTGGGGTGAGCACAGGCTGCAGGGCCAGGCAGGTCCAGACCCCAGCAGCGAGCACAGCTCAGACTGGCCCCTCACTTGGATGACCCTTGGACGCGGTGAAGTGGGGGCTCCGCTCGGGGACCCCGGGGCCCTTGGTGGGCAGCCCTCCTCCAGTGTTGCCAGTCTCGGGGCTGGAGGCCCTCTGGAAGCCTTGCCTGGCAGACACGTGTCCCTTCTACTCTCACTTCATTGGCCAGAGCAAGTCCAGGCTACGCCTGAGGTCCTGGGTGGGTGGGGACGGATGACCTCCTGAAGGGCATCCTGTCACCTGTCACCTGAGGACCTCCCTTCCTCCCTCCCTCCCGGGCTGCAGAGATGCCCAGGCTCTACCCTGTGGCCCCGTAGGAGCCCGTGGCCTGGGGGTGGGGTGGCACCCGGGTAAACCAGGGGGCCTTGGGAGGGTGAGCGCTGTGGGGGGTACCTGGAGGAGGTGATAGCAAGGGGAATTGAGGACCAGCGGCCATGACAGCAGGTAGGGGAAGGGTGATGCCCACAGGGGAATAGGCTGGGCGGGTCCTGCACCGTCCTGCCTGACCCCACCCCTGTCCCGTCTCCCCAGGAAGCGGCGTGGAGCCATCAACAGCAAGCAGCTCACCTACCTGGAGAAGTACCGGCCCAAGCAGAGACTGCGGTTCAAGGAGCCGCACGCGCACAAGACCAAGTGCTGCGTCATGTAGCCCAGGGGCTCCGAGAAGGGACCCCGTGCCCCGCTGCCGCCGGCTCGCCTTCTCTCCCAGACCCTCGGCACCCCTGTCCACCGGGTCCAGCTCGCCCTGCGTGCCCTGTGCCGGCTCCTTCCTCTGTTTCTCCCCGTGTGTCTCCGTGTGCCCGAGTCCGCCGCTCTGGGGACCCGCGCTTCCCTTCGTCCCCACAGCCCTGTCTCTCTGAGGCTTAGTTGGGGCCCTCTTGCCCCTGCCCACCCACAGGGTCCCCCGGGCAGCTTTCCTCTCAGGCTCATTTGTCAGGGAGCAGGTGTATTTTTTAGCCACTGGGCCTGACCCTTCCTCCACGGCCTCTCGCCCTGACCTGTTCTTGGCACTTTCAATTATTGGGTCTGGAGACCGTCAGATGTCCTGGACACTCGAAGGCAATAAAACAGGACCCCGTGGCTGTGTGTGTCTGGAGAGCGGGGTGCAGGGCCGGGTGGGGTGGACGGGGGGCGGGGGGGGCCCCCGGCTTAGGAGACTGGGTGGAGACCAGGGAGGCCGTCTGGCCGGCTGCACTGGGGCTCCCCCTGGCGTCCATGCTGGGTCCCCGCACTCCCTGGATTAGGGGCAGGGGACATCCCTGATGTAGCAGAGCTGGCACCACTCCCATGTGACCTGCGCAGGCCCAGGTGACTTGCTATTTTTTTGGGGGGGGACTGGGGCATCAGAAGGCAAGGCCAGGTCACCAGTGTTGCTCCTCTGCAGGACAGGCTGGGGCTCCCTTGGGAATTCTTTAGGGCCTTGTGTCTAGTGGGGTGGCCGCTCAGTCCTGCCGCCACCAGGTGTCCTCATTTCAGCCTTAGAGGCCCAGAGGAGGGTGCAGATGGCGGTGGCCGGCTCGGCTCCGATGGAGGGACACACCATCCCGCTGGCCCAGGGAAGGGAGGGGAGGCCAGAGGGTGACCCCAGGGCCTACGGGTGAGTGAGTCTGAGGGCGCAAGAGGGCCGCCAGGCCTGCCTGGGGGCATGCACGGCCGTGCTCACGTGCCTCCGCATGCAGGTCTCCCAGGGTGGGGGCCGGCCCTTCCCTGTGCGGGGGCACAGCCGGGCGGAGGGGGCCCAGGGCTGGCCTGGCTGGCATGTGGAAAGGCTGGGGGTGGTCTGTGCCAGAGCCCCTGCCCCCAGGCACTGTGACCCAGCGGTGGACACCACCCTGGCATTCCTCCCCGTCCCTGGGACACAGTGCCTGTCTTAGGAGTCACAGCTCCGGGCCTGGCATCCCCACCTCCCACCTGCATCTCCATGGCCTGAGCCTCCCTCCCTCTGCCTGCACCTACACACACTCTGGGAAAGGTCTGTGGGGAAGGGCTCCCCTAGCCACCTGGTTGTCACCCTTTCTGTTTTTCCCAGGGGAGGAGGCGTGCCCAGGAAGGGCAGGGGCCGGGCCTTGGCACAGAGTCGTGTGCTTGGAGGCAGGTGCCCTTGGCTGGGCCCATTCTGCTAGTACTTGCACATACGGCCCCGGGGGGGTGGCGCCTGTGCGAGCCGCCCCTTCCTCGGGGCCCTGGGGGTTGGCCAACGGGGACACAGGCCCGTCCCTCTGTCTCCCGGGCTGCTGCAGCGGGCCGGGCCGTGAGCTGTTACCACTGGTACCATTAATGGGGTGCCCTCCATGTGCCCGGCTCCATAGAGCCCAGCTGCCCTGCTAGGTAGGAGTTGGGCCCCTCTGCGATTCCAGATGCAAGGCTCATCTATCACGTCACTGTCGGCTCCAGGAACCCACTGGGTCCAGGCCCACCAGCTCCAAGCTTTCACTGAACCAGACTTCCCAGAGCAGAGTGTGGAGGAGGCCTGCCTGCCCACCACCCAGCAGGGGCCAGAGGATGATGCCCCCCTTTTAGGGGTCCTTTTAGGGACCACAGCCACCAGGCTGGACCAAGGGGACTCTGTTAACCCACTCCTTGGTTCTGAAGGAGCACACCCCCCCATGCCCCAGCCAGGGGGTTGGAGTACCATGGAGGTCAGTGCTCAGGATGGGAGTCGGGAAAAGGCACCCCCCAAAGTCCTCGGGTGGCTCTATTCAGAGATGGACAGATGGATAAGAAGGGGCCTGCAGATCCTGGCCCTCTCTGGGCTCCCAGGGGGAGAGCGGGCCCCCAGCTCGACCAAATGAAACCCATCTGAGAAGCAAATTCGTGCTCCATGAAGGTTGCTGTATTTTTTCAACCCACCATCCAAGTGGCGGGCCTCCCCTGGGCCAGCCCCGTTCAGCTGCCTCCCTGCCCCAAGGGGCTTACAGACTCTGGGGGGTGGGGTGGGTGAAAGCCTGGAGTGTGTCTGGTGCAAGGGAGGGGTGGCTCAGGCTCCGGGGCTGAGGACGGGTTGGGGTGGGGGCTCCCTCTGGTGGGGCTCGTCCTCAGAGGAGGGGGCAGTGTGGAGGCCCCCAGGTGGGAGAGAGTGGGGAAGGTGCTGCAGGTGGAAAGAGCTTCCTGAGCAAAGGTGTGGAGGGGTCAGTGTGGGCACGTGACGGATAAGGCTGGTGAGGGGCCAGCTGGTGGGGGTCCTGAGAGGGCCAGCCTGGGGGTGAGGCCCTAGGAGGAACTTCAGCAGGCAAGGGAAAGACCCACCTGCCCATTTCACATGTGGGGAAACCAAGGCTGAAAAGGGAGGACCTGGCTGAAGGTCAGGCGGGCCTCCAGGTGGCTGCCTGGGAGGTGGGGGTCCCTGCCAGGGAGGGACCTCCTCTGGACTCAGCCCTGGGAGGGCTCTCAGGAGGAAGGCCTTACTACCCATTTTCCAGATGGAGTAGCTGAGGCAGAGCGGACAGAGACCGTTGCCTCAGGCCACATAGCTCATGCGGGCCCCGCCGGGAAGGTCTGGCTCCCACCCAGGCTGGGTCTGCTGTGAATCTCAGGTGCCCACGAGGATAGGGGTCAGGGTGGAGGGAGACCTGGAGTCCCCTGGAGGGAGGCCCGCCAAGGGACCGTTTCCCTATTGCCAGCCCCTTGGTGACTCTAGAGCTCCAGGCAAGAGACAGACTGAAGACTCAGGTGTGGGGGGAGTCCTGGTGAATGGCTCCATCCCCCTGTGGCTGCCCTTGGAGGGCCTTCTCGGCGCTCAGGACGCCGGCGGGCCATGGCATGGGCTCTGGTCAGGTGGAGTCCCCCTGACCTCCACAGCTGTCATTTGCGGGACGCTGCCCAGACTTCACAGTTTGTCTCTGGGAGACCTGGTCTGCCCCCTGTCCCCTAGGCCTGCCAGTGTCCCCTGGGCTTGCCTCGTCTTCTGGGGCCATGAGGTGGTGGGCAGGGAGCAGACAGGTGTGACGCTTCTTTGTTGAATCTAGATCTTTCTTTCAAATGGAAAACTGTTATGCAACCCAGCTCTGTGTGGACAGGGCGGGGCTGACCGATTCGGGGGGGCACAGGAGAGGAAGAGGAGGGTGAGGGAGGATGGCTGGAGGTCACTGCGGTCTGGCTGCCACCTTCTGAAGGAAGGAGAACTGTCTGGTGGCAAATTCCCGGATGCCGGGCTCTGGGTCTTTTTTGAGATCTTCAAAAGCTCCAGGGGAGGAGACACAAGTCAGAGGTGACCCGGGGTCCCGTCTGCCCACAGCCCCGTCCTGGTGGAGGGAGCCTGGGGTCTGGGCCCCTCCTTCCAGCAGGGGTGGGGGCAGCAGCGGGACGTCACCAGACTCCACCTCCTCTGCCTCCCAGGCCTGGGGTGCTGCCCTCCCCAACCCCACCTCTTCCTTGGGAGCCTCAGGTGGCGTGAGTGGGTGTGAGCCCCCATCTCACACTCAAGGTGGGGGGACGTGGGGTTGCTTACTGGAGAACAGCAGGTTTGTGTCTGCACTGTTCACCATCTGGCACACGGCCTGGGGCTGGTAGCAGAGGGTGTGACCTGTGTGAGAGATGGAGGCGCCGGCCGGTGGCGGGGGCTTGCTGGCGGGTGGGGGCTCAGACCCTTTCCTGCCCGTCGGGGCCCCTCGCCCCCACCCCTCCTCTCTGCCCTCCGTTGCGGCGGCCTGGCAGCCGAGGGGCAGGGCGCGGGGGCAGGGCCGGCCGGAGGGTCCTGAGCCCTGCCGCCCGCTCACCTATGAAGAGCGCCGCCCAGGTCTTGACGTGCTGGTGGCGGCTGTGCAGGGAGCGGAGGGCCTGCGCCAAGTGGATGCCGAACTCCTCCTGGCTGTGCGTCATCTGGCCGGAGGACAGCGCGCCACGCTGGCTGGACCGCGGCCCCC
>NC_138372.1:168764343-168783491 GCF_054177405.1 Leptonychotes weddellii
GCCCCCGCGGCCGGGTGTGCGGTGCGCACCGCACGAGAGCCGCGAGCCTGGAGCCCGGCCCCAGCTCGCCCTCCCGGCCTCCCCGCCGCGGCAGCGGCTCCCTCGCCCAGGCCCCTCACCAGGCAGGTCCAGAGGAAGTGGCGGGCGCTGAGGCCCCTCTCCCAGGCCAGAGTGCAGAACAGGGTGTGCCGAAGGGGCCACCGGAGCAGCACCGCGCAGCGGTACAGGGCAAACTTGGCCTGCTGCAGGGGCAGCCGGCGCAGGGGTCAGCGGCCGCCCGGGCGCTCCGCGCAGGAGGGCTGTCCGCTCCCCAGACCACGAGCTTCATGTGGGGTCTGAGGCCCGGTGCCGTCCTCCGAGGCCGTCCTCTCAGCCGCCCTCCGCCCCGGGCCAGCCCTCACTGCTGCCCCAGGCGGCCCCATTCCTCCCATTCCCTTTGGAACTGGCCGCGTGTTGCCCGTCTTCCCGACGGCCAGGATCCTGGGGAGCCGGGCTGTGTCTTACTGGCCACAGCACAGGGCACGGCTGGCGCCTGGGGAAGCTTGATCATTTCACCACGTTCAGTGAACGACCCGAGCCTCCAGCCTGTGTCCGGTGCTGGGGACACAGCCGTGAGTGCAACAGGCCGGGTCCTGCCCCCACGGACCGCACAGCTGCGCGTGTGCACAGGGTGGACCTCAGTCCACCAGGGAAGACACCCCGGGTCCACACTGCTGCCCCAGGGAGCAGCCTTGCCCTCGGGCGGCCCTACCGCCATCTGCAGAGCCTCAGCCCCCGGCCCCCACCCCTCACGGCCACCTGTGGGTCCCCAGCCCCGCCCAGGAGAAAGCCCCTCAGCAGGCACTGACCGTGACGACCGCCGGACAGCGGTCCTTCAGGTGCAGGAGCAGGGGCACCATGCTCTGGTGTACCTGGGTCCGCAGGCCGCTTAGCTCCCTGCCCGCCACGGCTGCCACCAGGTCCCCGAACAATGCCATGGCCGCCGCTCGGATCCCATCCCGCTCCTGCGAGGCAGGGGCTCAGAGCCTCAGCCGAACCCGCCTGGGGCCCCCATCCCCACCCAACCGGGACCCCCACCCTGTGGAGGGGATGGGGCTCAGTTCCTGCGGCTGAGCCCCTTCCCCAGGCTCTGGGCTCCCGGGGCAGGGCCGTGCCTCCCCACGTCAGACAGGCCCCCTCGCGGGTCCCAGGCCTTCCGCAAGGACCTGAACTCATGTCTCCTTCACTCACAATCTCATCCTGACTACCCAAGGGTCACGAATGCGGCTGGGGGAGGGGGCGGAGCTCATCCCTCTAGTTCCCCAGTGAAGGGAAACAGTCCTTGTGGACGCGGGACAAGTCGGGAAGGTGAGGACCGCGGGGCTGAAGGGGTGAAGGCTGCCTCGGGTCCAGCCTCGTGGAGAAGGGGCCGAGCGCCACCTGGCGGCCACTCGGCCCGGCTCGGCCCAGGTGTCCCAGTTGCACACCCAGGTATCTCCCCGGGGTCTCCCCAGCCCAGGTGGAGGGAGCTGGGGTCCCCTGCCTTTGAGGACCAGGGGTAGGCACAGGAGGGGCACAGGTAGGGGCACCCTGCCTCCACCCGGGGGCACTCACGTCATCAAAAAAGAAGCGGGCGTTGATGGCGACCCCGAGGCTTTGGGCGCCCGCACCGTGTGCCCCCAGGCGGTGCAGCATGTCCGACACGGTGCCCATGACCTGCACGACCACCTGCTCGCTGTTCTGGAAGAAGCCGTCGAGGAAGGGCGGCAGCTGTCCACGGAGCAGGCTTCCCTGGGGGTGGTGGGGGCCGGTGGGCTGAGGGCGCCGGGACGGGCTACTCCTGTGCCCT
This sequence comes from Leptonychotes weddellii, assembly GCF_054177405.1. Taxonomy (NCBI): domain Eukaryota; kingdom Metazoa; phylum Chordata; class Mammalia; order Carnivora; family Phocidae; genus Leptonychotes; species Leptonychotes weddellii. The sequence goes on from NC_138372.1 coordinate 168,766,172, forward strand.
GCCCCAGCCTGCCAGTTGCAGCTGGAACCAACTCGGGCCCTCCCCCGCGGCCCCTCCCCAGCCCCCATCCTGGCCTGGGCACCTGCATCCCCCTGCATGCCTGCCCGGCACTGTGCCCCCACCTTGCTGGGATCCCATCCTGGCTCTGCGCACAGGGCAGCTGTGCTCCTAGCTCTGGTCTGCCCACAGGAGCTGTGTGGGCAGGGATGGGGCTTTCCCTCTCTGAGGGGGGCCTCCCGGGGTTAAGGGATATTAACCCCTGGCTAGTGGGCTCCCAGCTGCTTCTTCTTCCGCCTGTCCCCATGCTGGCCAGAAGGCCCCTCGCCCAGTCCTGGAGACCACCCTCCCCTTCCTCCTCCTCACCCTGCCTTCGCCCCCGTTCCCGGCCTCCCTGTGGGTCAGCCGGGGCCTGGGGGCAGGACGAGACAAGGTTGGTGAGGTGTGCATGGACTGAGCTCACTGGCCCCTCCCATCACAATGACCACTTGCCACATTTACACTACTTTACACAAGACTGAGTTCATTTTCAGCCAGTTCTGTCTGCTCGTCTTGTTTGCCTGGCGATGGATAACTGTCCAGATGAACGGCTGGACGGCAAGATGTCGGCAAATGGATGTTTCCCGCCATTGGGCCCCTTGATAGCGTGTGAGAGCCAGGGTGATTTTTACAACTTTAAAACAAGTTTTAGGCCACATCATTGGCTTCCTGAGCTGTTTGGTTTACAATATTAAACTTTTTCAGCCAATGAGTCAATTAACAGCAACAAACCCTTTCTGAGCATCTACTGGGCCCAGTGAGGGTGCTGGGATAGGACCAGGGTTCTGGCAGAGGATGGAATAGGCAGAATGGGGTTTAATGGGAAAGACCAGAAATAAATGAAGCACGCACAACACAATGCGTGTCAGAGGGTGGCAAGCAATCTGAGAGAAGAGGGGATGGAGCAGGCTGCAGTGGAGGCCGTGGGGGTGGTGGTGGTTAAAAATATTTAATTTTAAGTGACTAGGATCAGAGAAAGTGTCACCAAGAAGGTGACCACTGAGGGAATTCTTACAGAGGTGCTGGAAAACCATACCAGCATAGGGCACAGCATGTGCAAAGGCCCTGAGGCAGGAGCACACCTGCTCTGTTTGTGAGCAGAGGAGAGACTGATTCAGATCATCACAGGAGCCTACTGGCTGCTGGGGGGGGGGCTGCACCGAAAAGGAGAAGGGGCAGCTGTTGGGACCAGGCAGGGGGGTGTAGTGGTCTGGGGGAGATGCTGGAGGTTTCAGTGAGGGCAGCAGGGCAGTGGGAGAACAGGTGCATTCTAGGTTTGCTTGTGATGGGTGGGTGGATGAATGGATGGATAGGCAGATGGGTGGGTGGATGGGCAGATGGATGGATGGACAGATGGACGGATGGACAGATGGATGGGCAGATGGGTGGGTGGATGAATGGATAGGTGGACGGATGGATGGGTGGAAGGGTGTATAGGTACAGGGAGGAGTGGATGGGCAGATGAATGAGGAAGTGCTAATCTCCCTTACTAAGTACCTACGATGTGCCATGTGCAGGGCAAAGGGCTTTGCCAGGAGCGACCTTAATGGAGATCTCTTAACCATGCGGAGACATGTAAGGTGAACAAAATGGGAGTGAAGTGAGCTGACAGGCAGAAGGCTGCAGAATCTCTTTGGAACCTGGCCCTGGCATGGCCCCTCTGCCATCAGACGCTTTCTGCCACAAGCCCTGAAAGTCCTTATGTTCAGCAGAAGAGATGGCGTCTGGGCATCTTGCCGTCTTCTTGGGTGTTCATGTAGCCCCTGAGGTGGATGGGGGAGGTGGAGGCCGTGTACCTCTGGATCAGGTGGGAAAATCTCTCTGACATTTCTCTTGTATGGCAGCAGTCACCGGCAGGTCCCCCACCGGGGCCAGGGATAAAAGGCTGCAGCCTGTGACAGCAAATGGCTGGAGGACTCAGCTGCATGGACTCAGCACGGCACTCATTGACAGGTGCTATGACCACTCCCCTGTCACAGAGATGGACACTGACTCCTGCCAAGGCGCTGAAGAAACGTGCCCGCTAGAAAGTGCTGGGGTGAGGATGGGATGGGCCTGGTAACCTGCTGGGTCACCTGAGCGCCCCACCGTGGCATGGCGCCCTAGGAAGCCACAGCAGGGGCGACATCGGGCTCCAGTGAGATGGCCAGATGCCCCGGGGGCTGTGTCTCGAGCCTTCTCTCCTGCCTCTTTGCTAAGGCCCCCTGCTGTTCATCATGGGATGTGGGCTGTTCCAGTGATGGGGGGTTGGATGGGGATGGATGGGTCACCGGGGGATGGAAAGTCCTGCCCCTGAGATTCTCAGGGCAAGTTCCCCCCTGAGGGCCAGGCTTGGGTGCCACCTGGTGGGCCCCTCCTTGGCCCCTGGAGGTCTGCGATAGTGTTGTCTCCCTCCTGGGTGTGGAGGGGACATCATCCCCGGGGAATAGACACTCTACCCCTCCCACAACCCTACCGAGAGGCCATCACCAGCCCCATTCTACAGATGAGGACACTGAGGCCTGGAGAGGTGGTCACGTGTCCCCAGCTACACTGCGGGAAGGGACAGAGCCAGGATTCCAACCCAGTAGGCCCACCCACACCCCATGCACCCAGCTGCTCTGGTGGGGTGTGTATGTGTGTATGCGACAGGCCCTTACCTTCTCTGGGTGGAAAAGGATGTTTCCTAGGCCCTGCAGGCTCAACACACGGACCTCAGGGCTGGGGTCCCTGAGGCTTCGGGCCAGCGCAGTCAGGGCAGCCTGTCTGGGGAGCACCTCCAGCAGGGCAGGGCTGTAGAGGAACTGGGGCAGTCCCCAGGGGCAGGCGGGTCAGGCCTGGCACCTTCTTGTAGGGAGCCTCCGTCTGCGTCTGGGGGCAGGGCTCGAGGACCGGGGTCTGGCAGGGGTGTTGGGGAGGGCTGTGGGTCAGCACTCTCTGGGTATCTTGGCTAACACGTATTTGAAACTCACCTCCACGCTGCCTCAACTCTTCCATGTATGGCTGGGAAGCCAAAGCCCAGAGGGGGAAAGAGCCTTGCCTGATGTCACACAGCAAGGCTGGGGCCAATGTACAGCCATGGCCTGGCTCATGGGACACCTGGGGATGGAGCCCCGCAGAGGGTGGCTCAGACCTTCCTGCTGTGGGTGGGGTGGGGAGCGGCACCGGGCTTTGGTTTGGGGTTCTCCCTGTTATGGAGATGCCACACCAGCCCCGCCATGGCCCCAGCCTCAGTGGCAAGGCCGGCCACAGCCCCGCGCCTCTCCAGTTCTAACCAGGGCCCTCTTGGCCTCCCAGGCCCTGGGGCGGAGCTGAGCCCAGTTCTGCCTGACCGGCCAGCTCTATGGGGGTCAGGCCAGGGAGGGCGAGGTGGACTGACAGGTTCGTCCAGGCCACAGGCTGACGGGGGCCTGAGAAGTGGGGGGCCCAGCCAGGATCCCCAGGCCGTGGACCGCCCTGGAGCCAGAAGGGGAAAGGAAGGGGTAGGAGGGGTCATCTGGATGGGCCTCCATCCAGGCAAGGTCCTGAGGGGGGCTCTGAGGCAGCTGGAGGAAGAGGCTGTGTCTGAGGGCTCCCCCTCTCCCTGCCCAGGCGCCTACCTCAGTGAGGATGAGGATGGCCGCCTTCCTCTCCCGCTCCTCCTTGCTCTGCAGGCTGGGCAGCAGCAGGCCGGTCACTGCCTTGATCTGCTTGCAGTGGTTCTGCACCATGGCCCTGGGGCGAGGGGAGGAGGGCAGGGCAGGGCCTGGGCGTGCGGGTGCGGCCCGGGCTCCACCTGCCACCACCCCCAGGCCCAGCAGGTGGGGCTGGGCACCCATTGCTTGGAGTTTTTGTGATGCCCCTCTGTACCCCCTGGCCGCCCACTGGTTTCCAGGCCTGGGCTGGGTGTGTGGGAGACAGAGGAGCAGGCCCCTGGTGGCCTCCGGCCGGGGTGGAGCTAGCTGAAGACGCCTGTACCCACGGGCTCCGGGTGGGTGTGCGTGTGACCAGGCCCGAGGACGCGTGTGAGTTCGTGGGGGCTGTGCTCACGGGCGGGCCCTGGAGGTCACCATGGCCAATACACTCAGCTTCCTGGGCAGGTGGTGGCCTGGGTCAGGCCCTGTCCCCTGCCCTGGCCCCCCTCCTACCTGGCCAGGAGACCCACGCCCTGCGGGTAGGTGTGGATGGTGGTGAAGAGCTTCCAGGCGCCCTGCAGCTCCAGGTGTGCAAAGTCCTGCCAGTGCCCCGTGGTGGACAGCAGACTTTTCAGCGCTTCCAGGGACGTGCTGCAGGGGGATAGGGGGGTCACGGGCCAGCCCTGCCACTGGGGACGGGGCCCGCTGGCCTGGGTGGAAAGGTCCATTCTAGTTCCTGTCCTGGCCCAGGGCCCCAGCAGCCCTGAGGCCTCCCTGCGGGTGAGGCCTGGTATGGGCGGGAGCTGTGCTGGCTGAGGGGGCAGCAGGAGTCCATTCAGGCCCCTGGCCTGGGCTCTAGGATCAGTTGCTGGGTCAGGAGACTGGAGGTGCCCCTTTAGGAGTGGGGGGCACTGTGGGAGGGTGTGAGATTGGCCTGGGGCACAGACAGTGTGAGATGTGCCTGGAGCATCTCAGGGGGCCCCTGGTTGTGTCCGGGGCTGGCTTTCCGAGGCCGCAGCTCTGGGGACAGGGCTGGAGATCAGTGGGCTCCCACGGCTCGGGGTACAGAGGGGCCCGGCTGAGCCTTGGGGGATGGTGCCATTTAAATGTGGGGCTGAGAACCCGAAGAGGGTGCTGCGGGGAGGGAGGAGGCGAGCTGGGGAGCATGGTGTCCTGCGAGCCCGGAGAAGTGTCCCCTTGCCACCCTGGACGCCGCTCTGCCCTCAGGGGACACAGGTTCCACTGGCCACAGGTGCGTGTGCGCTCAGGAAAGTACACCAGACACAAAGCAAGGCAGGACCTTGTGCTCATCGGCTACCAGAGGTGCGAGTGCTCTGTCCTGGTCACGTGGCCCGCCGGGACAGCGGAGGCAAAGCCCAGCTCGGCCCCCAGCTCCAAGCCCGCTTAGCGATGTTTCGGTTATAGGCCCAGGGCTGCCCCTAGCTCTGCAGGCGGGACATGGGGAGAAGGCGGGGAATGCAGGCCCCGGAATAGCAGGGCGGCCCCACTCGGTGGCCTGTCTCCCATCCCAGCCACCCTGCGCCTTGTCACATCTGCCTGGCCCCGTGTGACTGGTTGAATCACCCTGGATGTGTGAGCAAGGCCCCAGGATGAGGCTGTCAGCTCTGACCAGGCATGATTCTGAGCAACACCCAGTGTCAAGGGATGGAGTTCCACGCCGTCAAAGTCCCCGGTGGCGTCAACCCAACGCCAGGTGGCTGGTCCTGTCACCCCAAGATAGGCCCCTGAAAGCAGCATTTTCCAGGTCACTGGTCTCAGCCAGAGTGACGACAGTTTCAGGAGAAGGGGACGTCAGGGTGGAGTAGCGCTCTGTCCCTTCCGTGTCGACTCTTGGAAGCTTCCGGTCCCCGGGCACCCAGGCCATCAGTATGCAGGGTTGCCGTGCCCCAGCAGCTGCACCGGGGCTCTGGAAGACGGCATTCGGCCGACTTGGGCATTCTCGGGTGGATCAGCACCCCCTGCAGGACCCTGAAATCTGGAACCACCCCCAGCCTAGGACGCCCAGTGATGCCCAGCCACGCGCGTGGCCTGGAATCCACGCAGCCCCCAGACCAACTGGACACGGAGGCCCTTGAGCATGAGCCCGGCCATGCGGGTTCCGAGGCTGTCCCCCCTCAGCCTGACCCCAGCGACGCCCGCCCCAGGGGCAGCCGGACTGCACCCCCCGACACCCGACGGTGAACTTGTACGGTAGCCTTCGGCTGTGGTAGAACGCACGCGACACATTTCCCATGTTACCCGCTTCTGCGACGGTTCGGCGGAACTAAGCGCATTTCGCATCGTCCAGCTGTGGAAAGTGTCCCCGTTCCAGGGCACGCCCCTCCCCCAGCCCCGGGCGCCCCCGTCCGCGCTCCGTCTGCAGGGGCGTGGCGGCTCCAGGCCCTCCGCGCAGTGCGGCTCGTGCGGTGTGTGTCCCTCGGGGACCGGCTGATCTGGCGCAGCGCCCGTGAGCACACGGCGCAGCCCTGTTGTAGCGGGTCAGCATGGCCCCCGGTTTCCTGATCCGGGCATCCGGTGACGGACACTGGGGCGGCTTCCACATCGTGGCTCCTGGGAAGGATGCTGCTGTGCACACGGTGGGTGGGCAGCCGGGTCGCTGTCTCGGGCCACCTGCCCAGACCTGGGACAGCTGGATCACGTGGTGATTCTGTGTTTGACCCTTCGAGGAGCTGTCCCACTGTTTTCCGCAGTGGCTGCACCATTTTACAGCCCCACCCTCGGGGGCTGTGTTGGGAGGTGGCCGTCCTCCCGCGTGTGAGGGTCTCCTGTGTCACCAGCATCTGCCGCCTTGGCTGCGCGTGCGGACGGGCTGAGGGGAGCAGGGCGGGGCGGGTGTGCGAAGCCTGCGTGGGGTGGGCACCGAGCTGGGCGTCCCGAGCATCGTCCGTCTGACCCCCCGACGCTTCGGGCACCGTCCGCTGGGGTCCCCAGCAGTGCCATGCGGACATGAGGCCCTGGCCTCGTCTTTTGGGCCTGGAGTCCAGACGCCCTCTCAGGAGTCCCCCGGTCTCATGTGAGCCGCAGGAGGGCAGCGCTGGGTCCTCCTCACCCGGACAATGCCCACTCTGGCCACCCACCCCCAGTGCTGATCAGACCCTGCCACTCCCTCTGCACAGAGCCCTCCGTGGCTCCCCACTGCTCTGGTATATAGGCTGACTTCGAGGCCTCCTTCCTGTGCCCTCCCTGCTGCCCCCTCCCCCTAAGTCTCTCTGCCCTCCCTGCCCCCACCCAGGGACTTCAACCATCAGTCAGGTGTCAGCTCAGATGTTCGGTCCTCAGGGACCACACGGCAGGTCGCATGCTCCGGGTCATCCTCTGTGGAGGCGGTGACTCTCAGGGCCCTCTCCGTAGTGAGTCATCTGTCCGTCTGTCACCGGGCCATCACCTGACCCCCTCTGCGTTTCCCGGGGCTGTGAGCTCCTGAGCAGAGGGACCCATCTCTGGTGATCAGCGTGGTCTGGGGCACAGCAAGCGCCTGCCGGTACCGAAGTGCCGACAGTGGGGACACAATGGCCCCTACAAATGCTGACAAGGACGGCCGTCCATCAGGCCTTCTACTTCTCCTTTCCTCCAAGAGCTGTAGGGAGCATGGAGTGGGGGTGGGGGCACGGCTGAGGCCACCGGCCAAGGGTCGGCTGGGCCAGGAGAGGAGGCAGGTCTGGGCAGGGCTGCGGGGACCCCGGGGTGGTAAGAGAGGACAGAGGCTGGGACAGGGTGCCATGTCGGCTCCTCCCTGCTCCGGAGTCCTTGCTCACCTCCCTGGGAAGTCACACCTCCCTGCAGATTCCAGGGCCCCCAAGACCATGACATACCAACTGGGCAAATGGACAAGGTGCTGGGGCTGGGGTCAGGCAATCGAACCCTCACCTTCCCCTTCACCGAGTGTTGGCCACTTGTCCAGGGTCACTCATTAGGTTGGGTCCAGAACAGAGGCTGCCCAGTCCACCAACGCTCCTGACACTCACAGCCATGAGGGCAGGGACCCCTGTCACCATACAGAGTGCTCATGGGGGAGGTTAGGATGGGGTCTTGGATCTCAGATCCAGGCCCGGACAGCATATCATTACTAATTGCTTGTTGGTTCCTTGTCAAGTGCCAAAACCCAGGACTGTGGACTGTGTTTTAAGTAAAAAATCTTTAAATTTAAAGCTTTAGGTTTATTTTTATCTATTTATTTTTAAAGCTTTAAGTTTAAAAGACAAGTAATCAGGAGACGAGAAGCAAAAAGAAGTACCAGGCACTATAGGGAGGTACTGAAAATTAACTTTAAATATGAGCTTCCAGGGGTGCCTGGGTGGCTCAGTCATTAAGCGTCTGCCTTCAGCTCAGGTCATGATCCCAGGGTCCTGGGATCGAGCCCCCCATCGGGCTCCCTGCTCTGCAGGGAAGCCTGCTTCTCCCTCTCCCACTCTCCCTGCTTGTGTTCCCTCTCTGGCTGTCTTTCTCTCTGTCAAATAAATAAAACCTTAAAAAAATAAATAAATATGAGCTTACTGGCAGCCAGGGCAAAAGGAAAATATGGTGGTTGTACTTATAAGTGGTCCGAGAGAGTGTCTGAAATAAAGAGAAATCAGATGCCCCATGAGAATTAAAGAGTCAATCCATGATGGAGAAACTAAAGGAAGCCCCCTTTGTGGGGCAGGATGGACATTGACTGGAGGAGGACCTAGCTGAGAACTGACTGAAGCAGTTACTGTCTCTAAGAAAGGGGCTCTGTTTGTCAGAGATGCAAAGGAAAGAGAAGGTCGCCCAGGCAGGGCTGGCCATGATTTTGCAGCCCCGCCAGGGCGAGGATGCCATGCCCAAACCCCCACTTGCTGGTCCCAGAGGCCGGCCCAGCTCCGCAGGATGCCGGGGACCTCGGAGCCCTAGGAGTCTGAACTGCCTCTAGGCTCACTGAGCTGCCACCCAGTGTCCGGTGCCATCTCCACGCGGCCAGGGGCACCCACAAGACAGGAAGCCTCTCAGCTGTGGGTGTCCAGATCCCCTCCTTGGCCTTGTCCCCCTAGATGGTGCCAAAGCTGCCAGGCATCAGAGCCTGGATGGCAGGGATCCACCTGGGTGACAATGCCCTCTGAGGCCCTGGGAGCGGCTGCCAACCTCCCGACAACCCCTGGCCATTGGCTGGCATCGCTGTTGGTTGGCCTGTCCTTCCTTCGGGCCCCTTTGGGTTTCCCTCTGGGTAAGGTGGGGCCCAAGTCTTGTGCCTGCTCCGGGGAGGGTATGGGAGCCCCACCTGGGCAATTAGAGTCCCACACGCTCCTGTGGCCCAGATGATCGGTTCAGGGGTAAGCATGTGATCTAAGACAGGCCAGTCAGAGCCAATGGGCTACGCCTGGGGTGAGAGTCTGTCCCTCAGTTGCTGGGGTCACCTCCCTCCGCTCTGGAGAGGACTCACCTAGAGAGAGGCCCAGCAGCTGGGGTGGGGCGAGAGGGCAGGTGCTGTTTGAGCATGTCCATCCAGCCGGTCAGAAAAGAAGGCTCCCAAAGTGACCCAGTGAGACAGACGGACACCTGTGCTCTCTGTGGGAACCCAGTGAGACGGACGGACGTCTGTGCTCTCTATGAGAACCCCAGTGAGACAGACGGACACCTGGGCTCTCCGAGGGAGCCCAGTGAGACAGATGGACACCTGTGGTCTCTATGGGAGCCCCAGTGAGGCGGACGGACACCTGTGCTCTCCGTGGGAACCCAGTGAGACGGACGGACACCTGTGCTCTCGGTGAGAGCCCAGTGAGACGGACGGACACCTGTCCTCTCTGAGGGAACCCAGTGAGACAGACAGACACCTGTGCTCTCCGTGGGAACCCAGTGAGACAGACGGACACCTGTGGTCTCTATGGGAGCCCCAGTGAGACGGACGGACAGCTGTGCTCTCGGTGGGAGCCCAGTGAGACGGACAGACAGCTGTGCTCTCCGTGGGAGCCCCAGTGAGACAGATGGACACCTGGGCTCTCTATGGGAACCCAGTGCGACGAGGGACACCTGTGCTCCCTGGGAGTTTCCATTCCACAGGGTGCAGATAAGAGTTGGTAGGCTGTGCTGGCCTTGGGAGTGGAACAGCAGCGCGGGAGTAGGACCACTATTTTAGAGAAGGTGCTTTGAGAGACTCACGGGAGGTTAGGCTATCTGGGGCCGAGCATTCCAGGAAGAGGGGGCAGGAAGTGCAAAGGCGCTGAGGCAAGAGCACTCTGGGTTTAAGGAACAGCAGGGAGACCTCTGAGGCCGGAGCAGACCGTGTGAGCAAGGGGTGTGTGGCAGGAAATGGGGTCCTGGAGGCAACAGGGAGCCAGAGGGAGAGGGGCCTTTGGGCCACTGAAAGGATCTGGCTCTTTCTGAATTAGGTGGGGAGGGACAAGGAGGCATGGGGCCATGGACATGTTTTGAATCTGGGCTGCAGCGTGGAGGCAGGTGAGTGGGCTGGGGGTGGGGGGAGGTGGGGGGCAGGAGAGCAGGGAGGCTGGGTCCATGCGGGCAGGTGCAGGGCTGGCGGGGAGCGGATGGAGGGAGATGGTTCACTGCAGCTCCCCCCTAGCCCTCCTACGTACGTTCTGGGAGGAGAACGTTTTATTAGCTTATTAGGGAGATTCATGCAGTTTGCATGGTCGATCTGAATAAAAAAGGAACTTTATGCATATTCGAATTCACAAGCAATATGAGAAGAGACATTTTTTTCCAGTGACGCGCCTTGGGTAGAGCTGTTATAACTGACAAATTACGTGAAGCACATCGTAATACAAACAAATGAAGAGTCAGCCCCAGCGTTTTTTAAACACTAGCTTGTTGGATTTCTCAAGACATGACCTAGCGTGGAGGGAGGGCAAGGCAGCCAGCCTGGACAGTGGCGGAATATAGCTGGGTGCGGACCCTCCTACACACGGGTCCCGTCCATGATGCGCAGCGGGGGGGGTGGGGGGGTGGGGGGGCAGAGGCCGCAACTGTCACGTCAGGGCAAAAATGCACCAGGGTCAGAGCCATGCACAAGGGGACCCAGAGGGGCTCAGCAGTGGCCAGGGCCCTGCCCTGCCATTCCACAGTCTCTAGCTCAGCTACTCATGGGCATGCTGTGTGTCTTGGGGAAAGCCTCTAACCCTCTCTGAGCCTCAGGTTCCTTATGTGTACAGTGGGGAAGACAACATTCATCTCACGGAATTCCTGCAAGGACCACATTAAGGGAAGATGGCAAGGGCTGTTCCGTGAAGTCCTCACCTGCTAGCAGGCACTGAGTGTCTCTGCTGCCAAGTGACCTCGGGGAGCCCGGGAACAGACCCCATGCCTGCCCTGAGTCCCTCCGTGCTGACTGCTGCACTGACCATCGTGGTGTTCAGGGGTTGACTTGTGTCCCACCAAAGCTGTGCCCAAGTCCTAAACCCTGTACCTGTGAATGTGCCCTTATTTGGAAACAGGGTCTTTGCAGCTGGAATCGAGTTAGGACGAGGCCAGTAGGTTGGCCCTAATCCGGTATGACTGGTGTCCTTATATGAAAGGGAAACCGGCACAGAGACACGCAGGGGAGAGCAGCAGGTGAAGAGGGACGCAGAGGGGGCAGCGACGTCGGCAGGCCAGGGAGCACCGGGAGAGGAAGAGGCCGGGAGCGTCCTCCCCTACAGGCTTCAGAGGGAGCGCGGCCCCGCTGACGCCTTGCACTTGGACTCGAGCTTCCAGAGTCGAGCCTGCAGGCGCGTGCATCTGTGAGCCGCCGGGTGCTACTGCGCTCTCAGCTCTAGGAAGCTAATACCCGTCTTTGTCCACGTCCCTGCAGGTGGAGCCTGCGCTCCAGGCTTACCTCTGCGGGCTGGACGTGGCCGCCTCGGGGGCCTTCTGGCCGGGCTGGGGCTCCTCCAGCAGGTTCAGCTCCAAGATGTAGTGCGTCTGGGTGAGGAGGGCCAGGAGCATCTCGGGGTAGGCCTCTTGCACCGCCTTCTTGAACTCGCGGGCAAACTGCAGCTCATGCAGGGTGTTCATGGCCTGTCGGGGGCAGGGGCACGTCTGACCTGCATCTTCCTCCTGTCACAGCCTCCGGGACCAGGGCCATATCTCTGAGATGTCCCTCGGGGGGCCCTGGCCCTCTTGGTTCCCTCCCTGGACCCACTTGAGGGCCTGTGCCCTCCATCCCAGCAAGTCCCGGGACAGCGCCCCCACCGGCCCGTTCTGTCTGCAGTCCGCCCGTGTCCAGCCCCTGATCCGTGGCCTGGCAACAAGGCGGCATGGGTCTGTGCTCCCCATGGGACGTCACCACAGAGGTCTCTAATGAGTGACAGCCGGGGGGACACATGACCCCGGAAGGCAGGGCTACCAGACAGCAGCTCCGAGCTTCCTGTGCCCATCGGAGCATTCGGTCCAGAACATTCTTGGGGTGGAGGACAGCACTGGGCAGTCATGACAAGGGCAGGCCAAGGCTTGGGGTGTGGCGGGACACGGAGGAGGCCCCCTGCTGGCCCCATGCTGCTGTGTGGTTTCCGACAGGAAGGGCCGGCAGCAGCGGGGGGCTGGGGTGCTCAGGAGAAGGACCGAGGGCCGGGCATAGACACAGGGTGGAGCTCCCCTCTGCTGCCGTGTTCAGCCATCGCACATCTGTGCTCAGGCAGCAGCGTGTCTAGGGGGCTCCGGGTGGGGAGGGGCTCTGGGGGGCTCTGGGGTGGGGGGTGTGGGTCTCAGCCTGGGAGAAAACGGGCTCGGGCCACAGCTGCTGCCTCATCAGAGTCCAGCCAAGGACAGGTGTGGCCGTGTTAGGACGTGAGCCCCTGTTCCTGTGGCCGTGCAGGGAGAAGGGCTGGCTTGGGTCGGGGGTGGGCAGGGGGTTCCTACAGGAGGCAAGAGGCAGCCTCAAGATTCCTCCAAAATCTACAGCCCCAGGCCCCAAGTGTGGACAGAGGGGCCACCATTGTCCCCACACTCTTCCTCCGCCGGAACCTGCCTCCCGAAGCCCTTGTGCTCCGAGGCCACCCGCCCAGCGAGTCCCACATCCTGGGTATGCGCCACGCACCTGGTCCAGCCCTTCAGGACCACCACTGTCCCACTTCTTGGAGGGGGGACAGGCTCTGTAGCAGTCCAGAGCCCTTGGCCAGGAAGTGGGGGGTTGGGCCTGTGCGGTCAGCCCCTGCCCTGCAGCCTCGGAGGCCCCCTGTGGGTCGGCTTCCACGGCCTGGACACGGGGCTGCCCCTCCCTGGGGCTGGGCGCCCCGAGGCTGCGCCCGATGCCGCCAGTATGGACACGCGCACGAGAGGCCAGCCCCCACTCGGCGGCAGCCGGGGCGGTGTCCAGGGAGCGGCGGCGGACACTCACAGCGAGCGAGCGCAGGCGGGGCTTGTCCTTGGGCTGGGGGCTGCCGTCTCTGGCCCCGGCGGGCAGTGGCCGCTCCCGCAGCCAGGCCAGCAGCATGGCCAGTACCAGGCGGCTCACGGGCTGCTCGGCCCCCAGGGCCCTCCACAAGCGGAAGGCGTGGCTGCAGGCAAAGAGGGGTCATGAGGGCAGCCCTGCTCGCGCTCAGCCGCACCAGCAGGCCACCAGGGCCTCAGGGGCCAAGGGAGGAGGCTGGGCTGGATCCCGCGTCGGACCCTGGCCGCGGGGAGCCCCTGGGGTGGAGGAGAGCATGGAGGGGAGAGTGGGCAGCAGGGACAGGAGTGTGTGTGGCCTGTGGGACAGGCGGGAGACAGAGGGACAGCCGCCCTGGTCCAGGTGCCTGGGCCTCCCCACTTCCAGGGTCTGTCTTCCAGGCTCCCCGCACCCCAACTTCAGACTCTCTGTCCCCTCAAAGGCTCCTAAGTACTGACAGGACACATGCAGTTGACTCCTGCCCTCTGTCCTCTTCTCTTGCCTCTGGGCCTCCACATCTGCCATTGTTCCCCGTGCTTAGAGCACGCCTCCCCACCGGGCCTGCACCCACTCAGCCGTCAGCACCTCTGCCTGGAGGCCTGCCCTGGCTGCCTCCTCCTAGCCTGGGTTTGCTGGGGTCCAGCTCTCGGGCCCACCCCGGGTCAAGTGGGTCCATCAGCAGTATACACAGAGCTTTACAGTGTCCTTGTGCTCATTTTGCAGATGGGGAAACTGAGGACTGATCGGGCCCTGCCTGTGACTGGGGAGCTGGGGCTAGAGGCCAGGTCTGCCCGGTCCTGTGGTCTTTCCATTTGGTCCACGGACATGGACCTGTGAGTCCTGGGGAGGCGTGGGCTTTGGGGCTCCTGAGATGTCGGTGACCCTGACGGCTCTCTGTTTTCTGTGGTCTTTGGTGCCGAGTGCTGGGTGGAAGGGGCTGGAGGGGCAGGGGTGGGGACTGGGAGGCCACAGTGGGGGCCTGGATAAGCCCCCACCCCAGCTTTAGGACAGACCCTGGGCTGGGTGGGCACAGCAGCTCCGAGGACTCTGAGATTGTAGAGCGGGGCCTCTGTTGTCAGAAGGACCCTGGCCGAGTCCCTGCTGTGTCATCACGGCTGTGCGACCATGGGCAGGTCTCCGGGGGCAGAGCCTGACTCGAGAGGCTTAGGTGACATGCTTCTGCAGGAGCGAGGGCGCCCAGGGGCCTGGGTTTCTCCTTTGCTCTGTTGGCATGTGGGTGTTTTGCCCCCTGTCACGTGCGGGCAACCAACTCGGGGACAGAGCAGTGACAGAACCAGTAAAGTCCTTGCCTGTGTGGGAGTGACCCTAAGGTTCGACTCAGCCAGCAAACAAGGGTGTGTCGGACTAGTGCATAAAGCAGGGGAGGGGAGGGGATGGAGGATAGGAGGGGGGCGGTGGGAGGGTGCATCTGGGCTGTGGTCAGTTTTTAGTGGGACAGCTGGGAAGCCTTCACCAAAAAGGGACACAAGCAAAGATCTGCGGAGGTAAGTGGGGAGCCACGCTGCTCTGGGGGGTGGGGGGAGGAGAACCTTCTGGCCTTGACACGGAGCTGATCTTGGTGTTCTCAGGGCCAGCAAGAAGGGCCAGTGAGGTTGGGGTGAAGAGAATGGGGCTGGGCGAGGAGGACAGGCGGTGCGTGGGGCCAGGCCACACGACCTTGCTGGCTACTGGGAAGGTTTTGCCTTGACTTTGATGAGGTGGGGCCGCTGAGGGTCTGCAGCGAGGGAGAGACGTGGTCCAACTTCTCTCTAAAGCCTCACTCCGGCTGCTGGGAGGGAGGGGTGGACACGGCCAGGGACTCCGTGTGAGCCGGCGACGTCCTGACGGGCTGGAGGGGACGGGGGAGGGGCGTGGGTAGAGCTGCAGGACCCCTTGAGGATGGGCCTGGGTGTGGACAGGACAGTCCAGGTGGCCCCAGGAACTCTGGTTCGAGAAGCTGGGCAGATGACATCAGCATGGGGAAGCCCGCAAGAGGACAGGTTTCGGGGACGGCCAGCGGCGTGGTCCGGGAGTGTCCAGCGTGGAATGCCTCCTGGACACCCACGTGCTGCCGTCTGGCGGGGGTGAACTTTCGGGGGGTGTCTGTATAGGTGATATATTTAGCCCACAGGGTTAGAGGCGGCCACCAGGAAGGGGAGTGTGAGTGAGGGGAGCTCTGGGGACTGAGCCCCGTGGCACCGAGCCCCGTGGCCCCGTGCTGAGAGATGGGGAGACAGGAGGGACTGGCAGGAGGCGAAGCAGGGGCAGCTGGGAGGTGGGAGGAGAGCCAGGAAAAGACATGGAGGAACCTGAAATGCATATTGCTGAGGACTAGAAGCCCGTCCGAAAGGCTCCACGCTGTACAGTTCCAAATCCATGACCTTCTGGAAAAGGCAAAACCACGGAGACAGTAGAAGATCGGTGGTTGCGAGGGTCCGGGGGGACCGAAGGTTGTTCCGGCAGTGACGCTACTCTGTAGGACGTGCGAGCGGTGGACACACTGCACACTGTCCAAGCCCACAGGACGCACAGCACCAGGGGCGAGCCCTGTCCAGCCGTGGGCTTTCGTTAATGATGATGCGTCAGTACCGCCCTCGGGCTGGAGCAAACACACCGCCCCACGCAGGGTGCTAGCAGAGGACAACACCGGTGGGGAATTACTTCTATAAACATAAAACTGCTCCAAAAAAGAACGACTATTAATTAAGAAAAAAGGGCTGGGAAGAGACACGTGACACATGATTAAGGAAAGAAAACCCAGTGCTGCTGGATTTATGTTACGACAGACAACCCGCATCTGAAAATCTGTGTTAATATCGGGCCAGAAGAAAGAAGTCTCCAAAGACAACACACAACACCATACTCTTCAATACAATTGCAAAAACCACAAGAGAATATTTTTAGGAATATGTTTAGCTGCAATAAAGTGAAAAAGAAATGAAGAGGGTGATGAGCCTTGGTGGGGGGTGAGCCGGCGGCTGGAGACTGGGGGTGCTCAGCCCTGTCCATAAGGTCATGACCGAGATCCCAGCTTTCTGCGGGCGGCAGCCTTGCCGGCGTGTATTCATCGACTAAAAGGAGCCAGTGCTGTAAGAATTAAAGACAGGCAGGCCACGCATACAGTGATGATGGACAGCGTGACCCGCCAGGGGTGTGCAGCTGAGGGCTGACCCAACAAAGTCGCCGTCAACGGGTAAAAGAGAAACACGGGAGAAAAAGAAAGAAAACTTGGCAAGCCAAGTGTAAGACCATTTAGAAATGCAAAATGCGAAGGGCCCAGAGCAGCGGGGCAGGTGTTGAGGCAGGAGCCGGGAGGCCGTTCTGTATCAGGTGCAGAGAACGTGTATGATGCTACAGGAATTAGGACCGTGGGTGTCAGCACGGGGACCGGCGAGCGGAGCACTGCTGAACCCAGACACAGACCCCTGCCCACGGGCACTTGGCTGGGAGGCAGGTAGCACTGCGAGCTGTAGGCACGGGGTGGGCTTGTCCCTGAAGGATGCTGGTGGCTACACAGAACTGGAGTCCGACTTCACGGCCACACCAGCCTCACTTACGGGGTGGCTGGAGACCTGAGCTTGAAAGGCAATCGCCGGAACTTTTGTAAGATCATGTGTGGGAAGGACTGAACCTGGAACTCCTTTTCATCAAAACGCACATTCAGGCAGCGAAAAGACAAGCTGCAGAGTGCAAGGAGATGCTTTTCACACCATCAACAAAGGCCTTGTGTCCAGGTTACATAAAGGATTCCTGGGAATGGATAAGAAAAAGGGGGACAACCCAGTGGAAGGATGGATCCGATCCTTGACGAAGAGATCACCAAGGAAGATACCCCAATGTTCTGATGGCCAAATGTTCCGCTCCGTTATTTCATTAGGAACGTGCAAATGAATGTCGCAATGCGACTCATACCACCGGGTTGCTAACATTTTGATGAGCGGCTAGAAAGTCGGGGCCAAGTGCGGATGAAACGTGGAGCAACAGAAGCTCTCAAAAATATCCCCGGTGGGAGTGTGAGGTGACATGAGCACTTTGGAAAACGATTCAATGTGTCTGTTAAAGTTGGGTACTTGCATACTGGGTATTTACCCCAAAGATACAAAAGTAGGGATCCGAAAGGGTATGTGCACCCTGATGTTTATAGCAGCAATGTCCACAATAGCCAAACTGTGGAAAGAGCCAAGATGTCCATCGACAGATGAATGGATAAAGAAGATGTGATATATATATACAATGGAATATTATGCAGCCATCAAAAGGAATGAAATCTTGCCATTTGCAACGACGTGGGTGGAAATGGAGGGTATTATGCTGAGCGAAATAAGTCAAACAGAGAAAGACATGTATCATATGA
>NC_138372.1:168783991-168827032 GCF_054177405.1 Leptonychotes weddellii
GATGATAATGGTGATGGTGGTGGTGATGGTGGTGGTGATGATGATGGTGGTGGTGTGATGGTGATGATGGTGATGGTGGAGGTGATGGCGGTGATGATGGTGATGGTGGTGATGATGATGACGATGGTGGTGGTGATGGTGGTGATGATGGTGATGATGGTGGTGATGGTGATGATGGTGATGATGGTGATGATGATGATGGTGATGGTGGTGATGATGGTGATGATGATGGTGATGATGGTGATGGTGGTGGTGATGATGATGATGGTGATGCTGGTGATAATGATGGTGGTGATGATGGTGATGGTCGTGATGGTGGTGGTGATGGTGGTGATGGTGGTGGTGGTGATGGTGGAGGTGATGGCGGTGATGATGGTGATGGTGGTGATGGTGGTGATGGTGATGATGATGGTGATGATGGTGGTGGTAATGGTGATGATGATGGTTATGATGATGGTGGTGATGATGGTGATGGTGGTGGTGGTGGTTGATAATGGTGATGGTGGTGGTGGTGATGGTGGTGATGGTGATGATGATGGTGGTGGTTGATAATGGTGATGGTGGTGGTGATGATGATGATGGTGATGGCGGTGATGATGGTGGTGGTGGTTGATAATGGTGATGATGGCGGTGATGGTGATCTCTGGTGGTGATGATGGGGGTGATGGTGATGATGGGATGGTGGGGATGATGGTGATGGTGGTGGAGGTGATGGCAGTGATGGTGATGATGATGGTGGTGGAGGTGATGATGGTGATGATGGTGATGAAGGTGTAGTGTAGCCAAGATCACAGAAGGCATCAAGGACAGACTTGGGGACAGAATCCAGGTCAGGTCTCCATTCCAAACCTTCCCAGTCCACCATCCCTTGATCAGCAGACCCTCCCATCCTCTCTCCTCTCTGTGCTCCTGTCCGTCACTGTGTCTTGCCTAAGGAGAGAGAGCCAGAGCTGAACACCCACTCCCTGTGTGCCGGGACAGGGCAGGATACAGAAGGCTTCTCAAGACTGAGAAGCCTAAGTGTTTAGTACGGAAAATCTAAAGCCCTGGGGCCCCTTCACCACTGGCTCCCTCTGAGCTGCTAGCCAGGGAACCCTCCTGCCCTGCCCCACCTCTGCTCCCTGCCCAGGTTCTTTGGCATAAACTAGGCTTACCCATTCTGGGACTGGAGACTTGATGTATTGGCCCCTGGGCTTTAGACTGTCCATACTTAACCCCTAATTGACTGCAGCACTGAAAGCCCAGTGCACTTGCAGAGAACACAGTGCAGAGAACACTGGAGTCAGCCGGGGCTGGATTCAGAACTTGCTGGGGCACTCACTAGCTGTGTGCAACCACTGCTTCCTCATTTGGTTCAGTCTGGTTTAACTTAATGGGTGGCTCTACCACCAGGCCCTGCACGGGGCCCTGGCAGGACTCTGCTTCTGGCCCGGAGGGCTCAAAGTCTAACAGTGGGACACTGACAAGCATACCATGTACAGAGGTCTTCATTAGCCATGCGCTCAACACCAAGACTGGGCAACGAAGTCACCATGTCAGAGACATCATGAACTGACCACTCAGAACATGAGGCTCCATGAAACATGGCTTGTCCTGCCAACACCAGCATCCAGCCTACACTCTGCACCCCAGACTCATTCATGTTCAGAAGAGAACACAAGTCAACACAAGAAAACACAGAATGGGGCGCCTGGGTGGCTCAGATGGTTAAGCATCTGCCTTCAGCTCAGGTCATGATCCCAGGGTCCTGGGATCGAGTCCCGCATCGGGCTCTCTGCTCCTTGGGAGCCTGCTTCTCCCTCTGCCTCTCTCTCTCTGTCTCTCATGAATAAATAAATAAAATCTTTAAAAAAAAAAAAAGAAAACACAGAATGTCA
Source organism: Leptonychotes weddellii (assembly GCF_054177405.1). Classification (NCBI taxonomy): domain Eukaryota; kingdom Metazoa; phylum Chordata; class Mammalia; order Carnivora; family Phocidae; genus Leptonychotes; species Leptonychotes weddellii. The sequence goes on from NC_138372.1 coordinate 168,785,869, forward strand.
CAAAGTTACAGGATCTCACTGGGGTGACAGAAGGGACATTGGGGACTGCTGGGCTCCCCCAGGCGGCTGACCAAGGAGGAGCTGCCTGAGGTCAGCCAGATGACAGTGCAAGAGAAGACAAGCTCTGCCTTCACAGGAGGAGGGTCTGGCTTTCAGAGGATAAGAGAATCCCCTGGGAAAATGAGGCATGTGGGGATATTTCTGCAGAGTGCTCATCCTGCAAAAAAGCAGACTCAAAGGGCAGGACGTCGTATGGTGCCTCGGAGAACACCTACCATGGGAGCATCCTGAAAGCACCATTTACTGGGTGCTCATGCTGGCCAGGACTTCACAGCACCACTCTACCCATTTTACAGAGGAAGACAGAGGCTCAGAGAGGAGAAGGGGCTTGTCTAGGTCACACAGCCAGGAGGGACAGAGCTGGGACTCAAGTCTAGGCTGCTGACCTCAGGGTCTGTCCCTGGTCCCTCCCTACAATTTCCCTTCCTCCAACATCTCAGTCCCATGCCAAGGGCCAGGGACTTCTCCAAACATTCTCAGTTAATTACCAAACAGGTGAGATCCCAGCCTTGGCCTTAATACTCACACCTGGCCCAGGCTCTGACCCCCTGGGTCCAGCCAGGCCACACCGACAGCTGGAAGCCCTGTCAGCGGGGATGGCGGTGGGGGTCAGAGCAGAGCATGGCCATGCCTCCCCACCCGGACCTGCCCTCCGTTCTAAGGGCTTTGACCTTGATGACTTGGGAGCTGCCAAGCTGGAGGATGCCATCCTTCGGGAATGCCATCTCCTGAGAGGTGGTGGGAGCTGTCTTCTGGTCTCCACTGCTCCAGACGGGAGCCCCATCCACGTTGGCCTGGGAAAGCTGCTCGGGGGCCTGCACCTCCACCTTTGGAGTTTCCCTCGCTGGCCAGGGGTGGGAGTGGGCAAGGGTGAGGGCAGGGCAAAAGTGGGCTTGGGGTCTAGGATGGGACAGGCAAGAGTCAGGGCAGGGTCATTGGTAGTCAGGGTCAGGCCTATGCCCATCTGGGGACGGGAGTCTGAGGGGGTCTGGGGTAGGGGGACATTACAGGGCTGTGGCTGGGGTTAGAGGTGGGTTTAAGGGAAGATCTGGGGTGGGGTGCGTTCGGGGATATGGGCGTGGTTTCAGCTGAGGCTGTGGTTGGGGTGGCAGTGGGCCTGCTGTGGTGGCCCTCGGGGGCTCACCTCTCTGGCGTATCAGGAGCTGGTAGAGGTGGCCTACCCCTTCCAGGCTGGACTGCTGGGTGGCCCTGTCCGGGTCCTGGCACAAAATCCCCAGCATGCCCACCAGCTGCCCAATCCGCCTGAAGTCCTCTTTTGGCTGTGGTGAGAATATGGGAACCAGTGACCCCACCGCAAATCTCTGGCCTGCTGTGCAATCACAGCAGCAAGGCCGGCATCAGAAATCCTCCGACTGTGTGGCAGGGCTGCGACTCAGCTCTCAGGACCCCAGGCCCAGGCTCTGCCCACCCTGCCCGGACCCTACAGTCAGCATCCCAGGGCACACTGGGCAAAACGTAAGGGGTTGCCCAAGACTCAATAATCAAGAGAAATTATATTTTAACGCAATATTTAGAAAAATCAAACTGAAGGTAACAATTCCTGATGAACACAGTTTCAAAACTGTAAATAAAGATGATCCGTCCCTGCACTTCCATGACCTTACCTCATCTTGCCTCACTCCCCGGGCCCTGACCCTAGTCGTGGTTTCAATAAAACTTTATTTACAACAATAGGCAGCCGGCCGGTGGCCATTTGCTGAGTGGATTGTTTTAAAACATTACATTACAGTATTTATCTTGACTGCGGAATGTTCTGGAGCCTGGTAAATTTTGCGCCCCAGGTGAATGCCTCGCTGCCTGACGGCAAGCCTGGTCCTGTATTGTGGAAATTGATTTTGAGTAAATTGCAGGCCCTTTGAGCCCCTCTAGAGGGGTCTTCCTCGTCCTGGGAATGCCGGAAGAGTCTGTGCAGGGAGCTCTCCCTTGGCAGAGCACCACCCCTGCCTGTCCGCCTCCCTTAGAAAGGCTTGCACCTGCCGGGCATCAGGCAGAGAAGCTAATTTTCTCATGGCCCCGTAAGTCTCCCCAAGGAATGAGTGCTGATTTTGGCGGATAAACGCAGAAGCGCTCACTCCCTGAACGTGCTGACATTCATTCAACCCAAGGGTTATAGCGACAGATGGCAGTTAGGCTGCGAAGCCTGACACGCTGGGGGTCAGGACGCATGCAGGGTCGTGATGGATGGAGGCGTTCCTGCGGTCACCGCTGACCCTGGACTGGGGCAGGTAGCACCTCTTCTGATTCCCAGTGTATCCCTCTGAGGAGGACTCATTTCCTCCCTTTTCATGGGCGAGAAACTGAGGCTCAGGGCGTGGAAGAACCTGCCCAAAACTTCAAGGAGCGTTGACAGGAGCCCAGCCTCCTGGGTCAGGGGTCCATGCATCTGGGTTCAGAGCCCAGCGGGGAGGACTTGAGCAGGGGGCCCCAACCTCCGCCCCCAGCCTGTTCCCTTGCGTGTAAAAAGGGGGATTACATGGCCGTGTTGTAGGGCACTCAGGGATCCACCCGTCCTGGGGGCAGAGGTCCAGGGGGCCTTGAGCCCCACGAGCCTGTCAGGCTCCAGGAGGAGGACGGCTTGGCTGGGGCAGCAGAGGGGGTGTGGGGCCAGAGGGCTGGATACTCACATCCAGGTAGGGGTTGTGGCTCAGGAATCTGAGAAGGGCCATGCAGCTGTGCACAGCCCGCTGCCGCTCGTGTGCCTTCTCCGACACCAGCCAGAGGTACAGGTGCTGCGGGTGGGCAGGGGCGGGGAGGGGGTGCTGCAGCCGCGCACCCCTGCTCGGGCCAGTTCCCCTGGGCCACCCGGACATCCGCGCAGCGCGCCGGGCTTGGCTCAGGCCCCGCCCCCGTGGCCGGTCCGCTGGCAATCAAGGCCCCGCCTTGCCATCTCCTGAGAGGTGGTGGGAGCTGTCTTCTGGTCTCCGCGGCTCCAGACGGGAGCCCCAGCTCAGGCTCCGCCCACCTTCGACTCAGGCCCCACCCCCTGGGCGTCCACCACGCCCCCTGTCCTGCCCTCCGCGTCCCTTCGCACTGCCTGGGCTGATCCTGTGCTCCTGGCAACCCCGCTCTGGAGGAGGAGGAGGGATTCCCTGCTCAAAGCCCTTCGAGGCCCCTGGTTTTTAACCCCCTTGGCGCCATGCACCCCTTTTCAAAGTAGTGCTTTTCTGTGCACAACATAAACGCACGAAATTACAAAGGGATACCAACACATACTGAAACAGTTATATTGAACAGTTTTAAGCCCAACTTGAGCCTCTTTGTTAAAGCGATAGATGATTACATTTAGTGATTCTGAAGGCGGAAGCAGTAAACGGTATTTGGAGATTCTGGGGCCCAGCAATGTCCTATGACCACATCTGTGACTTCCGCTGGTGGCAGACGCAGCCACTCCCGGCCCTGCTGTGGTTTGTCACCAACATTCCCAGTGGGAATGAGTGAGTGAAAATGCAGATATCTCCCCCCAGCCAGGCTCACACCTCGACTTCCATCTGTGCACCTGCTTCAGCGGCTCCCCTCACCCCCACAAGGCCTCTAGGCTGGACAAGATCTGGTCCTGCTGACCTGACCCAACCCTAGCCCACCTGGCCCCCACCTTAGCACCCTCCCCATGCTCTGGCCGCGCAGAGCTCTCTCCATTCTGGCCCCTGTGCTCACCAGGCGTCTCACCTTTGACCCTGCCACACCCTCTGCCCGCTCTGCCCTTCCCTTCCTTTCTCCATCAAGTGACCTCCACTGGCCCTGACCTCCGACCCTCCCAGCAGAGCCAGTGTCCCCTCTCTGGTTCCTCCCCTGCCCCTGGACTGTCCCTGCCTGTTGACTGGTCTCCCTCCTATCAAGGTGAGAGCCCTGGAGGGCAGTGAGAGAGTGGGGGTGTCGGGTTGTGAGCCCCTCCTCACAGCTGGAGACATGGCTGCAGAGTGAGTTCTCTGGGAGGGAGGGCAGGTCCCAGCCAGGGTCAGGGCCTGTGTCCTCATCCGTTTCCTTGAAGTGTGGCGCTCAGGGCCCACTTACCACCATGCGCACCTGCTGTACCACCCTCCAGTTGTCCCAAGCCACTGCAATCCCTGAAGATGGACAGCCCTCAAGCCTCTGTGTTCCTGGACCACTCCCCACCCCAAGTTCAGGCCCTGCCTCCTCTGGGCCATCTTTCCTTTGTCCATCCTCCGCCCTCCTGGGCCTCCCCCACCCCCGCACTGTGGGGCAGCTAGCTCTCACCGACAGCAAGAAGTGCAGCTCGTCGGCCGTGGGGTTCTGTATGATGAAGCTCTGCAGCATCTGGTCCAGGGCCTCCGAGGTCTTGTTGTAGAGGGTCTGTGCAGGGATGCGGAGCAGGTCAGGCAGCCGCCGAGCCCCAGCTGCGACGGAGTGCCAAGGCCTGTCGCAGGGCCTGAGTGCCCTGGTCTCTCAGTGAGAGCAGCACCCATTCGTGCACATTCCCAAGGCCAGAACTGGGCAGGGGGCAGTCTGGGTCAGACCTGCCCAAGGTCACAGGTTTCTCAGCAGCCAAGGGAAGTTCATTGCCAGCAGGGCTGCCTTCTCGGGCCTGCAGCCTGCCGAAGACCTGGTGCCCAGAAGGATCTACTTGGTTTAATGCTTTGTGGTCCCTCCCATCTTGAAATTCTTCATCAGCTTTGAACAAGGGCCTGGCATTTTCATTATGCATTAGTTGTGGCAAATTATGCAGCTGGTCCTGACTATCGGGTCTCATGTGAGACCCCCAATCTTTGCTGCTTGGCTCCCCAGGCATGCTCAGGGAGGGAGGGGGCCATAGAAAGTACCCAGCCCACCTCCCTGTCAGAGTGTGTTGGAGCAAAGCCCTGGGCACTGGCCGTCAACTCCCTGGGTGCCCTGGGGACCTCGCTTCAGCTCTCTGTGTCTACCTTGGTCACCTGAGACGCGCGCGTGAAGCCAGCCCCACCTGCCGGGGTGCACACTGAACGGGAATGAACAGGAGCCCCAGCCTGGTGTCTGGCACCAGGCTAAGCTCCCTAGGTGAGCCAGCAATGATGCTGTCATCTGGTAATGGGGGCGCTCTGGACTCCTGCGGGGTGGGGGTGGGGGCAGGAGCCAGCCTTCCGGGGGGTGCTGCTGTGGTGTTGCCCTGGGCCCAGGGGACCCTTTGCACTCTCACCCCCCACCCGAAGTGCTTATCTGCCCCATTCCAGTCTGGACCCAGCCTAGGGGTGTGGTGTGAAGATCAGGGTCCAAGGGGCAGGGGTGGAGTTCAACCCTGACTCTGCCACCAGACAGCTCCATTTCTCTGAGCTGGTTTCCTCACCCTCCGGACGAGTGCTGCTGGGAGGGTGAGCGAACATATACATGGGACCTGGCACACAGCAGATGCTCAGTTAACTCTAGCCCTGTGCCCTTCACAGTGAACACTTAGGCGTCAGGGGCTGGTGGTGCTCCGGGGAGATGGGTACGTGCCCCCTGCAGCAGAGGCTTTTATTAACAGATCCCCGGAGGGGGCTGGTATCTGGCCCAGCCAAGGGTGGGCCGGCTAGGGCCTGGGTGGGTGTGACTAGTTTAAGCAGCTTCGCAGGTGCGACTGAGCCCAGGGCTGCTCTCAGGGCCGGCAGGGACAAAGGCCACTCACACTCCTGTTCACAGAGCACCGTCTGCACAGACACGGGACACCAGTGTCTACTTTCATCCCAAGCTTCATGCACCATCAGCTCCACAGTTATCACCCCCATGTCCCAGGTGGGCAAATAGAGGCTCAGAGCGGTTAAGAAACGTGCCCAGGGTCTCCCTGCCCTGTCCATAGGGGTCAAGGGCCCTGGCTGTCTAGCCCACATCCCCTCCCAAGCCACGAGCAGCAGCGGGCTGAGCTGGGCCCCTCTCGCTGAAGGGCACCATGCGCCAGCTTTGCACCTGTACGTTGGGCGGTTCTAGAAAGAGACAGGTGTGTTTCTCCAGGACGTCTAGCTGTGGCAGGGCCAACACGCTGTGGAGGCAGACGGACAGAATCCGTGACTTCCTCTCCAAGTCCAGGGGCGGCCGCAGCTTACTGTTTGGAGATAGAGGGCAGTGAGGGAGGGGTGTGGGGGCTGGTGACGGCAAAGGGCCACCTGCCGGAATAGACAGTCAGCGAGCCCTGAGCTGCAGCCCCTCCCGCAGTTCTGCTCTTGACCAGAGACTCAAGGGAACACTTCTGCCTCCCGGGCCTGCAGGGCCTCCTGGGCGGGTGAGTCCACGAGCGCGTGTGCGGGACTCCAGCGTGGCCTGCTTGGGAGTAGTCGCTTCACAAGCCCTGTACCCCGGGCTCCCCTTTACTGGACACACTGGTCTCACCCCAGCCCTGGTTACACCACTGGGAACTTCAGCGGCTCGGTTTTGACAAATGATGACAAATTTTTGTTCTTTGAGGTGTGAGTTAATAGCAGTGACCACAGTTTACTGAGGGCCTGTTACGGGCCTGCAGCAGGGTAAGGCCCTGTGTGGGGCTGGGGAGCCTACCAGAGGCCGGACACGATGTGAATGGTCTGCTGGCGAGTTGACGTGCACAGCGTGTCCTGGGGTTCCTTCTCCACCAACACCTGCAGATCCCCAGGTGAACCTGAGGCATTCAGCCCGGGCCTACCCCACTTCTGATACCCCGTGTCATCCTGCCTGAAGACCTCGGTGCCTGGCACTCCCGCGACCCACAGGATTGTGCTCCAGCTTCTCCCCCAACCCGTGGGGGCCTCCGTGACCTGAACTAGATCACAGCCTTTAGAAGGGCCCAGGTCATGGCTTCCCGCATACTGGCTGCGTGACCTTGAGCATGTCCCCAAACTGCTCCAAGCCTTGTGGTTCACAAATAACGTAGTGTTGTTGCACCTGCAGGGGGTGCAGAGTGCGGTGTCTGAGTCAGGAGGAGCTCAGTAAATTGTTATTTTATTATTACGGTTCTGACTGTCCATCACTTGAGTGCTTCCTCCACTACTCCGGGGTTCTGTGAGCCCCACATCTCTAGTGAGCCGTGGTCTGAGCTAGGGCAGAGTATTAGCAGAGCGGATGGTGCTGGCTTTCTGGGCCTCAGCTACATGAGCTGTGAGGTGGACATCCCTGGCCAGCTCAGGGTCACTGAAGAGCCAAGAGAAGTGGGGGGCATGGATGTGCTCCCAGCTGCCAGAGCCTATGAGGGGCTTAGCCACACCCCAGAAATCCAACTTCCCCACCTGCCTCTAGTGGAAGTTACGGGTCCCGTGAGGCCCTCTCTCTGCCCCAGGGCCTTGACTCACCATCAGACACTCGAGGAGCTCAGAGATCTGGGAGAACTCGTAGCTGTGGGCCCCCTCATTGTGGCTGATGGCCTCCACCAGCATGAGGACAGCAGTGAGGAAGCTCTCCTTCAGGGTCTTGTCCTGGGATGGGGTCAGGCCGTGGAAGGGGGGGTGCAGGGGGGGCACAGGAAGGGCAGGAGAGAGCCACAGTCACATGTGCCTCAGGGCATTGCTGAGGGGGTACAGCAGAGACCTCGTCTGGGGCCACATATGTGGGGCTTTGGTGGGGGGGAGCCTGTGTGGTTTTGTTTAAATTGTGAATATGTTGACAACATTTCAACATCAGGAGAGTGTTGTAAGAAGCCCAATATCTGGCTTCTCCCTTGATGTGTGGCACCTCAGAGCCCAAAGATCTGGGGTAGGTGGTGGCATCACAGGGCTGCCTGGCCCTCGTGGCTCCCTTGGGTGGATGCCCCAGGTACAGAGTATAGAGGAAGGGGAATGTCGTCCCAGGGGTGGGGTGGGGAGTTTCCTGGCCTTCCAATGCCCCAAAGTGCAAACCGCGGAGAATGAGGGCCTGGGGTCATCATGGAAGCCCTGTGGCTGTAGGGGGGATGATGGGGTGAGTAGGTGGGGCAACAGGGAGGCCAGGCCTGGCTCTTCCTGACTCCAGAGTGGGGCAGAAGTGGGGAGGAGGGCTCCAAGGCCTTGGAAGGTCCTAGAATTCTCTGACCCAGGTCCTGGTAGGGCCTGGGGTGTGATGAGGCTGCGCTCCAGGGGGGTGGCCCCGGGGAGCCGTACCCAGGAGCTATAGTGGAAATAGAAGACCATCCGAGACAAGATGTTGTCCACCCACGGGAGGATGTGCGCCTTGGCCCTGACCGCCATCTGACCGTAGGCGAGGAGGATGGTGCTGCTGGCCCACTTCCATTGCAGGTCCTCTGAATTCTGACCACAGTGGGGGCAGATATGGAGTGTCAGGGCCCTCCTGACCCCTCCCCTGGGGGAGCGGTGACAGGAAGTACTCTGGACCCTAGCACGGTACTGCAGGCACGGTGTCCTGAGTGGTGGCACGACTCAGTTTACCTCAGTAGGAAAATAGGGAAGATGAAGTTGTCTCTCTGGGGGGTTGGAATGGGCCTGTGGGGTTACTCAGAACTGGCCAGAGTCCTAGCCCCTCACCCTCCCTGCCTTGTGGTAGCCCCCTCCCCGGGAGCCTGGGGCCCTTCTCCCCCCTGCTTCCCCCCTTGGGCTACTGGGGGCCTGGCAAGGCCATGCCTCAACCTAGAGAGATGGGAATGGGGCACTCCTTCAGATCCGAGGGAGACCCAGAGAGTGGGGGTGGGGGGCATCCAAGATACCCCTCAGATGCCACCTGAGGACCACATGGCTCCACTGCCCATCAGGGACCAGGCTCCCTCTGAGGGTTTGAGATGTGGGTCCCCGTCCCTGCTCTGCCACCTGCCGGCTGTGGGACCCCGAGGCGGCGGCCAGCCCTTTGCTGGGCTGACTGTTGCCGGCTGTGCCCCGCTTGTCCTAGAGGGCTCCCTCGTGCAGTCCTGCTGCTGCCCGCAGGAGTGATCCGGGGACGACAGGTCGTCCATCAGCAGGGGCACAGGCTCTTGTCTGTCGTTTCAGGCAGGGCACGTGGCCAGAGACCCATTAATAAACAAAGCCACTGCCACAGCCAGCCCCTGAGAGAGCTGTCACCTGAGTACCTGCCAGGCTCGTCAAAGCCATGGCCTGTTTCCATCCCAACAGCCTGGGGGTGGGGATTGTTTTTCAGGAAGAGAAACTGAGGCATGAGGGGCACACTGCAGGTGGGACTGGAGGCCAGGATGCTTGCTGCAAAGCCTATGCCCCTAACTCTCCCAGGAGACCCTCTTGGAGGCCCAGACCTTCATGGAGGGTGGGAGTCCTGATGTTCCAGCCCCTTGCTGAGGCCCCCAACAACCCAAGGGCCAGAACCTTCAGGCAGAAGCTGTGGAGGCTCCATCTAATGGGCATGCTCCGGCCAAACTCCTCCAGGACAGCCCAGACGTGGTCCAGGTGGCGCACTGCGGCCAGCCCTATGGTGAGCGCGATACCCTACAGGTGCAGGGGAGTGGGGTCACCCATGCGGGTCACAGAACCAGGCCTGGACTCTCACCTGGGGGTGTGGAATTGAGGCCCAGAAAGGGAACGAACTTGTCCAGGGTCACAGGGCATCTGCCTCCCATCCCTATGCTCTTTAGGACATGCAACTCTGAGCCCAACCCTGGGGAGGCATCTCTTATGGGGCTGGTGGATGGTGTGGGAGGCAGCAGGGAGGGGTGAATCCCTGGAGACCTGTTACCTCCCTCTGCCCCCACTAGCTCTGAGCAGACCTGGGCCAGAGGAAGAAATGAGGGTCCAGAAAATAGATGTGGGACAAAGGAGAGGACACAAACTTTGATGGGCTCAGAGTGTGATGAGGGTCAGGGCTTAGTGTGTGATTGGGATCAGGACCCAGAGTGTGGCCAGGATCAGGGCTCAGTGTGTGACCAGGGTCAGGGCTCAGAGTATAACCAGGATCAGGGCTCAGGGTATGACCAGGGATCAGGGCTCAGAGTGTGACCGGGTTCAGGGGTTAGGGGGTGACCAGGGTCAGGGCTCAGGGTATGACCAGGGATCAGGGCTCAGAGTGTGACCGGGTTCAGGGGTCAGTGTGTGAAAAGGATCAAATTTCTTTATATGACCTGATCAAGGCTCAGGGTATAACCAGGGATCAGGCTAAGGCTGAGGTCAGGGTCAGGCAGCCCTGGGCTGGGCTGGGGGGCCAGGGCCTCACCTCCCTCTGCTTGGGCCACTGGTGGGACGTGTCCAGGAGGGTTCTCACGTGTGTCCTGACAGAGGTGCTGTTGTCCTCAGCTTGAAGGATCAGCCCATAGTAGATGAACAGAAAAGCCTGGGGGAGGTTCAGCTTCTTGTCCTGGGCCTGAGCCACTTCTGTCCACCCCGATGGCCAGCCTTCTCCCCTGACCAGGCTCCCCCAGCCTCCCTGGGCTCCTGTAGCCACCCTCACGACCCTGCTCTGGGATCATCAGGCCCCTCCCTGGTGGAGTTTCAGGGGTGCAACTCCAAGTTCCCCTGTTTCCTTTGGGTCCCAGTGTCTTTCTAGGGCCCTGGGCCTTGCTTTAGGTGTGCATCCTATGGACAGAGCCCCTGGGCCTGTGTGGTGGGGAGACAGGGTGTGGTCCACCTTCTCTGGGGGCTGCTCCTGATGTGTCTGGTCAGGCTTGGTGAGTGCCAACAGCAGCTCCTTGGACCACACGTCTGTGTTCAGGAACTGGACCGACTTGACAGCCATCTGTGAGCAGAGGGGTGTGGGCAGGGCTGGAGCGCTCCCTCCCTCCACCCTGCGGGCTAGAGCTGAGGCCTCCACCTGCCTTGGCCCGCCCTTGCCACTTAGAGCCCTGACTCCATCATTCTCTTGCTTTGCTTCCCCTGAGTCTCCAGGGCCAGCCCTCTGATTTGCTTGATAGCCCCCAGGAGTGGGGATCTCACTCCTTGAGATTCCCCTCCCTGGAGGTGTTCAAGGAGACGCTGGAAACCAGGAGCCTGCCCGTGTCCCCGGCACTGGGCAGAGGCTCAGACATCACAGATGTTCAGTGTCAGCTGAAGGCGGCCCGGCCAGAAAGTGTGGGTGCTGGGAGAGCAGGGTCTGTCACCTCCGTTCCAGGCTGTCTCCCTGGCACCTGGCAAAGTGCCCGACACGTAGTCGATGCTCGATCAGTATTGTTTGGAATGAATGAATGAGAGATCAAATGAACAGATGAAGTGTCTCTTCTAAATATAAAGTCCTAGAAGTTTTGCCCTAACATATGATGACCACAAGATTTCTCTATTTCCCTATGTTCCCAGATTCCACAGTTCAACAAGTCCAAGATTTTGATCCTAAGGTCCTTCGGGGTGAAGATACTCCTCCTAAGTTTGATCCCAAACCCAAAAATCTTTATAGAAGAAATGACTGATAAATGTGAAGATAAATATTTTAAGAAGTTTGTTCAGCAAAACCACCATAAATTAAGTTGAAAGATGCAGTAAGTTGTTTTTGTTTGCTTGTTTTTTGGTTTTTCTGCAACCCATTGTCAAGGGTTAGTATAAGTGATAAAGAGCACTTCACAAACCAGTAAGGACCTGGGGACAATCCACTTAGACAGGACGAAAGCACACATGCATGACAGACATACTATACACTCAGCCTTGCTCATATTTAAGGAATGGAAATTAAGACAATGTACCGTTCTGCCTAAGACTGGCAAAATATAAAACTGCCCCGGGTCAGCAGGAAGTGTCCTTTGGTGGGAAGGTCTACATTTTTTGGCAGCATCGATTACAGTCTAAAGCGTGTGTGCCTTTCCCCAAGCAATTCCATTTCTAGTAATTCATCCTAAAGGAGCACTAATAGGTACCTAGGTTGGAACACAAGCAGCCTTCCTGGACGCAAGCCCGCTTAGAGCGCCCCTTGCAGGTGGGACCTTTGGCGCCCTCTCTGGCGATGCTCCCTGGGGCGGGGGAGGGGGTGGAAACTGCCCCGGGCTTGTGGCAGAGTCTGGAGGAGTTTGCCCCAGTTTTGCCCCGTGTCTGCAGGATGCTGGGGTGCAGCAGGGCCTGATGGCTACTCCCTCCCCGCACCCCCACCAGCCACCGCCCCAGGACAGATGTCAGCTGAACCCCATGGGACCAGGGCTACCTGGAAGCCCTGGTTCTCAGCTAGTGTCCACTTCCGTTCAGCGTGGCACGGACCGATGCTGCTGCTCCTCATCCGAGGCCCAGATTCAAAAACTCAGAAAACTAAACAAGCTTGCATGCCTTAGCAGCAGCCTCACTTGGCGGTAAAAGCTTGACCCACACTGATGCGACACTATTTATGGGAATTAGTGTGAGTCTTGTATGTTTCTGCAGCCGAGATATTAATATGTTTTAAATATTCTTTACTGAAGTGTAGTTAAAACACAGTGTGACATTAGTGTCAGGTGCGCAACATAGTGATTCAACATTTCTGTACGTCACTCAGAGCTCCCCACGGTGAGTGCGGTCACCACACAGCGTCATGACGATGATTGGCTGTATTCCCCACGCTGCACTTTCCATCCCTGTGACTTATTTATAATTGGAAGTTTGTACCTCTTAACCCCCTTTGCCTGATTCGCCCACCCTCCAATCCCCTCCCCTCTGCAGCCACCAGAGTTCTGGTGGTTCTCTGTATTCAGGAGTCCGGTTTTTTGTTTGTTTGTTTGTTTGTTCATTTGTTTTGTTTCTTCAATTCCACATATGAGTGAAATCATATGGTATTTGTCTTTCTCTGACCCACTTATTTCACTCAGCATAATACCCACTACATCCATCCATGTCGTTGTAGGTGGCAAGATCTCATTCTTTTTTATGGCTGTGTAATATTCCATTGTGTATATATACTACACCTTCTTTACCCATTCATCTACGGATGGACACTTGGGCTGCTTCCATATCTTGGCTATTGTAAATAATGCCGCAGTGAACATAGAGGTGCGTGTATCTTTTCAAATTAGTGTTTTTGTTTTCTTTGGATAAATACCCAGTAGTAGCACACCTGGATCATATGGCAATTCTATTTTTATTTTTTTGAGGAACCTCCATCCTGTTCTCCAGAGTGGCTGCACCAGTTTGCATTCCCACCAACAGTGCCTGAGAATTCCCTTTTCAGCACATCCTCGCCAACAGACTTGTCATTTCTTGTCTTTCTGATAGTAGTCACCATTCTGACAGGTGTGAGGTGGCATCTCATTGTGGTTCCAATTTGCATTTCCCTGCCGGTGAGTGATGTTGAGCATCTTTTCGTGGGACTGTCGGCCATCTGTGTGTCTGGGTTTTGGATGTTTTTATGGAGGCATGTTTCATGGAAGGCATAGATCTTTACCGTGGGGCACGATGCACTGTGACAAACATACAGACCCACACAACTCTCACCCTCCCAGGAACTAGAGCATATTCCACCAGCCCACAAAGCTCCCTCACTCCCCTTCCTAGTCAATCTCCATCACTACAGAACTGTCACTGACATCACCACGGTCTAGTTTTGCGTTTTCTAGGACACCATACACTTGGCATTCTGCAGGCGCGCTCTGTGTGCCTGGTGTTCCCAGCATGTGTCTGCCATGCCTTCGTCGTGCCGCACGGGTCAGAAGTCCACTGCTCTCTGCTGCGACTTCTATCATTCCCTGTCCCCTGCGTCGTTTCTTCCACTTGCTTTTCATTCTCCAGCTTCTTCAGGTGGAGGCTTACAGACGGACTTCTGGTTGTTGGCTGGGGAACTGCTCTGCCTGGCACGGGCTGTCTCCAGTTTGAGGCTGTTTGGCGCAAGGTCTCTGGAGGGCTGCCGGCTCTGAGCCCCGCCCCCTGCACTGAGCCCCTCCCCTGTGCTTAGCCCGGCCGCCTCCGCGAGATTCCCGCCCCCAGCGCTGAGCCCCGCCCCTCTGCACGAGCCCCGCCCTCTGTGCTGAGCCCTGCCCTCTCTGCGCCGAGCCCCGCCCTCTCTGCGCCGAGCCCCGCCCCCTGCGCTGAGCCCCGCCCCCTGCGCTGAGCCCCGCTCTCTCTGCGCAGATCTCTGCTTTTTGCCCTGAGCTCCACTCTCCCTGACGCCCTACTTGCAGCCCCCTTTCGCCTGGAAGCCCAGTCCAGCCTCCAGACCTCAGTTTTGGGGTCTTCCGGTTCAGTCCTTCCCCAAGTCCCCGCTTCCAGGCCGGATTGCTGGTGGCCCTGGTCACTGCTGCTGTGTGCGTGCGTCTTGTTTTGTAGACAAAGTCTCCTGCTAACTGGGCTCTCGGAACCAAAAAGCCTCAAGAATTGGTGGGCACCGTCAAGTACTTAAAAACTATTAGAGCGCTTGCCATCTAATTCCGACTCCTGTGTTAGGATCAGTTGGTCACAGAATGGGTTAGATGGACACTAGGTCACCTGTCAACCTCAAGAAAATTTCCCCATAGTGAGGCGCACGGTAGAGCAGGCACGATCCCCAACCTCGAAGCATATCTCTCTTAGGTATTAGTTTGGCTCTGAGAAACCCCCAAAGGCTTAGCTATACAAGGAAGAAGAAAAAACAAAAAGAATGAGATCCTTAAACCCCAAAGAGTCAAGTGCACCACTTTCTACCACACCCGCTTATTTTATGTCTAAGAACTATGGTCCCAGAGCTATAAATATCTGCAAAAATGGCAAAATCTTACTAAAAACAGCCTAAAATTACAATGGCCATTATGAGGAAGATTCCAATGAGACAGGATCGTTTAGTTCAGAAGTGGACTTGAGAACAAGGTTTCCCAGACTAAACAAACAGAAAGGGATACCTAGTTTAATTGCGATGAGGAAGCTTCTGAAAGTCTTCACGATCCCAGAAAAGCTTCAAAGATTCAATGCAGAAGGCTAATGAAAAACGAGAGACACAAGAGCTGCCTAAAACAAGACCCTGGGACTGATGTGACTCCTTGGGCTCGCTCCTTCCTCCTTGACCCGAGATCTCACACTCTCCCGATTCTGCAGAGGCCATGACACAGTTACCTTTAAAAATAAAACTGCTGGAGGCTCAGGGATCTTCCTCAGTATCTTTTATTCCTTGGTCAAAGGCCAAACTAAGGGCAATCGTTAAAGAATTTCCTAAATCCAGGGAGGGTCCTCAAAAGTTCTCTGAAGAATTTAGATTTCTTACCCCGGGGTGCCAGACCTTGGTCAGCTGTGCCCCTGCTGGTGGGGGTGGGAAGCCCCAAAGTGGAAGCTGAGGCAGGATGGTGTCACCTGAGGATCCCCAACCTTCAACACGGTCCCCTTAGGGGCCACAAAAAGCAGCAGCCTTTCCCAAGCCGTTCCTAGAGCTCTCTCGGGCCGCAGGGATTGCAGTTACTCAAATGTGCCGACAATGGACAGGCCTGTGGCCGACTTCAAAGTCTGCCTGGAAGGTCCCTTCCTCCAGTGTTCCGCGGTTTAGACAATAACCTAGGGCACCCAACGTGTTCTAGCTGCCCTATTTGTACGTGGAGCATCTCCCAACATTAGGGGATTGATAAAAAGACACAAAACAGGATGGGAGGCCACGGGTCTGACTGAACTCACGACAGCAGCTGAGCACTTTGAAAGGTCATGGGAGCAAGGCCGCAAACAGAAGTCCGCCAAGCCGTTGGCCTGACAGCGGCCGCGGCCCCGGGGTCAGGGACCTGGAGTAGCAGCTGGGCCTCCCGGGACTGCTGTCTCCGCTGTAATCGGCTGGGCGCTGGAGAGCTGTCCCCACAGGCCCCATGGGCCCACACCACGTCGCATGTCCCCGGGCCCACCCCAACCCATGCGGGCCTCCCAGGCTGATGGGGCTTGCGGGGTTCTCGGAACTCAGCAACCCCCTTAAACTAAAATGAAATTAGTGGGAAGCCTTGCCAAATTCTGGTAGATCCCAGAGCTACAGTCTCTCCCAGGACAGCAAATTCCTCAGAGTGAGGAAGGTTTCCCTAGTGAGGGCATCTGATTGAGTTCAGAGGGAGTTTCTTTCTCAGCCAGGGACCTTTCCCTGGAAAACGTTTTTTTGTTGTGTGATATGGCCTCCGTCAACCTGTTCAGTAGAGACCTTTCTAAATTCAAAGGGCTAATATGTTTTGCCTCCACTGGAGACCTCGCCTCAGAATTTCCTGACCAACCCGAAACTTTTGTGTTCTTTACTATCTGTCCTTGACGTAGACGAGGAGGAATTTCAACAATTCAGGCCCACCTAACCATTAAGTCCCTCAATTTATTACTGAGGTGCCTGAAAATCTGTGGGCCACCTCTAATATTGACACTGGGAGAGTAAAAGTAAAGAGCCTATAAAGATTCACATAGACATTACTACACTTCTTCCCAAATTGCCTCGACACCCACTGAAGCCCGAGGCCAAACAAGGCCTCACGCCAACAGGAGAAAGACCTGACCGCCCAGGGGCCGATCGTTCCCTGCACCGGCCCTGGAACAGGCCATCTTGCCCGTCCAGAAACCTAATGGACAGGATGGTGATTCGTCCAGGACCGAGAGCCACTAACAAGACAGTTGTTCTCTCTTTCCCAGAAGTTTCAAACCCGAACCCCCTTCTGTTCCAAGTTCCACCAGACTCACAGGGGTTCACTATTCAAAATGGTGGACTTTGGGGTGCCCAGGTGGCTCAGTCGGTTGAGCGTCCGACTCTTGATTTTGGCTCAGGTCATGATCTCAGGGTTGTGAGATGGAGTCCCACCTCGGGCTCTGTGCTGGGCTTGAGATTCTCTCTCCCTCTGCCCTTCCCCCCCTCAAAAAAAAATGGTGGGCTTTGTTCAGTCTCTTCCATTGTCCCTGGACCCCAACAGCCGATATCTGTTTGCCTTGACTTGGAACAATCGACAATATACCTGGACGGTCATGCCTCAGGGGTCTCATTTGTCCCGAGTGCCCCACCGAGAGTGGAACACCCTACATCCCTGGGAAATCGAGCCTCTACAGCATGGGGACAGCCTCCTGCTGTGCTCAGCTCCCGACGAGATGTCCATGACGGATTCTGTGTGTTTGCTGCAACACTCAGCTGCAAAGGGGCATCAGATCTCTAAAGAGAAGTCACGATGATCTCCAGGTACTTCTCATCACCCAGGTCATAACCCATGCGCTGAAGGGATCCAGGTATCTAGCCCCAGGAAGGATCAAGCTAATCAGAGAATGTCCTAGGCCCACGACTGACTAAGCAGTAGCTTTGCGTATTTCGAGGCCGGCTGGTTATCGCGGACCATGGGCTCCTAATTTTTTTCCGTTGGCTTTGCCATGCTACGAACTTACTAAAATTCAAGTCCCTGAACCCACTCCTTGGTGGGGGTAAGCACAAGCAGCCTTTATAGGACTAAAACCAGCCGTGCAGGAACCAGCTGCCTCAGGCCCACCTAACCATTCCAACCTTTCCCCTCGTTTGTGTAGAAGACAGACAGTCAAGCCCCGGGGATGCTCATGCACATGCGGCGGGAAACCCCGGCCTACTGCGTGTTCCGGCTTGCACCCTGGTTCTGGCGCCCGGGCCCACGCCAGCTGCCCAACGGCTCCCGCCGGGGCTGCCAAGTGAGTAGAAGCCTCGGTAGATGTAATCCTAGGAAATGAGGCTTATTTGCAAACTGCACATCGCGTCCCGAGTTTCGTGACTCTGAACTGACTCACTGTTTCTCTGCAGCAGACTCCCCTCCTGTGAGAGCCTTCTGCTTTCTCCACCCAAGCGGCATCTCACACACTGCAGCGTTGTTCATCCCCTGTGTCATGACCTCCACCTGCTGAGGCGAGCCCTATGCTGGCGAGGTCATCATGGCCCGTTTTGTGACGCCGCGTCCTGGTTTACAAGACGCCCCTGTGACTAATCCTGATCTAACTTTGTTTGTTGATGGGTCCTGCTGTACAAGGGGAAAAGGACATTTCCAAGCTGCTGATGCTGTGACTGCCGGGTAGGAGCTGCTCAGGAGGGGGAGCCTCGAGCAAGCTAAATCCACCCACTGGGCAGGACTCCCAGGCCCTTGTCCCAGGGTGCAGTGACCAGAAGGACGAACCGGTAATAGTCACACTCTCAGCAGTTCTGCTTGCAGAGCCGTCCATGATGGGGGATGTTGCGGAGACAGACGGGTTTCCTTACGTCCTCGGAGAACCCAATCAAAGTGGACACCAAGTAAACGAGCTCTTTGCTGCTATTCTCTTCCCTTCTGGAATCGCCGTCATCACAACTGAGACTCACGCTGGAAGGACTGAGCCTGCGCCTTGGGAAGCGCCGGCTGTCCTTGCGGAAAGGCAGCGGCCACGCCGTCTCTAAAGGCTGAATCTATTCTGCCTCTGCAAAAAATGACCCCTCACTGCCAGATGTTTGCCATCCTGAAACATGGCAGCAGTCTGCTTTTGAACCCAAGACACCATGGCGGGCAAATGATGGTTTGCAAACTCGGCGAACAGTTGGGGCCGTGGGCAACCCAAGAGGGCCTCCTGGTCCTTCCTGGCTCCCTGGCAAACCCCATTTTGGGGGGTTTTTACATTCCTTAATCCACCACGGTGCATTTAAGATGACTCAAAATACGAATACACATCGGAGGGAGAACTTCTACAAAATTTCAAAAACGGTCTACCATCAGCTTCTGACCTGTTGGGTCCATAATCCCAGGGGAACTAATTTTATTCCCGGAGGCCTCCTTCCGGATGCTTTGAGCACCTGCGGCTGGACCTTGTCCACCACCGCGTGGCATGGGTTATCCACACGTCCTTGCTACTGGATGCTGTTTTCTGGATGGGTTGAAGCCTTTCCCTGCTGCACGGCCCATGCCCTCACAGTGACAAAGAAACTGTTGGAATACGTGTTTCCCCCTTAGGGTGTACCTCCCACCATCTCCAGGGATGCAGCACCCGCTGCACGGGGAGATCACGTGAGCCTTGACCACTTGGGATTCCCCTGCTCGTAGTCATCACAGCAACAACCCTGGCGTGCTCACCAAGCCAACGACCTCCCCAAGACTGGAACCCCAGGAAAGAAACGAAGACAGAGATGGCGACCAACGTGAAGGCTGTGAACTGGAAGTCCTGGCCTGTGGCTATCACAGAGATTTAGTAGACACCCCACAACCTGTGAGTGTCACACAGGGTGGATAGAGGTGGCGGGAACCTCACAGCGATGGTGGGGGTGGCTCGAATGCCTTGGCTTCTGACCACTTCTCTCATTAAGCTGCGAGGCTCACCCAAGGGGGGCCACTGTTAAAAGAGAGACACAAGAGGCCCCACACGGAGCCACCTGTGCTAAGTCCATATCACCAAAACAAGGCACAGCACTCACCTGGCTGCAGCGTCCGCTTCCCCCAGGCCTGTGACCTGCGGTCCCTCTGGGATTTCCTGGTTAGCAGGGGCGAGGTAGACGCCTGGTAGACCCCTGCCGGCCCCCAAGGAAAGGTGACGTACCCTGCTCCTTCCTGGTCCCTGCCTCTGCCACCTATAAATCCTCCCATGTGAGCAGACCTTTGCAGTCCCCTTCTAGGCACCAGATGCGATGCAGCCCGATTCACGAAATCACTGAATAAAGCCAATTGAGCTTTACGTTTACCCAATTTTTTTTTTTAAACAATGGTAGATCTTGCAATCAGGTGCTGTAATTCTTGCAACTTTCTCCTTTTTTTCAAGATTGTTTTGGCTATTCTAGGTCCTGTGAAATTTCCATGTAAAATTTTAATTTTTATTTAAAATTTTCATTAAATGAAAATTTTGTAGTTTGATAGGCATTACGCTGAATCTATCAATCGATTTTGGGAGAAGTGGCATCTTACCGTTGCTGAGTCTTCTTATCCATGAACATCCCACATCTCTACTTGTGTAGGCTTTCTTTAATTGCTTTCTACACTGTTTTGTGAGCATCTTGCAGATATTTTGTTAAATGTGTCTTTGCATCTTTTATGTTTTTAATGTCGCTATGTCACTGTTTTTTTAAACTTTATTTTCCAATTGTTTGTTGCTAGTCTAAACATTCAGTAGTCTTCTACATATTGATCTCATATTTTGAGATCTTGCTAATTTCTACTTGCAATGAACAGCTGTAGTGTTTGTTAAGCTCCTGTAAGGTTTTCTGTATATGCAACCACATTGTCTGCAAAGAAAGTTAGTTTTACTTTTTCTGCGGCAAGCTGTATGCCTTTCCCTGCCTTTTCTGACCTTCTTACACTGGTTAGGAACTGCGGTGCAATGTGGACAAGGAGTGCGGGGAGTGGTTCTGATTTTCAGTAGGAATGTGCTCAGTTGGTCATCTTTAGTTATATAAGCTCTCCAGAGATGTCAGTTTCCTCCTACTCCTACTTTGAGGGCCATTATCATTATGATATTGTGATTTATAACAAGAGATATATATTTGCTCTTCATCCCATTTCTGGCAGAGCCCCTAAAACCTTTGGGATTTCCTAAGTGATAAGAAAGATAAAGGTGTCTTCTGTTTTCATTCAAGCCTCTTGTAACCACACCTGAGTTTATGCAGATGTGGTCACTTTTGGAGAGCCCATACGTAGGTAACCACAAGATGGGGGCTGGTGGCCGGGGAGCCGACCATGATTAGACGGTTGGAACTTTTGGTCCCACCCCCAACCTCCAGGGAGGAGAGCGGGGCTGCATATTGATCTCATTACCAATGCCCAACAATTTCCTCAGTCATGCCTAGTAACGAAGACTCCATAAACACGCAACAGGACTGGGGTCCAGGAGCTTCCATGTTGGTGCCGATGTGGGGAGAATGGCTCACCTGGAGAGACACGGAGGCTCCGTGCCCTTCCCCACACCGGACCCTGTGCGTCGCTGGCTGGTCCGGCGTTAGATCCTCTTACATTAAACCAGTGATCCAGTGAGTGAAATGTTCTCTAAGTTCTGTGAGCTGCTCTGGCAGATGAATCAAACCCATGGCAGGGGGCGTGGGAACCTCCTGTCTGGAGCTGGTTGGTCAGAAGCAGAAGTCACAAGATCGGCTTGCGGGTGGCATCTGAAGTGGGGGCGTCTCGTGGGACGGAGCCCTCCACCTGTGGGTCTGATGCCGTCTCCAGGTCATGTCAGAGTTGAGATGACACCCTGTCAGGGTCCACTGAGAACTGGAGAATCGCTTGGTGGGAAAACACACATCGAATCACAAGTAGATGTTGCCTGTTGTCAAATGCTTTCCCCTCATTGAGATGGTGATAATTTCCGTACTTTATTCTCTGAACGTATTGAATGGCACTTACTGTTCACAAGTTAAACTGACCTCATGTCCCTGGGGTAAACCCCCCTTCATCATGGTGTATTATCTTTTTTTGTATTTGGCTGGATTCCTTTTGTGGATATTTTATTAAGGAATTTTGACTTAAGGTCATGAAGGGTGTTGGTCTGTAGTTTTCCATAACGTCTTCGTCTGGCTTTGATATCAGGGTTGTGCTGGCCTCATAACGTGATTTGGGACGTGTTCCTTCTCCTATTTTTCTGAGAGAATTCGTAGAGAATTGATAGTATTTATTCCTTAACTATGTGATGGAATTAACCTGTGAAGTATCTGGGCCTGGAGTTTTCTTTGTGAGAAGGTTTATAATTATGATTCAAATTTCTCTGATACAAGACTGCTCAGATTTTCTGTTTCTTCTTGTGATAGTTTGGTAGTTTGTGTTTTTCAGGGACTTTGTCTATTCAATCTAAACTGCTTAATTTATTGGAATCATATTTTATTATTACCGTCCCATGCTTAACGGATGTGTTGTGATATTCCTTCTGTTCTGAGAGGGGCATTTTGTGTTTTTAATTTTTTTGGTCAGGCTGTCAAAGAGCTTATCATTTTATCAAACTTTTTGAATAACTTACTGTTGGGTTTATTCACTGTTTTTTTGTCGCTTTAAAAAATTTCTTTGATTTGTACGCTAGGTTTTATTATTTCCTTCCTTCTTACTTACTTTGGGTTTAATTTGTACCTTTTTGGATAGCTTTTTAGATAACAGATTTTATACCTTTCCTTTCTTTTCTTTTTTATTATTATTATTTTTATTTTTTTTTTAAAGATTTTATTTATTTATTTGAGAGAGAGAGAACGAGAGACAGAAAGCACAAGAGGGAAGAGGGCAGAGGGAGAAGCAGACTCCCTGCTGAGCAGGGAGCCCGATGCGGGGCTCGATCCCGGGACTCCAGGATCACGACCCGAGCTGAAGGCAGTTGCTTAACCAACTGAGCCACCCAGGCGCCCCTATACCTTTCTTTTCTAATATAGGCATTAAAAACATAAATTTCCTCCTAAGGTTGTTTTCTGTTGAACCCCACAAATTCTCATAAGCTGTGTTTTCATGATGGTTCAGTTCAAAGTATTTTCTACTTTCTCTTGTGACTTCTTCTTTGACCCATGGGTTATTTAGAAGTGTAGTGTCTAATTTCCAAATATTTGGAGTTTTTCCAGATACATTTTTGCTATTGATCTCTGATTTACATTCTGGTCAGACAATGTACTCTGTTTGATTTCAATCTTTTAAAATTTGCTGAAACTTGATTACGGCCCAGCAAACGACCTGTCTTGGTGAATGTTCTATTTACATTTGAAAGAAATGTCAATTAGATCAATTTGGTTAATTATGTTGTTCAAGACTTCTCTATCCTTAGTGATTTTTTGTCTTATTTTTCTATTAATTACCCGTATTTCTGCCGCCCTGGTATTATTTCTACCAGATGCCACTTGTTACAGTGGTCCTGCTGCCACTATTATTAGTAACTGAAAATATTAACCAGCATTTAACAAGGGCCTCTCGTGTACCAAGCACAGTGACAAGCACTTTGTGTGGATTACGTCCTGTAGCCCTCACAACAAACATTTGAGCAAGGTATTTTTATCCCCAGTGGACAGACCAGGAAACTAAGGAACAGAGAGGCAAAGTAGGCCACCCAGGTCATACAGCTGTGGTTGGTTGAATCTGGACTCGAACCTAGGTCTGCCAGGGGGCCCATGTCTCTTCTCCTAGCCACAGGAGCCCCTCACATGGGTGTGTGGTCAGAGGGGGGTCTGCATGACACCACTCCTTGACTGTGGCGGCACCGTCCACTCCGGCCTGCTTCCTCCCTCCCTGGTCTCAGATGTGGTCTCTGCATGCTCTCTGGCCCCTCGGTTGTGAATCCAGCACCCAGCATGGGAAGGAAGGGCCTTGTCTGGCTGGACACCTGCTCTGCACCAGGCATCTAGAGACCAAGACTCAACTCCCAACTCCCCCAGGGACCAGCCCCATGAGTCCTTTCCCCTCCAAGCCTGTTTGCTCATCTGCACCCGTGGGGCTTCTCTCTCCTTCCCCTCCCCCCCCCCCACCTCCCAGGGCGAGCAGGTGCCCGGCTCCCCCGTTGCCCCCATCATCCCCGCAGGAGGCCGCAGTGGCTGGGCTCATCCCTACCTGGGCCAGCTGCTCTTCCCAGCATGCCTTCTCTCCCTGGTTGAAGATTGCCTCTGTGGGACAGAAGGGTGTCGCTGGAGGCCAGGTCTGACGTCCACACCAGGGCTGGATCTCAGGCTCCTTCTCCGCCAGCCCTTGGGCACTGAGCTGAGTCTGGGTGAGTCCTGCCTCTGTTTTTCCTGGCTTCGTGAGGGCAGTGAGCTGGGCTTGGGCTCGGGGTCTGGATAGCTGAGCTGCCAGCTGTGGCCTGGCCGCCCCTCCTGTGTGACCTCAGGTGGGCCATGTTGCCTCTCGGGGCCTCAGGCTCTCTGACAGTGAATGGAGGGGGCCATTTGGAATGTGCTAGAATCCCCTTGAGGGTGGGGAAATGAGGCTTGGAGAGGGGTGTGTTGTGAGAACGGAAAGCTTTTATGGAACTTTAGAAACTCAACCTCAGAGGGAGGGCTGCTTTGGGGATGGCCCTGGGGGTCTCAGAGCTGACCTGGGCACAGAGGGACCTCTACCCAGCTTGCCAGCCCCGGGCAGGATGTACGAAGCCGAGTTAAGCTGGGGCCTGCCTCCTCCCAGCCTCAGAGCCCAAACTCCCAAGCTCAGCTTCTGAGGCTTCTCCCGCTGGACCGGGCCCCCCTGTAGATGGCTGGCCGCTACATCCATTTCCTCCCACCGCCCCAACCTCCCGCTGAGGCCCTGAGGGTACACACACCATTCCCTCCTCAAACTCCTACACATTCCTCAAGGCATGGCTCAGGCTTGGCTGCCTCCTTCAGGAAGCCCTCCCTGATGGCCACCGGAGCGGCCCAGTACCTGCTGGGGGCAGCAGTGTGCTCAGCTCACACTTGTGAATGAACGGTGCCTGAATGAAAGCTGGCGTCTGCTTCCCTCGTGAGGCCGTGAGCTCCTGAGGGCAGCGAGCCCGGCACAGGGCAGGTGCTCAGCCAGAGTTGGTTGTTTTGCATTAGCTAAACACTCTCCCTGGCAAGACGCCTCCCTCAGGGTCCTCGGAGACCCCACTGTCCAGGGTGGCCTTCCCGTGGCTCAGGGGCGGTGCTGCTGTGGAAACACTGGGACGTAGATGCCACAGGCCTGTGACGTGCTCCCAGGTGGCTCTGGGCCCCTCACACTGCTTCTCAGAGCTTGGCTTCCTTGTCTGCTAGTGAGGAGGAGCGCCCACCTGCCTCAGTGACCAAGGGACAGGCCTGTGCGGCAGTGCGCGGGCCTCACACCCATCCTGGGCCACCTCCAGAGCCTCCTTGCTCTGTCCTGCTTCTGTCCGGGCCGCTGTGGAAATGCTCCCCGCGGGAGCATGGGCCAGTGGGGACCAGCAGCACAGCGGGCGGGCCAGAGGTCTCCTTTCGTGGGGGTCCTGATGTGGCCCGGGTGGAGGGCTATGGGGAGGCTCGGACCACAGCCCGTTGCCCCTGGCACGGACATGCTTCACTGCTGTGTCCCTGATGCCTGGCTCTGCATTCGTCCCCCAGGTCAACAGTCTCGCCGAGCCCCCTTCTGCCTCTTTCCCTATGATGTGCCCCGCCGCTGCCCTGGGGAGCCGGCAGGCAGAGGGTGACCACGGCGAGGCTGGGGGTGCCTCAGGCCCCTAGGGCAGAACATACCGTTAGAGGTCAGGATGCCCATCACGTAGAGGAGGCTGCGGTGCGGGAAGACGCCCGTCAGGACCTCGGTCTCCAGGTGCTGGGCCACCGCCCGCCACGAGTGCCTGCAGATGGCCAGCAGCACATTGCTGGCCGCGTCCTGGTACGCCTCTTCCATCTCCTGGAGGGCGGGAGGCGCGAAGGAAGAGTGGGCACCTGGACAAAGCTTTGGCATTTCACACACAGGGTCGGGCTTGGTGGGCAGGGCAGCTGTTGTCAACCCAGTTTTTGGTTAGGAAACTGAGGCCAAGATAGCCCAATACACACCGGGCAAGTGAAGTGCGGGCTCCACCCCAGGCCTTAGAGCTTCCTGTGACTCTCAACATCCCTGGTCCTCCTACCGTTCCGGAAACCCACTGTGCTTCCTGCGCTGCTCCGGCCCACCTGTCTATCCGCTGCTCGTCCCGTTTTAAAGCCCGCCCCCCGGGGGCCACACTCAGGAGATGTGGCCTGAAGGCTCCTGTCAACGTCGCCTCTTTGCCTGAGCTCCTGGCGGCTCGGAACAATGTCACGGCCTCTTTCGCACCGTGAATTCCGAGCCCCAGTCTATGCTTCTGTGTCCCGAGGAGGTGGGGTTTCGGCTGCTGGGGGCAGAGGCCCGCCCACCACGGTCTGGTGAAGCGGTGGCCGCGGGCACAGCGGAGCCCGGCCCCGTGTGGCCACACCTGCTCTAGTTTCGGGTTCCTCTTTTCTCCGCTTCTTGGTAGGAGCCACAGGTGATTTCTGTGGCTGCTGGTGTGAGGGAGATGTCACAGGGTCATCGCCGGGCGGAGGCCAGGGGTCCGGCCCGTGTTTGGGGGCATCTGAAAGCGAGGGGGTCTACAGTCCCTCCCTGAACGCCCTGTGATGTTGTTGGAATCCTCATATGAAGTCATTCTGTCGTTTATAATTTACTCCAAGTTTCCATACGAGGGCTTCTCATTAAGGTGGTGGGTTGAAGCCAATTTTGCTCTTTCAAAACAACACCTCACTCAACGACATTTAGGAGATGATTTGAAAAGGACAATAGTATCCACGTTCTGGCAGCTGGAGAGCCGATGAGTGAGAGGTAACGGGGCTGAGCATGAGCCCATGCGGCAGGGTCTCTGCCACTGCTGGGGGGACTCGCGGAGGGCGCGTCTCCCAGACCTCTGCAGCGAGCGGGACTGGGGAGGGTGCGACGGTTTAAGAGGGAGTCAGGTGCCCGAGGCTCTGCCCACTCCACACACCTGCAGGGTCCAGCAAAGTCCAGAGGCTCGGTCTCCGGAGGGGGCAGGCATGGGTCTGTGGTGGGAGGCCAGGTCCTCCACAGCGCTGTCGGGGGCCTTTCTCTCTGGCCAGACACTGTGTTAGGGTCTTTTCTGGGAAATCTGGGCAGCCCAGGACAAAAGTCATGGAGGTCAGCAAAGGTGCTGGGCAGCGGTGGGCTCACTACAGTGGACCCCGAATCCCACCACCTGCCCGTGTGTTCAGAGCTCCCTATCAGCACTAACCATGGGCAGGCAGCCACGCTGGAGAAGCCTCGGGTGTGGGAGACGAAAACCACCACCACACACCCGACAAAACTCAGAAAACAGCTCCTTGGAGGAAATACAGGCCAAACAGAGAAATGAAAACTTCAAGCGAAGCTGTGTCTTTAACATCCTGAGAGATAAGAGGAGGTATTGCATCCACAAAAGCTATAAACAGCATGATGCGAAAAGGAACATTCTGGGGACAATATCAAGATTGCAAGAGAGTCGAAGGCACAAGGAGCAGAGCCGGAAACGCAATAGGAAGTCGGGGAGACAAAGAGTCTTCAGAGAGCAGAACAGAGGGCGGGGAGCTGCTCGAGGAGAGACCAGATGAGAATATTGGGGACCACCGAGCAGCCCGCAATGGCGTGTCAGACGTCCCTGAAGCCTTGGGCAGAGAAACCCAGGAGGTGAGACCATCAGTGGATTAAGTGAGGAATGTTCCAGAAGCAAAGGGCCCAAGCGGCCAGACTGCAGGAGGCAGGGCGGGAAGGCATGGTGGCTGGGACAGACCTAGAGCGAGGCGCCCTTGGGGAGCTGCAGAGCATGCAGACTCAGGGAAGATGCTGCATGCCTGTCAGCAGGAAGGTGCGGGCGGACAAAGGTCTAATGTCCAGAATGGCTTTGGAGTCTCTATGGCGGCACCAGGGGCAGCAGGGAGACCACGGATGCTATTGCCAACATGACAATGATCTTGTCGAACGGGAAAGGACTGAGCTGCAAAGCAAACCAAAAGTTTATTTGGGATCTTTGATCCCAATCGGGGAGACACAGATTCAGCAGGTAACGGAAATGTGCTTGGCATTGGGGAGGAGAAAGAGGTCTACACAGGATAGGTCACTATGCTGGTTGCTAGGTCGGTGTTCAGGGAAATAAGCCTCATTCTGGGAAATGCAACATGACGTGGCCGTTTGCGGCCAGCTCGGCCTGAAGTTCACACTCATCCAGGCGTGGATGTGTATGAGACCCACCTCCCTGGTGGCCCTCGGCACCACTCTGACCGTCCTGACTTCATTTCAGATGTTTCTGTCCACGGTCTCCAACACAGAGTCCAGGGTGAACCAGAACAGACAGATTTCCAGAAATGCCTGGTCTCAAGCTATACTTCCCAAACACACGTTTTCAAGAAGCTGCCAGAGGGTGTGTGTCTCCAAAGCAAGAGAGCGAGCCAGAAAAGAGGAAGGCCTGGGGTCTCCGAGACGCTGTCCCCGGCTGGGATGGGCTATGGGGTCCCAGATTGGGCTTTGGACACCAAGATGACAGCAGACGCGCTCGGCTGGCTGGGACCTGGGTGATGACGTGCCTGTTCTCCCCTGTGAGTCCTGGACCAGCTCGTGGTACCTACAGAAGTGCTCGCACTGGCCCACGCTGGAGAGCTGGTGGTGGGCGGTGGCATGTGCGGAAGCAGGAGGTGCCCTGCCTCGGAGGGGCTCTTGTCCACCTGCAGGGAGGCTGAACCAGGCCACCACCCGGACGCTGGTGGGCTCTGCTTGTCTCGCAGCCCTCAACAGCCTGGGTCACCACTGCCCCTCTCTCTTACCACTGGTCTGTCGACTATTTGTAGGTGCCTTGCATTTTAAAAATATGCCTGGCATGCTTTACACGATGACTTAAATTTAAAAAAAGGTACAGAATTTTAGAACACAAATACACTGGCTATGAACTTTGTTCCTGTTTTTCTCTGATATCCACACTGGAAGGGTCTATAGACTTCTTTGTGGGGAGCACGGAGACTGGTCACGTTGGCCATTTACCAGCTGGTTAACTGCTGCAGGCAAATCTCTTAGATGGCCGGAGCCTCGGCCCCTCTGTCTGTAAATGGGGGTCCTATATATGGATTCCCACTTCATGGAGTGCCAAGGCTCAGTCCTGTGATGACAAGTCACGTCCACCATGGGGCAACCCTGGGCTAGTCTGCCTAAATAAGAGCTACCAGCCCTCCAGGCCCTGGAGCCGAAGTCCCCAAGGCCGTTGGCAGGCCTGGGGAAGGTCCGGGGACCACATCCTGAGGTGGGTGGGTAGGAGTGGTGTGGTCTCCAGCAGGCGGGACCCAGGAGGCGGCCGCAGAGGCGGAGTTAAGCCTGGAGAATGGGTGGGACTCGTAGGAGGGCTTCAGAGGCTGGGTGTGGGCAGCCGCCGTGGGAATGGTAAAACAGGTGGTGGTGGTGGGGGCCAGGGCAGAGACTACCAGGAAAGGGCGCTAAACTACTGCTGACATTCGGCGCTTCCACTTATGGGCCCTGTAGACTCAGATAAGCAATGAGCTCTCTGAATCTCACCTTTCTCAACTGTAAAATGGGCACGTGAGGTTGTCCCTCTGAAGGGGCTGGTGGTAAGAAAATGAAAAGGACAGAGATCACTTGGTTAACCACAGGGCTGGGCACCCCCACCATTATTTGGATGCTGGGGGCAGCAGCCTGTGTTCCCAGAAGTGGCCTTTTTGCTGGGATGGGAGGCACACCGTGGACTTGGTCATGTTCTCCAGGGCCAGCTGCATGAACGACTTCTCCCAGGCCTCCTCCAGGGAGTCGCTGGCTTCAATGACGGCCTCCAGGATGTGGAACAGCCGGAACCTGTGGCGGGAGGAGATCTGTGGGTGGCAGAGTGGGCAGAGGTTCAGAGGCACGTTGGGTTTGGTCACATGGGGAATGGCCACCAGTGAAAGCCTAGGCGTGGGGAGGCTGAGGAGGCCAGAGGGAGAAGGAGAGGACAAATGGAGGCACTTGGCCATTTGTCCAATAACCATTTAGTGAACATGCACTATGTGCAGTCCTTGAACTAGGTTCTACAGAGACAGATGAATCAAAGTTTGTCTCTATCCTCCGAAACTGCTATGGGATTTTATTTATTTATTTATTATTATTATTAAAAAATTTTTTTTAAAAGATTTTATTTATTTGACAGAGAGAGACAGCTAGAGCAGGAACACAAGCAGGGGGAGTGGGAGAGGGTGAAGCAGGCTTCTCGCGGAGCAGGGAGCCAGATGCGGGGCTCGATCCCAGGACCCTGGGATCATGACCTGAGCCAAAGGCAGATGCTTAATGACTGAGCCACCCAGGCGCCCCTGTTATGGGATTTTAAAAGCATTCTGCCTCTACAGTCAGTTCATTCATTTATTTTTTAAAAAAGATTTTATAGAGTGAGTGAAAGTGAGAGAGATCACAGAGGGGGAGAGAGAGAAGCAGGTTCCCTGGTTGAGAGGAAAACCTGATGCAGGGCTTGATCCCAGGACCCTGGGATCACAACCTGAGTCAAAGGCAGGCGCCTAACCAACTGAGCCACCCAGGCGCCCCCATTCATTCATTTATTTATTCATTCATTTATTCACCCACTCATTAAAACTTAATCAGATCTTCCTGCTAATTATCCATCTGTCCATCTACCAACCTATCCAAACATCCATCCATCCATCCATCTATCCATCCATCCACACATCTATCCACCCATCCATCCATCTATTCAACTATCCATCCATCCATCCATCCATCCACCCATCCAACTATCCATCCACCCATATATCCACCCATCCAACTATCCATCCATCATCCATCCATCCATCCATCCATCCACCCAACTATCCACCCATCCAACCATCTATCCATCCGTCTGTCCGTCCATCCATCCATCCATCCACCCACCCATCCACCTCTGCCACTTAATCGTTCTGTGACTTTAGGCAGATCACTTCCCTTTCCTAAGCCTGTTTTCTTATCTATGGGGATCATAATATCTATATCATGGGACTATTCTGAGGGTGGTCACACATGTTGGTCCAACTTCCTCCCTCCCCACTCAGCCTATTGGACATACGAGGAGATCAACTTGCCCCAAATCATTTAGTTGTACCAAAGAGCCAGGATTTGAACTGGACTTGTGGTCTGGCCCTCCCCTTTGCTCCCCATGCAGTCCCTCCAATGGCCCAAGCAACTCCCACCTCAGGGTTGTCTACAAAGTAGTCATGGATGGTTTCCAGCACCAGGTTGGGGGCCCCATAAGCCATGTTCTTGATCTTCTTGATGATGTACTTCAGGTGGAGGGGGTCTGAACTATTCAGGTCTCGGAGCATCTTGAAGCAAATAGCTAAAGAAGATGGAAAAAGTGTGAGGGTTGATGTGATATGGGAAGGTTACATTGTGCCATCAGGAATAAGTGGATAGAGAAGGGGGTAGGGCCAGGAAAGGGAAACAATGATCTGAAAATGAGGACTGAAGAACTGAACTCATTGGGAATTCCTGGGCCTCCTGACTGTCCAAACAGTCCTCCTGGAGTTTGAGATAGGATAAGAAGCAGGAATGCAGGGTGACTGGGTGGCTCAGTTGGTTAAGCTGCTGCCTTCGGCTTAGGTCATGATCCCAAGGTCCTGGGATCGAGCCCCGCATCTGGCTCCCTGCTCAGGGAGAAGCCTGCTTCTCCCTCTCCCACTACCCCTACTTGTGTTCCCTCTCTCACTGTGTCTCTCTCTGTCAAATAAATAAAATCTTTTTTTAAAAAAAAAAAAAGAAGCAGGAATGCATGAAGATTTCACACCCTTATATACCCATGCATATTTCCATCCATTCATTGATTCAACCACTTTTTCATGCATCCATTTATCCAATCATCTATCATCTACCTATCCATCGATCCATCTGTCCATCCACCCACACATTCATTCATATGTCTATTTGTCCATCAATTCATCTACCCATCCACCTGTCTGTCCATCCTTACATTCACCCATCAATCCATGCATTAATAAATGTATCCATCCATCCATCTGTCACCCATCTGCTCATAAATTTATCTACTTGTCCATCCACCCATCCATTCATAAGTTTATTCATCCATCCATCACACATCCACTCAAATTAGCCATCCATCCCTCTGTCCCTCTATTTATTCTTCCCTTCACCCCTTCACCTTCTATCTAGTCATTCAACATTCAATGATGTTCCCTCTGTGTCGTCATAGGTCTGTGAGTGAGGGCTCAAAGAAGAGTCAGGGCCCAGCTCAGTTCTGAAGGAGCCTCCAACCCATGGGAGCCCTACCCACTATCAGTGGACTTTTGTCCTGTAGTTGTATAAAAGACCCTGGGCACACAGCGAGGAGAGGGGCAAAACATTCCAACAAAGAGGGAGGGACATTTAGGACTGGCTACTCAGAGGAGGTGGCAATTTAACTTTGCCTAGAAGGATGAAGGCAAGTCATCCTTTGAATGAGGAGATAAGCATTCCTGTGAGAGGACCAGGCCAAGGTTGAGGTCCTAAGGTGGGAAAAGGTGTGGGAAGAAAGTGGAAGGTGAAGTGTGAGGGAGGGAGGGAATTTTTGGGCTTTGGATGGTGCCTCAGGAGGCATGAAGAGACCAAGGAGGGTGTGTAGGGCTCTGCTGAAAGCCTCGCTATGTCCACAAGGTCCTTGACATCCCCAAGATCCCACCAGTGTGGATTCCTTCTGGTCCTCATCCCCAGGACTTTTTTGAGTGGAGGCACCTGATAGGGTCTGCTGGAACCTGACCACGCCATCTCCACCCTGCCAGAGTCCCAGGGCTGGTGATCACCTGCATTATAGGCTTCCTCCATGAACATCTTGTGCTCCTTGGGCACAAGAGCAGCCTGGCTGCTCTGTGACTTGCAGAGCAGGATGGTGGTGGGGTGTGCCTGTCTGTCCCTGTGAGCAGGGTCCTGAGGTACCTTCATGCAAGATAGGTCCTTTGTGGATCTGGAGACATGGGAGGAGAATCTGAAATGGAAAAGAGGTCCAGGGTGTGTGTGTATCTGGGCACCTTTTTGTGCATCCATGAATGCAAGCCCAGTAGACACTGAGAGCCATGTTGGTCAGGATCAGGCTTAGCAATGTCCTTCTGTGTGTCCACCTTTCTGTTCATTGGTCTGTCTGAATTCCAAGGGGGGAGTAGGGAAGGAGTCTGGAGGCCTCAAGGATGTTGTTAAGTAGGCAGTATTGCCTGTGGGCCTGGAGAGGCCTGACTCCTAGCAAGTGCTGGTGTCACAGACATGACTGACAGGACCTGGAGGGCTCAGGGTATGGCGTCCCCAGCTCCAGCTCTTGCACTGATTTGGAACAGCCAGTCTTTTCAGGACAAACATGAGAGTGCCCTGGCTACCCAGATGTCACTGAGGGGGTCTTTGAGAGAGGTCCAAGAGCTGCAGAGCAAGTGGGAGCAGGAGCCATGAAGATGGGTGCACTGGACCACATCCTCATCTGTGCCCCAGGCCCAACCGTCCTGGTGCTTGAGAACAATTATGTGTGCATGATGGAGACACTGAGAAGAGCTGTGTGGCAGGGGCAAGGAAGGACATCAGCCCTCACTTTTTCTTTTGCAAATGTGCGGACAGGATTCCCTCAGACTGTGCTCTTTGCCAGAGGGGCCAAAAAAGGAGGAATCCTTCATTTTTGGGGTAGTGCCCAAGCTGTTTGTTTCACAACTTCCTCTTGGACCCTCCTGGCAGAAGTGGGTTCTGCTCTACTTGCTCTGGGACCTCATTTCTTGTTCACTCACAGTTCCCAGTTCCCAAGTACTGACCACGGGCATGGTGTATTCTTTCTAGCCACTAAGGATATAACTAAAGATATATGGATATCTAATGTCTGATATTAGTGGGTTTGTATATTTATTCCCCCAATTTTTGAGTTGTTTAAGGAAGGAGGGGGAATCTGGTCTTTGTTGCTCCATCTTTGAGGGAAGCACTGGTATTGTCTTCATCTTCTTCAGGACTTTGCGGTGTTTTCTGAGTTCAGTGGGGAACCACAGAGGTTTTTGAGTGACATGATCTGACATACATTTCTTATGTGGTAGAATAAATTAATGGGTAAATGTTAAAAGAGATGAACCACCTTCTAATATACCACATAATGTACCTATAGAATTTGTTGATGGTTTTTTGTCTTGTTCACTTTGAATAAAAAATTACCAGGCACACATGGCAGCAAGAAAATATGACCCCTAAGTAGGAGAAAAAAATTAATTGATCAAAAGCAACACAGAAATGACACAAATGGTAGAATTAGTAGACAAGGACTTTAAATGTTATTGTAACAATATTCCACATGTTCAGCATGGTAGATTAAAACATAAGCATGCTAAGGAGAGACATGGAAAACATAAGCAAGATGAAGAATACAATGTTTGAGATTAAGAATACACTGGATAAATTTAAGAGCAGATTAGACACAGTAGAAGCAAAGGTTAGTGAACTTGAAGATACTATAGCAGAAACTACCCCAAAATGGAACACAAATAGGAAAAAGACCAGAAAAAACGGAATAGAGCAATCAGTGAATTGTAGAACAACCTCAAAACAGTGTGTGTGTAATGTAAATCCTCACAGGAGAAGAAAGGGAGACAGAAAACAATATTTGAGGAAATAATATCTGAAGTTTCCAAATTAATAAAAACTAAAAATCCCACAGATCCAAGAAAATCAATGAACCTCAAGTGAAAGAAACATGAAGAAAATTAAACCAAATGACATTGAAATAAAATTGCCTAAAGCCAATGCTAAGAGAAAATTTTAAGAAAGAAAGCCAGAGAAAAGTCAGAGAAAGAAAGACACGTTATATGCAAAAGTATAAAGATAAGAGCAAGAGTATAGTTCTAGTCAGAAATAATGCAAGCAGGGTGCCTGGGTGGCTCAGTCATTAAGTGTCTGCCTTGGGCTCAGGTCATGATCTCAGGATCCTGGGATCGAACCCTACCTCAGTCTCCTTGCTCTGTGGGGATCCTGCTTCTCCCTCTCCCTCTGCCCCTGCTGTGTTCCTTCTCTGTCTCTCTCTCTCTGTCAAATAAAAAATAAAAAAAAATCTTTTCAAAAAAAGAAATAATGCAAGCATTGGAGACATAGAGCAACATTTTAAAACACTAAGAGAAAAAAAAAAAAAACACCTGGCGAGCTAGAATCCTATACTCAGAGAAAAAAAAATTAAAAACTGATGGTATAACCAAACCTTTATCATATGCACTAAAGCTGAAAGAATTCATAACCAGCAGACCTGCACCATAAGAAGTGTTTGAGGAAGTCTGTCAGGTGGAAGGAGAATAATACCAGATGGAAATATGGAAACACATAAAAGAACAGAGAACAGTGGAAATGGTAAATATGTAGGTGAATGTAAAATATTTTTTCTTATTTTTCAAGTTTAAAGTAAAAACACCAATGCTTTGTAGGGCTTATAGCAAATGTAGAAGTAAAATATATGTCAGCAATACCATAAAAGCCAGGAAAGGGAAATGGAAATAATATATTGTAAGATTCTTATACTATAAGTAAAGTGGCATAATATCACTTGAAGGTAGGCTGGGATATGGTAAATTTGTAAACTACAAGCCCTAAGCAATCACTAAAAAATCAGGGAGTCAACTAAAAATATATATAGCTAATAAGCCAACAAAAGACATAGAGGCAAAGAGGAAAAATAGAACAAAGAAGAGAAGAAAAAAAGTGAAAACAAATTGCAAGATGGTAGATTAAAACAAAATCATTTCAACAGTCACATTAAATATAAATGATTTAACTATCTCAATCGAATAGCAGAGACTGTCAAATTGAATAAAAAATCAAGACCCAAATATATGCTGCCTATAAGAAATACACTTGAAATCTAATAGACACAAATCAATGAAAAATAAAAGATGAAAAAAGATATACCATGCTAACAATATTCTAAAGAAAACAGAAGTGGCTACGTTAATATTAGGAAAAGTATATTTTTGAGTGAATAATATAACTAGAGATAAAGAGAATCAGTTCATAATGATAAAGGGATCATTTGTCAAGATGACTTACAATTCTAAATGTTCATGCACCTAATAACAGAACTTCATAATATATAAAGTAAAAAAGATAGAACCAAAAGGAGAAATAGTTGAAGAATAATTGAATCATAGTTGAAGATTTCAGCATCCCTCTGTTAATAATTGATAGAACAAGAAGACAGATATAATCATTAAGGATATAAAAGACTTGATAATACTCTTGGCTAATGTAATCTAATTAGCATTTACAAAACTCTCCATCTAACAACAGAAGAACACACATTTTCTTCAAGTTCATGTGGAACATCTACCAAGATAGATCATATTGAGCCATAAAATAGTCTCAATAAGTTTAAAAGGATTCAGATCAAACAAAGCATACTCTTTGACCACAACAGAATGAAATTAGAAATCAATGACAGAAAGATAGATGGGAAATCCCCAAGTATTTTGAAAACTAAATAACAATTTTAAATAATGCATGGGTCAAGAAGAAATTAAAAAGAGAAAGTAAAAAGTATTTTGAACTGAAAGAAAATGAAAACACAACATATAAAAATGCATGAGATGCAGCTAAAGCAGTGCTTTGAGGGAAATTTATAGCATTAAAACTTATAGTATTAGAAAAGAATAGAGGTCTGAAATCAATGACCTAAGTTTCCATCTTAAAAACTAGGGGAAAAGGGGCAAATTAAGCCCAAAGAAGGAAAATAATAAAAAGTAGAGCAGAAATCAATGAAGTGGAAACAGAAAAACAATAGAGAAAATCAATGAAACCAAAAGCCAGCTTTTTGAAAAGATACATACATTTGAAAACTTCTATCAGGCTTTATTAGGGCAAAAAGAAAGAAGACACAAATTATTAATATAAAGAGGGAGAATAGGTACATCATTAAAAATCCTACCGACATTAAAATGATAGTGAGAGAGTATTATGAACAACTTGATGCGAATAAATTTGACAACCCAGATAAAATGAATTCCTTAGTCATAAAATAGCAAAGCTCAATCAAGAATAACTGCATAACCAGAATAGCCAGTTGTCTATTATAAACATTGAATTTGTAGTTGAAGACCTTCCCACAAAGAAAACTTTAGGCCCAGGTGGCTTTACTCTTAAACTCTATCATTTAAGGAACAAATGATACCAATACTATAAAACTCTGCCAGAAAATTAAAGAGGGAACACTTCCTAACTCATTCAGTGAGGTGAACATTAGTGCCCTGATACCAAAACCAAAGAAAGGCACTGCAAACTTTCTTAACATACGAATCCAAAATATACAGACATGTGTATCTACCATGACCAAGTGGGTCTTATCCTGGGCATGCAAGGCAGGTTGAGCAATCGAAAATCAGTCAATGTAAATTACCATATTGGTAGATGAATGAAGAAAATAATATAATCATCTCAGTAGATACAGAGAAAGCATTTGACAAAATTCAACATATATTCACAATAAAAACAAGAATTAAAGGAATTTCCTTAACCTGATTAAAAACATCTACAAAAATCCTATAGCTAATATTATACTTATTAATGGTGAAAGACTGAATGTTTTCCTCACATCATTGGGAATGAGGGAAGGGGATGTCTGTTTTCACCACTTCTATTCAACATGGTACTGAAGGCTCAGTCAATACAAACAGGTAAGAAAAGAAATTAAAAGTGTGCAGACTGGAAAGGAAGAAAAAAGCTATCTCTACTTACAGAGGATGTTATCATCTAATTAGAAAATTCCAAAGAATCTACAAAAATCCTACTAGAACTGAACAGGGTGTCTGGCAAATTTGCAAAAATAAAGTCAGGATGCAAAAATCAGTCATATTTCTCTATACTAGCAAAAAGCAATTGGGACTTGAAAATAAAAAGGTACCATATGCAGTAGCATTAAAGATCATGAGATATTTAGGTACACTAAGAAATAATTGCAAGGTCTATGAACTGTAAAATATAAACTAGCAATGAAATAAAGAAATAAAGAAAACTTTAATAAGTGAGAGATATACCACGTTCATGGATCAGAAGACTCAATATTGTTAAGATGTCAGTTTTGTAAAAATATCTCTAAATATTCAATGCAAAAAGTCCAGAAAAAGACTCACACGTACAAGGCTAACTGACTTTAAAAAAAACTTAACTGTATTAATTTAAATTTTTAAAGTAGGCTCCACACCCAATGTGGGGCTTGAACTCACAACCACGAGATCAAGAGTTGCATGCTCTACCCACTGAGCCAACCAACTGCCCCAAAGCCAACTGATTTTTGATAAAAGTCAAAATAATTCTATTAAGAAAATGTATCCAACAAATAGCGTGCAATAACTGGATGTACACATGCAAAAATGTCCCCCAGTTTATGTTTCATGCTCTATCCAATAATTAATCAAGATAGATCACAGACCTAAAAGCAAAACCTAGAATCTAAACTTCTCGAAGAAAATGTAGGAGAAAATCTTTGTGATTAAAGATTTCTTAGATGTGACACCCAAAGCACAATCCATAGAAGAAAAAATATTAAGCTGGATTTCATCAAAATTAAGAACTTCTTGAAAGACATCTAGAAAAAATGAACAGATAAGCTGTGGACCTGGAGGAAATATTTGCAAATCACATATCTGATAAAGATCCGTATCCAGAATATATAAATAACTCACGAAACAAAACGAAAAACTCAAACATAAACACAAACGGTCTAACAAAATACAGAAAGAAGATTTGAATAGACATTCCCCCAAAGGAGATGAACAGATGGCAAATAAGCCCATAACAAGTGCTCCACATCATTCTTCACAAAGGAAACAAGTGAAAACCACAGTGGGATATCGCTACACGTCTACTAGAATAGCTAAAATTGGGGAAAAACCTGAAAATAACAAGTGCTGGTGAGGTTGAGGGGTAACTGGACCTCTCGCACATTGCTGGTGAGGATGTGAAACAGTGCAGCCAGGGCAGAAAGTAAGTGTGGTGCTTTCTTAGAAGGTCAAACATACACTCACCACCCAACTCTGCCGCTCCACCCCTAGCTGTTTACTCAGGTGAAATAACACCTTACTTTCACACAAAATCTGTATGCGAATGTCTATAATGGCTCTGTTTGTAATAGCCCCAAACTGAAGAAATGCACATGTCCTTTGGTGAATGCATAAGGAAACTGTGTATTACATCCATGGAAGTACTCAGCAGCAACAAAAAGAAATGAATCACTGAGAAACACAACAACATGGACCGTTCTTAAACTCATCATGCCACGTGAGGGAAACCAACCCCTGAAAGCCACACACTGTATCATCCCACCTTGATGGCTTTCTGAAGAAGGTCAACGAAACAGAAAACAGGTTTCCAGGGATGGGAAGTTGGGGGAGGGCTGACTACAAAGGGCATGGGGGATTCTGGGGAGATAGATCTGTTTCATATCTTTTGCTTGTGGTAGTGGATTCACGACTGTATGACTTTGTCAAAACTTGCAGAGTTATCCACTAAAGAGAGAATTTTACTGTACATAAATTATACCATAATAAAAATGAAAGCAAGATCTCTAAGAACAGAAATGATTTCACCGCCCCCCCCCTTCTGCTTTCTCTTGCTTATTCCATCCCAGTCACAGTGAGCTCCTGCTGCTCCTCAAACCGCCAGGCATATTTCTACCTCAGGACCTTTGCACTGGCTGATCCTTCAGTCTGGGGAACATCCTTCCTCCAGATAGCTGCTTGGCTCAGTTTCTCACCTCCTTCGAGTCTTGGCTCAATTATTACCTCCTAGATGAACTTATTTAAAATTGCAGCCTGCCCCCCACCCGCCTCTCTACCCCCTCCCCCTCTCAACTTTTTCCCTATCACTTTTAACCTTGTAGCATTAGATAACTTACTTTATTACATCTACTGTTTATTGGCTGTCTGCCCCACTGGAAGGTAGCCACCAGGGCAGGGATCTTTATGTCTTATCTCCAGTTGTATCCCCCAACACCTGTAACAGTGCCTGGCACACCAAGCAGGTGCTCAGCAAATATTTGTGGGATGAATGTTAGAGCGATGTATCAAAGCAACAGTGAGCCCATCCTCATCTCTGGAAAAGGCCTGTGACAGCCCCCCTGCTCTCACCCCAACAGCGCCCTCGCCAGGATCCAGCTGTCCAAGCCCGGTCCACCTGACCGGTCGGCCTTTACTCTCCTGAGCCCGCTGCCCAGAGCGTGGGTCCTTTCTCCTCCTCTCTCCCTGTCCCTTTCAGGGCAATGCACAGAGGCCCACCCCTCAGCCTTCTTGACTTGGAAAGAGCATCCTGGGGTTGGGGTGCTTCCCCCGACTCCCCGGCTGACCGAGGGCCCTCCCTGGCTCTCCTGAACCCTGGTGTCCCTGCTGACTATCCCCTGGCCCTTTTCCTTCCCAAGTGTCCCTCGGGATGTGCTGGCTATCCCTGGGTCCCCAACATGTCCTGTGCAGGCTGTCAGTGAAGGTCGATAGAACAAACGAGTGAGCGGGTGAGTCTGAGGCGCACTGCCTTGGGGGGACTTCCTCAGACAGTGAGACCCTCCTCCTCCCGTCCTCCTCGAGCTGTTCCTGGCAGTCCTGCCTCCGCCAGCTCCCTTCTCAGACGGTGTTCAGGCTCACTCCATCCCATAGCCATGCCGGAACTGAGGACCCTCCCCACTGTCCGCCTCTTTGGGAACCAGTGACCAGGTGGCCAAGCAGGGGACACTCCTGGGGTTGATGGGCCAGAGATGTCGCATTTCTGCACTCAGCCAGACTGTCCTCAGGAAGCTGTCACGTCCAGGGCACGTGTCGGGATGACAGCGTTTACCAGGTGTGGGGGCAGAGACGGGCTGGGGCCCTTGGCCTGGAGTGGCTGGCCATCTCCGTCATTCCCGAGCCCTCCACAGTGCTCGGGGGAGCCTCATCGCTTCCTGCCTTCATTCCTTCAGTGAGTACCTATTGCAGCCAGGCACTGCTCCAGGCCCTGGGGCTTCGTCCGAACGACACACAAAGAAAGCCCTTCCCTCGTAGTGCTCGTGTTCTGGGGCAGAGGCAATGGACAGATTCTGTCCTGCACCAGCTGGGGACAGTGAGATG
The DNA here is from genome assembly GCF_054177405.1 of Leptonychotes weddellii. Taxonomy (NCBI): domain Eukaryota; kingdom Metazoa; phylum Chordata; class Mammalia; order Carnivora; family Phocidae; genus Leptonychotes; species Leptonychotes weddellii. The sequence goes on from NC_138372.1 coordinate 168,826,024, forward strand.
GGGAAATCGAGCAGGGACAGGGTTTGGACAAGCTGCGGGGCCATGCTAGACAGCCTGGTCAGGGAGCCTCGGCTATCAGGGTGCCGCTGGGGTGAGGCTGTCCGACAGGTGCCCAGTGTGGGGGTGCTGGGTGGTTGGACGAGTGAGTGATGTGTAGATGAAGGCATTCTGGGGGGGGGCTCGCCCCTGCTGCACACAACGTCCTGCCAGAGAGGGATGGGTGCCCCTCTCGTCACCTCTCCTCTGACCCTCCATCCCTACCTCGTCACACTCCATACTGTCCTCACACACCAACCCCAAGCGGTGCAGAGACACAGAGAGATTCAGTGACCTGTCCCAGGACACACAGCCTCTGTGGGATGAGGCTGGTTCAGACCCAGCCTGAGTCCGAAGCCTGCATCCTGGGGACGGTGGCCGGCGGGGCTCAGTGCACACTTGAACCTTCCTGCCACCTCTCAAAAAACCAGCCACTTCCCTGCCACTCCCAGAAAGTGTGGCCTTCCCGACGGAGGCTGGCTGGTGCCACCTCTGTGGGAATCTCACCACGGGTTGGAGCCCGGCTCCCCTCTGCACCCAGGAGGGAACTCAGGCTGCTCAGTGTCACCCACAAGCACTTGGCCGGTATCTCGCCCTAAAACGGCATCCTAGCCCTGTGACGACCAAAACTGAATATATTTTTAAATACAGAAAAACGGCAGAAGCATAGTCAGGCAAACAGCTGCAGAGGGGAGCGTTTTCTCGCCTTCGAAGTGATCCAAGATGTGGCAGAGGAGGAGACGGGCCTGACAACACACACACGGAGACGACTGTGTGCAGACCAAAATAACCGAGTTCAAAGCAGGTGCGAAGCTGCTCCTTCTGGAACAGCCCGCCACGATGGGCGTCACAAACGGGAACCCTGCTCCGGATCCGCCCGGGGACAGTCTGGAGAGCTGGGCCTGCCCCGGCCCCATGGAGGGCGCCCTGGGGGTCTGAGGTGGCAGGGGAGGGAGCTCGCCTGCCCCTGCCC
>NC_138372.1:168827132-168869632 GCF_054177405.1 Leptonychotes weddellii
CGCTGCCAGCCCCACAAGCGGCCGACAGCCACGCCGCATTTGGCTGCAATAGCCTCCCTCCCAGCCTCCTCTCCACCGAGTCAAGGGCTGCCGGGTGGAGCTCAACCCCAATCCCGCCCGCCACCCACCGCTGTTCCTGGCTGCACGGACTCCTCTTTCCTTGGGTCAGCCTCAGATGCGCCCCGGGCGTGCCCCTTGCTGTCCTGCAGGGAGGCCCGCTCCTGAAAGATGGAGAAGCCAGGGTACCTGTGGGAAGCAGGGCATCGGGCGTCCCCTTCTGGGTTCCCACATGCCCCAGCTTGGCGCTGGGCTGACCTGGAGTTCTGGGACATGGTTGATGACGTCCTATCAGCCGTGCTGTGGCTGTGTGGCTTTTCCGAGTGCTGCCCGTCCATGTTGGGGTGCGGTTTGGAGAACCCACAGGCCCCAGCCTCCAGCTCTGTCCTCATGCCCGGTGGGGCAGCCCTATCTCTGTGTCTCCCCTTCCCCTGCCCCAGCGGGCCCTGACCTAACCCCTGAGGTCACAATGGTTCCAGTGCTCTGGGCCGTTTCCCAGGGCCAGTGCTGTGGAACTGGACACTGTCCTGGGCACAGTACATGTGTGTTCCTGATGTGGCCTTGGGCTCAGCCCTTCTGTCTCTGGCTTGTGAGGAACCCTGAGACCAAAGACCCAGCTAACCCAAGCCTGGATTCCTGACCTAAGAAACTGTGAGATAGTAAATGTGTGTTGTTTTAAGCCGCTAAGTTTTGGGGTCATTTGTTACGCAGCACCAGATATCTGATACATGCTCGGTACCAGGGAAAAGTGGCAGAATTAGGTTCTTTATGAGCTCCCTTTCCACAGGGCCATAGTCCAGATGCAAGGCTGCAGAGAAAGCGGGTCCCAGCATGGCCCCTTGTCCCCATACTCGGATGTTGGAGGCCTTACAGGTGGGGTTCGTGAGTGGGGGGCTGAGGGTGAGGGTGTTGCAGGGACAAGGGAGTGCTGGGGCCGGGACCCGCTGCTGGGCCAGCTACCTGCAGCTCCATGAGCATCTCCCTCTGCCCAGCCAGGCTCTAGGCTTCCAGCACCTGCGGCCACACTGTGCAGTCAGCCCTGCCTTCTGGAAACAGCCATGTGTCTCATAGACAACAGACAACCACTGCTCACCCCCGAGGCTTGGGGGCCCCCGGGGTTCAAACTCCAGCTTTGGTACTGCTGGCTGGATGACCTCTCTGAAGCCGTGATCTCTTTCTAAACGGGGGCTGGCAATACCCGCCTTCCCCCAGGTGGTTCTGACATTCAACCGCCTTTTCTGTGAGCGGTGCTTGGTGCAGGACAGGTGCCCAACACGGCCTAGCTGCTGGGCATCGTGGGCGCCTTCGCTGGGTCTGCCTGGGGTTAAACCTCACGCTGCTCCCATGGGATGGGTGTCTGGATTCTCAGCAGGTGGTAGGGGAGGAGACAGGCTGGCAGAGGGCGAGGTGAGTTAGGACGATGGTAGGTTTATCGAGGCCTCCGCAGGTCCCCGGCGCTCTCTGAGCTTGTCACCTGGAGTCCTGTACCAGACCACAAGCCCAGGTGGTGGGAGCTGTGATTCTCCCCAGGGCTCAGAGGTGAAGCCACTCCTGGGGTCGCTCTGAAATGGAAGGGTCTGCATGTACCCTGGTTTGCCTGGAAACCCTGAGCTCGAGTTCCTCCGACCCAGTGTGCCGAAGGGGACTGCTACGAACTGGGCCCATACACTCATTTGTGGAGGAGGGTCCCCAGAAAGGCGGATCCTGCTAAGCTGCCAGAACAGGCTTTTGGGGGGAGCGCCCCTTCTCTGAGACTCGTCCTCCGATGCCTCTGGGGCATGTCCCGGGAACTCTTCTGCTTAGTGGCCTTGGTCAGGGGTGTGCTGGAGTGGCCCCAAAATGGCTCTCATGACTATTGTTAAATTTTCAGGAATGTGGAGAGTTGGTTGTTAAATACAGCCATAGAAGCTCATAGTTAAATGCATTATATTAAAAACAGGTAATAAATACCCCAAACTCATCACTTCCTGATTATTGGACTAGATTTCACTGTGCCCTAGGGGTTATTTGCAGCTAAGGACCTATCTGTGGGGAGTCACCCCGCACCTCTGCCCACTCGGGGCACACTGCAGCCACCCTGGTAGTGGGAGATCAGCCGCGGTGCAGGGACTTCCACCACGGACACACACAATGCCTCGAGCAGGACCCTTGTTTTTCTTCAGAGAGCTCCTTTTCAGATATTTGCCAGGCTGATTGGGCAAGATGGTCCAACCAGTCTCTCTTCCACTTGGGAATTTGAAATTGGGGCCAAGAGTGAGACCTTGGGGTTGGGAGGGGGGCCCCCGAGGACTGCCCATCCCCCCTTTAGGGGTCCAGGCAGAAGGGAGGAGACAGAGGAGGGGACAAGCCTGGGGGCCTCGCAGGTTCTGGCCCTGACCTTCCCAGGGCCCCTTGGGCCTTTTGGGTTCCTGCAAGGCCCTGATCAATGAATGGCGAGGCAGGTTTTCTGCAACCTCGTTTCTGGGGGAGAACTTCCGGCAAGTCCTGGCCAAGTAACATGAAGGAGCTCTTCAGAGGTGGCGCACTCCTGTCTCTGCAGGCTTCGGGGGAGGCTGGATGTCCAGGGAATTCGAACATCACACCTGGGTGGGTGGGAGTGGACGAGCCTCCTCTGCGGACCCGCCTCCGCCCCAGGGGACACGGGGAGGGTCACCGACTGAGACCTGGGTGCTGGCATTTGTCCATCTCTCCCCACCCCCGCCTCACCATGAAAATGGCAAGATGTCAGGGTTGAACCACCCCTGGCTGGGTCATGCCACGTGCCCGTCTCCCCCCAGCCTGCCAGGAATTAGGGAGCCCCATCCGCACCAGAGACACCGCCTCTGCTGGACGTGGGCTCCCAGCCTCCTGGCTGCCTCTCATAGTTGGGTGTGCTCACCACCCTGGATTGGGATGGAGCTCAGTGAGGGTGGGAACCAGGCCGGAGGTCACACATTGGTCAGAGGTGGAGCCCCTCACTCCATCCCGGCGTGCGGAGGAGGCCTGCTGACCCTCTCGCCCCTCCTCCCCCCTCCTCCTCCCGCCTCCCCCTCTTCCTCCCTCCTCCCCAGCATAGGAAGCAGGCAGGCGGGGCCTGGGGTAGGCGCCCGCCTGTGCCTCGCCACGTGGCCGGCAGATGGCGCTGCGGGCCCAGGCAGGTCCGGGCAGCGGCGTCCCTGCCGCTCTCCCCACCCAGCAGCCCTCCCAGCCCAGAAGGCGTTTGGGGAGGGGACCCTGGGCAACCTACGGGTGCTGACACCACTACCCACCTGGAGGCGCCAGCTCGCTTCCGCCTCCGCGCCTCTGCAGGGCTCCCTCCAGCTCCACTCCTGCCGGGGACCACACCAGGGGACGCTGTTCCTGCCCCAGAGAGGAGGGGGCTCACCCGGGGCTGACAGCCCAGCCCCTGCCCTGCTGCCCAGGCCCCGCCCCTCTGCCCCCACCCCCTCCCTGCTCCCAGCTGCAGCCAGGTCAGCCTCTGAGGCTTTATGCGATGCCTTCCCCTGGAATGCCCTTGACAAAGATTCTCTGCTTGGTCAGGCTCTGGAACCTTCTCCTGGGCCCATCTGTGCCCTCTGGTGACATCCAGTTTTAGGAAGAATCCTTCACTCTCCACCCCCCACAGCCCTCCACATCTGATCAGTTTCCTCATCCCTCCCACACTGGACCCCAGAGTGACCCCAGAGCGCTGGTCCCTGCACCTGTTGTGATGGGAACAAATCCATCTCACCCTCTTCAACAAGTGTTCTGAATAATTTTTTTTAACACCCAATCCCTCCCCACCACACCCCTGCTTTCCTGAAGAAACCTCTTGCACGCCCCTATTTGCCCTCAGAAGCCTCCCACCCCAGCCCAGGTCACCTCCTCTGTGAGGCCACCCCTGCTTTCCCTGGGCTCCCTGCTGAGGTTGCTTCAACATGAGCTCATCTGGGCGCCTCTGGGAGGTGGGATGGGGGAGGCTGGGGTACTGACAGCAGGTGCCAGGCAGACAAGTTTCCCTCCAGAGGACCCTCCCCCAGGAGCACAGTGGCCCCATCTGACCACCTGACCCCCTCTCAGGATGTTTAAACCCATTGAGCACAAGGGGTCCAGCCTCAAGTGGCTTCGAGTGCTGGGCCGGGATCCCAGGACCAGGCTCTAGGTCTTCTCGCGGCTTCTCTTCCTCTGGGCCTTGGGCTCTGTGGCTCCAATTCTTGCTCCAGAACTTTCTGGATCAGGGAGTTACTCTCTTCCCTGAGAGCGCCCCCCTACAGGCGCCTGTGTTTCCCGGCCCTTGGGGTCAGTTGGGTGCTGCCAGCCCACCCAGGGTCACTCTGCTCTGCCCACGCATGCTGGCACCCTCCCTGTCCTCCACCACCTGTCACGGCTCCTGATGGCCAGGCTCTTGGGAGAGCCCCCTGTGGGCCCTTGGCTCATCACCATGGTCTCCACCAGACCCTGTGCCCCATGAAGGTGGAGACCCGTTCTCCCTGCTGAGCTCCAGCACTTAGTAGGTGCCCGTAACATGCCTGCCGGGTGAAAGCAGCGGATGGGCTCCTCTGTGGAGGCTGCCCCGGAGGGTCCCGCTCCTTGAGTCGGCAGAGGCCCCAGGTCCCTGCAGGTGCGCTGCCCGGGACACACCCTGTCTTCCAGGGTCCGCTCCTCTTTCCACACTCCTCTCTGAATCTTTCACAGAAAAAAGTGGGGAAAGGTTTTCTCCTCCACTTTCTGAAAATGAGATTTTAAAAATAACTCGGAGGCAGTGACAGTGCCAGGAGGGGATTATCTGGGGGTTCAAGCTGCGCCGGGCAAGTCCCGCAGGGTCTGCTTGCCTCTCCCCGCACTGCTCGCTCCCCTGGACACCCTGGCTGGCTTGTCAAGGAGACAGGCACCTGCATCTCTAGTGACGGGGAGGCAGAGAAGGGAAGACATGCAGCAGGAGCCCTGCTGAGAAGGGAGGTGGCCGAGATGGTGGTGGAAGGAACACTTGGGCTGTGACTCCCAGCTGGAGAAGGGGACTGGCCCCTATTGGTCCCCCAGTCTCCTTGGTGCTCTCCCTTCTCCAGTGAGCTCACTGCTCACCAGCCATGGCCTCCTGGGCTAGTTCTTGTTCCTCAAACGCTGTGTCTTTCCTGCCACAGGGCCTTTGCATATGCAAAGGGTTTCTCAGACCCTCCTTCTCTCCCTTTCACATGACATACTGTCCTTCCTTAACCTCAGCCTCAATGTTATTTCCCCCAAGAAGCTGTCTTGGACCACAAAATAGTACATGGGGTGTCCCCACAGCCCCTGCCTCTGCCCCAGCTCCCTGACAGTTTCCTTCTCTAGCCTTATCACAATGGATAATTCTTTTATTTACTGACTTAACTTGTCTTTTTTTAAAAAAATATTTTATTTATTTATTTGAGAGAGAAAGACAGAAATAGCGAGAAAGAGCATGAGTGGAGAGGAGAGGGAGAAGCAGGCTCCCCACTAAGCAGGGAGCCCGATGCCAGACTCCATCCCAGGACCCCGGGATCATGACCTGAGCCGAAGGCAGACACTTCACCAACTGAGCCACCCAGGCGCCCCCTTAACTTGCCTTTTATCTATCTCTCCAACTAGACTGCAAGCTTCCTGAAGGTGGGGACCGGGGAGCAGAGGACACTGTTTCCCCACCCGTGTCACCGGCCATTTCCTCTTGCTGCGTTTCAATGCCAGCCTGTCTTCCTTGAGGGGGCTCTGAGGCCACTGGATGAGGTGCCAGGGCATCAGCTGGTGGGATGGAGCCTTGGTGGCTCCGGAGAGAACCACTTGCCTGGTAACAGCCCGGATCAGCCTCCTTCCATCCCCTACAGTGTGCCCCGGGATGGCTTCTCAAGTGACCTCTTATCCTCAAATGATTTGCCTTAAGGTCTGGTGGGCGGCTGAATAACAGTCCTCAAAGATGTCGATGTTCGAATCCCCGGAGCAGGGAATTGTTATCCTGTACAGCAAAGCAGGACTTTGGGGCTGGGATTAAGTCAGAGAGCTTCAGATGGGGAGATTATCCCAGATTTTCCGGGCGGTCCCTCAATGCAATCACACGGATCCTTCTGAGAGAGAGGCAGAGGGAGCTTTGATACGCAGAGAGAAGAGGAGGCCACGTGACCATGGAGGCAGAGAGTGGGGCGATGTGGCCGCAAACAAGGAATGCCAGCAATCCCCCAGAAGCCGGGAGAGGCGAGGAACAGGTTCTCCCTGGAGCCTTTGGAGGGAGTGCGGCCCTGCGGAACCCTTGATTCTGTCCCCGTGATACTGTTGGTGGTGATTGTCACAGTAGCCCTGGGGAACTAATACAGTGCTTGGGGGAGCCCGAGCTAAGACCCCCTGGGTCTGTCTGCATTCTTGCGGCAAGCTGGAAGCTGTCCCTCCAGATGCTGGCACCTGACGGCTCAGGTGTGGGCTACATATCCCAGCCTCCCCTGCAGCCAAGAGGGCCTGGGGACCCAACTGGCCCCTGGAATTAGAGCATCCAAGTGCAGTTTCTCCTCGTGTTCTTACAAGGAAGCTGCTGGCCCAGGACGGCCTCTGGCCCGTCTTCCGGGCTGGGATGCCATGGGGCGTGACCTCCGACCAGGGGCCACGCGTGAGGGGGTGGAGCCACAGCTGGGGGGAGCCCGCACCCCTGGGGTGTGGGGGGCTGTGGAGCCGAGCTGCCTGGAGGCCTGCCACAGACACTGCAGGAGGGACGGTGCTCCGTCTTCCTGAAGCTGCCGTGCCAGGGGCTCTTTGTCACCGCCGCTCCCCGGACTAATACACGCTGGCCGAGCGGCCACGGCGTGGCGGGTCCTGGTCCCCAGCGGTGCCCAGCGGTGCTCTGTAGAATGTCAGAAATGGCGGGCGCCTGGGTGGCTCAGATGGTTAAGCGTCTGCCTTCGGCTCAGGTCATGATCTCAGGGTCCTGGGATCGAGTCCCGCATTGGGCTCCCTGCTCCTTGGGAGCCTGCTTCTCCCTCTGCCTCTCTCTCTCTGTCTCTCATGAATAAATAAATAAAATCTTTAAGAAAAAAAAAAGAATGTCAGAAATGGCATTATTTTCTCCCATGCTGTGGATGGCTGAGCCACCCCCCAGCGCTGCTGCCTGCCCTGAGAGCTGGGGTTTGGTGGCCCATGCGGCTGGAGCACGGGATGATGGAAAACAGGCCCTGTCACGTGAAACACAGGCACCCACTTGCCCGTGGCTGATTCTCGGGCCTACGGCTGGCTGTGCTCTTGGTCCCGCGAGGACCGCGAGGGCTGGGCTCTCAGACTGCATGTCCAGCCCCGGGCCTGGTTTGACCAGGGGCTCAGGAGGCGCTGGTGGGTGGGAAGTGGCTTGTGCGGGAGGGGGTTACTGTGCCTCGTGCGGGGGCCCATCGGGCCCTGAGTTACTGTTTCTCGGGACCCCACCACGGCACTCAGGGCCTGGACGTCTGGGCTGGAGGCTGGACCCCGGGAACACTCGTCGGGGCTGGTGCTCATGTCGTGGAGCGCCCTGGCCCTGCGACACCGTGGGGGAGGGAGAACCTGCGCTCTGGGCCCACACTGGAGGGTGCACGGGGCGTGTGGTTCCTACTCTTGCAGCTTCAGGAATACGGGGACTCTCTGTTCCGTGTGCTGCCTGTCCTCTGTGCTAGTGAGTGTCAAACGCACTTGCACGGGCTTGCAGAGAAGAGCTGGGGGAGGGTTCCAGCCTTTGTCCCATCGGCTCAGGGACTGGAGGTTCTTCAACCGTGAGCTCCTGTCCCGAGGTCGTCAGGAAGCCAGTCCGCAGGGATGGGGGCTGTTCTTTGTGACCCTGTCGCATTTCCAGTTCCGTCACATTATATCATCCCTCCTCTATGGTACACTAATTTTTTTTTAAATAAAGATTTTATTTATGTATTTAGTTACTGGGAGTGAGAGAGCATGAGCGAGCGGGGGGAGGGGAGGGAGAGAGAAACTCAAGCAGACTCCCTGCTGAGCACAGGGAACCCGACACAGGGGTCCATCCCAGGACCCTGAGATCAGGACCTGAGCCAAAATCAAGAGTTGGACGCTTAACTGGCAGCCACCAAGGCACCCCCCCCTTACACTAATTTTTCCATTGAAGTGTGTAGGCTGCTTCAGCCCTGTTTTATGGATGGAGAAACTGAGGCCCAGGGAGGTAATGCGGTTTGCCCAGCCTGCAGTGAGCCTGTCTAGCTTAACCCAAGGTCTCTAACCAAGGAAGGTACAACCCCCACGTGACTTCCAGTGGGAGGGCCAGCTGGGCCTTGTGGGTCTCTGACGTGTACGGAACAGGCGGAGAGGGCTTCCTGGAGGAGGCAGCATGAGCTAGGGCCTGAAGGATGAGTGTGAGTTTGCGCTGTAGAGGAGGGGGCCAGGCTTCTGGAAGACGCCCTCTCCCCCCCAATCGCTGTGCGCTTCCAGCAGACAGTGGGTTGTGGTAACGCATGGCCCTGGGCATGTGGGACCTTCAGTGCACACAGGACAGTCTGAGCTGGGCATCCAGCCCTTTCCCGTCTTCCCCGAGGACAGACACTGGAGCCCCCTGGCAGGCCGCAGTGCTGGGGAAAACGCCCCCCAGGGTGAACCCCTGGAGGCTGGGGTGACTTCGAGGCTGTCCCCCAGCGGTCAGCACCCACTGCGCACATGTCATGAGCTACCTTCCTTTTGACGGCTCCTGTCCCCGCTCCCCCACTGGGCTTGGTCCACTTTGAGGGAACATGAACGCATCAGGTCCCCTGAGGCCAGGGGCCTGGTTTGACCCATTTCACGGGACTACTAGAGCTGCTGAAGACGGGGCTGCTGATGCGCAGCCCCTCGGACCCCGAATACTGGTGGGATGCCTGTGGGATGGAATTTGGGCTCTGTTGCCTTGTGAGCGTGCCCGATGGGGGTTGTGGACACGAGACTGAGCTGAGCGATCAGGGAAGAAGAGGCGTGGGGGCCTTGAACCTGGGTGGGTTAGGGGGGAGGGGCCCAGAGGTGTCTGAGTGCCAGGGTGGGGTCGGATGGTTCCTGAGCAGGGCCAGGTGAGCTGCAGGGGTGTGGGAGGAGGGGGCCGCCAACCCCCCTTTACTCTTCTCCCTCCCGGCCCCAGGCCACTTCCAGGTGGGGCCCCTTTAATTGCAAGGTTCTCTCCCCGCCAGAAGGCCCCTCCCCTGGTCTCCTGGGCAGCCAGGTAAACAAGCCTGATCCCCGGTTGCTGACATGGCTTCCCCTCTTTTGGGGGACCCCAGCCCAGCAGGTCTGCCCCCTCCTCCTGTAGCCACTCCAAGTAAGTCACATGGTGGGGGGAGGGGTGGAGGAGAAAGGGGTGTCCTTGGCATTTAGGGCTCTGAGAATGTGGGAGAGGAAGCTGCCATCCCACCCCCTCTTCCTGGGGGGGGAGCTCTGCCAAGGTCACGCAGCAGGTCAGGGCCGGGGGCGGGCACTGACCTCACCCCCTAACATTCCCTTCTTCCTGCTCTCCTCTAGGATCACTGCCCTGCAGCCCTCCCAGGGGTCCTGCAGCCCTTGGAGCCCTGAGCCTGGAGGGGCCAAGGGTTCTCCCCACTCCTTAGGCCCCTTCCAGATCATTCTCTGCCCCCCTCCCTCACTGCCTCCTTAAAACCCCAGTGCTGGATCCCAGGTCCTCAGAAGTACACACCCATTACCCCTCCTGGAGAGGGGCAGTCATCCACCCCCTTGAATTTGGGACTCTGGCCCTGACCCTCTCTCCATCTCTGTGGCTATGCTTTGTTGATTTCTTCCCTCACCCTGGCCCCTCAGTTCTCCAGACTCCTCTGGAGCATCTTGTCCCCCTTTCCCCAACCCCCACTTTCGCCCTTGTCATGCCCTTGGCCTTGTCAGCACCCGAACTACAGCCTGGCCTTGACCCCATTCTCCAGAGTCTCTCCCGAGCTCAGGCCCTCAGAGCAGGATTCCTGCCCTCCTGGGCGAGTCACAGTCCACTGTTTCCAGCACATTCTGCGTCCTTCCACCTGCCCTGCCTCCCTCGCTCCCTCCCTCCCTCTCTGCTCACCCAGTTCTGCCATGATCATCACACCCGCACACACACACACCCTCTTTCCCTGGGCCCTCTGTGTTTTATTGTACCAGCCTGGCAACCCCCCAGCTCCCCACCCACACCCCGCCTGCACCCATATACAGCTGAGCCGAGCTGGGGATAAACTCACCCGCTAATGCTCTTTAAATTCCTGACTGTGAGCCTGAGGGGCCTTGGTCTTTGCTGGCTCCCACTGCATCCCTCCCTCTGTCCGGTCTCTCTGGCTCCAAGCGCCACCCCCGCCCCCACTCTGCTGCTGGCCCTGCTCCCTCTTTGAAGACACTAAAGCCATCGGAGAAGGACTCCCACAGGTCCCCAGCACCACAGGCACCTGGCCGCCTGTGCCCACGGCTCTGTCCACCCAGTCCCTGCTCTCAGCAAGCCAGGGAGACGAGGAGGAGGAGCAGGGCCAGCAAGGCCGACATTCCTGCCTGCTCAGGGCCATCCCCCACCCTCTCTCTCCAGTAGCATGACATCCTCTCTCCTTGCTAGATCTTTCCAGCAACATAAAAGCTGCTGTTGTACCCTGTCTCTTGACCCCACTTCCCTTTCAGCTACCATCCTGTTTCTCTGCTCCCCATTTATAGCAAAACTCCTCACAAAGGTTAGTTTTACTTGCTGCTTCCCCGTCTCCCCTCCCACTCACTCGAGAGCCCACTGGAACCTGCCCTTCCTTCCCCGCACTTCACTAAAGCAGGTCTGCTCAAGGTCACCGACAACCTCCTGCTTGCCAGACGGGGGGTCAGCTCTGAGGCCTCGTCTGATGGGACTTATCAGCATCTCTGGGCTGAGCAGCGCCCCTCCTCCTCGCCTGGCCTCCAGAGCCCCACGCTAGGCTTGCTCGCGCTCCTGGTTTCCTCCCGCATCACTGCCTATTCCTCCTCCTCTCCCTGGTCTATTGATAGCGGGGGCCCCAGGCCCTTCTCTGTTCATGTTCTGGCCCAGCGGCCTCATTCAGCTCCATCTCCCAGGTGTGTAGAGCTCCAGCCTGGAGCCTTTGCCCCAACTCCAGACTCAAAGCTGGCTGTCCTCTACACCTCTTCCCTGGCCCATCTAGAGGCCACCACTACCTGCCCCAAATTAGACTCTTGACTCCCCACCCCATTCTGCTCCTCTCTCAGCCACCCTGAGAGCCACCTCCTCCTTTCCTCCAGCTGCTAGGGTCCAGCGTCTTCCCCTTTTCTCCCCTCCCCTCCCCCACCCTTTCCATCAACAAATCCAGTCCTTCCATCCTCAAGACATATTCACAATCTGAGCGCTTTCCACCGCAGCTGTGGTCATGCCACCAGCCCCTCACCCGAATTACTGCCCTGGCTTCCTCATGGTCCCCTTGCTGCTACCCTTACCACCTCACCTGTCTGCACCACAACGATCAGCTCACCTGGCCAAATGCAAGGCAGAAGGTGGCACTCCTCTCATGTGGCCAGGGCCCTCCCCTCTCCTCTCCCGGGGTGGCATCCAGAACTCCTCTCTTCTATGCAGCTTTCTTTCATCCCCAACTCACGGCAACACCCCACAGCCCTGCGCCACCCACTGGCACTGAAACCCAGCCGCTCTCCCAAGAAGCCTGCAGGGCAGGCAGACTGCAGGATGAAGACAGGACCCTTCAGCCCAGTGGTGGGAGGCCCCTGCCAAGGCCACCTTGGAGCTGTCCATGGTGCTGAGCACAAAGGCTCCCTGAACTGGCCCCTTTGGCCATGTCCACGGCCCTGCTCAGAGCCACGTCCACCCCCTCTACCACCTGGGGATTGGTGGCTCTGCTACATCCACGGGGCTGAGCTAGGAAATCACTCTCCAGTGACAAAGTAGGTTCCTCAATGCCATCTCATTGAACAGGCTTGATTGTTCCCAATTTTTAAAGGGGGAAACTGAGGCACAGGAAAGTTGATGTGCCCCCAGGGGAGGGTGTCCAACAGACACAGAACCAATTCACCTCCCAACCTGACTCCTCTATCCCCTGGGGCTGCTTGCTCCTCCCCCTGGGTCCCAGGATCGCTATGCCAGGCTGGGAACCTGTTGTCACCCCCCGGTTCCTCCCCACCTCCATCCTCAAGGCCTGGCATCTGGCCTCTCGGTCTCCTCCCAGCTAAGTACTTCTCCTGGCGGTGTCCTTACCTCATCCTCACTGGGCCCTGATCCGACCTCCAGGCTGGGCTCCCATAGTCCATTTTCTGCACAGCCTAGGATCAATTTTCAACCGAGAGTGACCACATCACCCCCTTCCCCAACCGCTGCTGTGAGCTGAGCCCAGGGTCCAGAGCTTGTTCAGGAGGCCCTGAAAAACTCCCCAGGCTCCTCCCTGTCTGGAACTTTCCGCCCAAGCAGTACTGAGTGGCCTACTCTTGTGGGCAGCCTTTGGCGCCTTTCTGCCCTCCTAGTGTGTGGGCGCTGTCCCCTCCGGAATTCGCCTCCCGCCTCCCCTGTCAGCCCCGGGGTCCCACCTCCGCCTTCCAGGGCCAGCCCCGAGGCAGGTTCTCAGGCTCCCTCACTCCCTCCTCGCTCCCCCCCGCCCCCCGCCGGCGGCACCGCCCGCACGTGGTCACTTGCCCTCTGTCACTCCCGGGGCCCCGTGGGCCCAGCAGGTCCCGCCGCGCCCCCGCCCCCGGAGCCCCCGTTCCCGGACATCTACGGCGGGGACGCGCAGCTCTGGGCGGCGCACTTCCGCGGCATCGGGCGCGCCTACCGCGCGCTGGGCAAGGAGGACGACTTCGCCATCCGCGTGCTCACCGAGGACTTCACGCTGCCCTTTCCGTTCGCCTGGCCGCCAGGGCCCGACCCCGCCCGCGGGCCGCTCTTTTACGACCCGCACGACCGCGCGGGCTTCGACTTCCTGCTGCGCGGCCCGGGCGCGCCGCCCCCCGCGCTGCTGCGGCCCCTTCACGCCACGGCCCAGGCGGCGGCGCGCAAGCGGCGCCTGGAGCGCCTGGCCCTGAGCTACGCCAGCGCGGGGGCGCCCCGGCCCGGCCTGCTACTGCTGGCGCCCGGGCCCGGCTCCGGCGCCGCCTTCCCGGGGCCCGCGGGGCCCGAGGCCGCCACCCCCGGCGGCGCCCCGAGGCTGGGCTAGCCCGCGCCCGACGCGGCCAATAAAGAGTTGCTCTGCTTCGCCCTCCCAGGCTCTTTGCTGGACACCCCCGGGCAGGCGGCGGGGGCGGGACAAGGGGCTGACCCTGGGGCCAGGCCTGTTCACCCGTGCTGCCGGGGATCCACATGGGTCTCCAGCGGACAGTGAGCGACGAGTGAAATCCGCATGGCAACCGGGGCAGGCTGGCCGAGGGACCCGACCCTGGATGGGGGTGGCGGCGGCCTGGCGTCCACCCGCAGAGCCTGCACTCTGGGATCCTAGCCCCAGCCCCGTGGTGGGGAGTATCGCGCCCATCCCGCAGGTCGGGACACCGAGGTCCTGGTTCCTCCAAGGAACATCTGGGATCTGTCTGTATACCCAACTTCCAGTTCAGTGGGTTTTCCTTTTTCCAAGACACAGGGGCTTTTGGGTCTGGGGAGCTGGAGAGGCAGAGGGAAGGGCAGTAGGTGCAGGGCAAAAAGGGATATGAGGAGTGGAGAGTGCAGGGTGGGTGGGGGAGAGGACATGGCAGGGACAGGGCCGCTAAGGCAGGAAGGCCACATGGCGCAGTCCCCAGAACGGCTGCTCCCCTGCCGCCCTCCCTGTTGGCTCTGGGGAGAAGGGGTGCCTCCTACTATGTCCCCCAATGCCTCTTGCGAGCCCGGAACAACCACGGGTGAGCCAGCCTCCTCCGCCGCGACAGGTCTGTCTACTGTGGGCCGGCTGGCGGCTTCCTCCGCAAACCTGGGGACCAAAGGCTGAGGTTTCTTCTTGGGGGCGTGGGGTTGGACTCCAGGTGTGCAGGGGAGGCCGGCGCGCTGGGAGGGTGCATTCTCACTCCAGTGCAGATGGAATCAGAGTTCTTTTTCCCTTTCTTCTGATCCGGGAGTTATTTATAGCTTCCCACTCGTGGGCAGAAATGGTTTTTCCAGAGCCTTGCTTGGCTTGCTGGAGAACCAGTGACAGGAAGTGCTCACCTCTGGAAGAGAAGGAGGTTTCTGGGCTCTGCAAGAGGGGTCTCCAGCTTCCTCCTCTCCCACTAGTGGTTCCCTTAGATCCCCGCAGGACTCCAGGCTCCTTCCACCCATGGACTTTGTCTTTTCCATTTTATTGAGATGCACAACAGTTACTTTATAATGTGTATGCATTTGGCTCACAGTAGGGCTACAGCAGTAATAACATTAGGTATTGTACGTCCTATGTTGTGTATTAATTGTTTAGGTTCACCCAGAAGTGGTCCCTAAACATGGATTCGAGTGCACTTTATTTGCGAGGTGACACACAGGTGGGGGAGCGGGGAAGTGACAGAGAAGGGAAGGAAGCCCTTTGGGGATCCCCCCCCCCAGAGCTGACGCATGCCCCACTCCAGGGGCAAGGAAGCCAGGGGTTTATCACTACCTCCTGGGGTCGTTGCTCTGACGGCTTGGCTTGCCCTGTGGGGACTGAGCTTGCACCTCTCCCAAAACGGCAGAGATGGAGTCACCATTTAAAAACTCTTGAAACAAGTTGGCAGAGTAATTTTATGACTGCAGAGAGTAACGACAAAAATTTGGGGCTTCTGTTTAGTATTTAAGTAAAACATTTTCTAGAAATGTGTTTTTAATATAGTTTGTTAAAGTATTAGGGACAGACTGGAAATGAAAACGCTCGTCCTTCACCACCACTAGTTTCAGAGGCATTAACCTAGGGCACAAAGACCCCAGATGAGTAACCTAATAAAGACACTGACATGATTAAAATTAGAAAGTAAAACATGGCAATAAGTGCTAGGAAGAAAATGAGTAGGGACAGAGCATATTTCACACAGGATGGTCAGGAAGGGTTTCTTGGAGGAGGTGGCATTTATACTGAGATTGGAAGAATGGGAGGAGGCAGTCACATGCCTGCTGGGGGAGGGTGCTCCAGGCAGAGGGGAGGGCACGGGCAAAGGCTGGGAGATAACAGAGCTTCAGCTGTCCAAGGGCTGGAGGCAGGGGCTGCGGGGCCAGGGCCCAGTGCACAGGAAGGGAGCTGCAGGGACCGACCAAGAGCCATCCTCTTCACAGGTGTGTGGGGTTCTCAGTTCCAAAGCCTTCCACAATCACACCCACATTTCATCCTCATTGTACTTCCGTGGGGTTGGCAGACAGTTGAGGACACGGAGACCTAGAGAGGGGATGGGGCTTGCCCGTGTGTTATTAGAACTCTGTGTTAAAACCATGGCCAGGCTCCAACAGGCTTAAACTACAAAAGGTTCAAAAACGGTTTATATAACTGGAAGATCTAGAAATAAACTGAGTTTCAGGTAAGGTTTGATCCAGAATGCAAGATTTGATTCAGTCAGTAACATGCATTAACTGGCTTAGGGCTGTGTTACCTGAATCAATCCCTGGAGCCAGGGTGTGGGGTTCCCTTGATTGGATTGTAAGAATAAGGCTTGGAGCACTGTGAGCCTTGGGGTAAGGTAGAATGGAAGGGCTGATAGAATGGAATGACCACCATGTCCAGCTTAGCCAGGAGATGTGAGCACTAGGATTTGGCCCCAGGGCTGACATTTCCTGCCAAACCACACATTTTCTCTTCCAGTTAGATATGTTGGTCCCATGGAGAAGCATGGTCAGAAAAATGAACTTCTACCCTTTAGTGTAAAGCAGGGTTGAAAGTCTAATTTGTTTTTTGAGCACCAGCTCAGTGCTGGCTCCACTGCTGGGGCTGAGTGTTCAGGGAGGAAAGACACTGCCCACATGAAGAAGCTCGGGGATTGGGGGTTGGGAGGACATGAGGACAACACCTTGCCCGCTGTCCCTTCAGTGAGAGTGTGGGCAGTTGCTGGTGGGACTCAGCTTCTTCTGCCTCTCTCCATCCCACAGGGGGCGCCATGGAGCCCTCACTTTGCCCTTTTTGCTCTGGCTGCTGGGATGCTCGGAGCACATTTGTGCCCAATTGCCCTAGCTTTCCTTAGGCATGATCCTCGGGGGCAATGTGCCTCTCATGTCTGGCTTCATTGTCTTCCTCATTTGGCTGGCTTTTGAGTCTTAGGAACTGGGGCTAGAATTATAAGAATGACACTTGGAATCATTTTTGTAAATTGGAAGGAAATGCCTGGATCCAGGTGGCGAAACTTCACCCCACCTTCCTCCCACTGAGTTGCCGTAAGATCTGCCACCTGAGAATCCAGCTGGGTGGTGCGGGCTGGACTGTGTGGCTCTGGTGTCAGGGGCCTACCCCTGTGATGTTGGGCACTGGTACTTGCTGGGGCAGCAGCGGCTATAGCCAGGCTTTGGGGAGCACAGACCTTGTGGGAATACTGTCTATCCTCTCCTGACTCGGCAGCCCTTGGCCAGCACTCCTTCTGGGGCCTTGGGTTGTGGGGCCTCCTCCTGGGCTGTGGGAGGATGTGGGTCTCGTCGGTCAGGTCCCTGGGCCCTGCCTGGCCCACGGTGAGAGCCTGACAGGGAGAGGACAGGGTTTCCACCATGACTGTCCACTCTCCCACCATCCATCCCTCGTCCCCTTGTGTTAAGCCAGGGTGGCCGCCCCTCTGCTGTCCAGGGTCCTGCTGCTGCCCCTGGGGCTGAGGCTGCCTGCGGCTGTGTCTCCTGCAGAGCCTGGGGCCCACCTTCCATTCTGGGTGCAGGTGGGGCCTGGGGGAAGAGGTCAGGATCCCCGGGCATTGGTTCAGAGCCCCAAGGCTGAGTCCTCTCCCTCACAATCTCCACAGGCTTTCCCAGGGAGAGAGGGGCATCTATATTCCCTGTTAGATTCCTGGGCTGCTGAGAACAGGGGTCGGGGCAACCCCCCCACCCCCGTCTCTGCTCCACTTTCCTCTGGAACAGACTCTGAGGAGCAGCGAGGATGTTTAATTAATTGCAATTACAATCTTCAAAGGAAGCCGAGAGTTGAAAGTTGTTCCTAATTACTGTGTTATGATGTCGGCCTTCTCCTCAAATTGATTGTGTTAGAATTTCCGATGGAGGATTAACTGAGTTGCCGTGAGGACCCACTTGTGTCCCTCCCCCTTTTAAATAACGCCCCTGTTCGGCCTCGGAAAAGGCACTGGCCTGGAATGACAATGAAGGCTGGGCCGGCGGAGGCTGTAGGCGGCCGTCTGGATGAAGAGCTCAACGCCAAGGTCAAGGCCATGGGCGTTGGCGTGGGCCGGCCAGATCGGCTCCGGGTGGTCACTCGCATTGTTCACCAATGTGTGTGTGCGGCGCAGGTGTGCACACGGGACCCAGACAGATGCAGGCATCATGTTTCTGGTGGCAAATCAGGAAATGTGTGTGAAAGACCCCTTAGGTGTGTGGAGTGACAACGAAGGAAAGGTTGGGAAGAAAGGTCTGGAAGGTCTAGAAAGATTGTTTGGCTGCTGTGAGTTGAAATAAGTTTGGGGGCGGGCTGAGCGGAGGCCGAGCTGCTGGGAGAATCTAGGCAAACTTGCTGGAGATCAGAGCCGAGTGGGTGGGCAGCAGGGTTTCCTGAAGTTTGGACGTGAAGCAGGGGAGGAAAGCAGTCAGGGATGCCCAAGTTTGGGCTGGGGCAGTGGGAGGGATGGAGTTTCATCTACCGAGATGGGAGTCCGCTGAAGGCCTGCAGGCTAACGGATATGTGGGGGACACAGGCTCAGCACAGAAGGAGGTCTTGTCTCATGGTGGCTGAGTCACTCACAGCCCGGGAGAGGTGCACGTGCAGCCCCTCGGCTTGGTGGGTCCCCTAACACTTGTCCGGGAGCCTGGTTCTTCTCTGTGCAGTGGGGACTGTCCCTGGTGGAGCTGCTGAGGCCCATTTCAGGCCCTAATGCTGAGTTAGGGGCGATGAGTTCTCCTATGGCCCTTTAATTACCGAGCACCAATGAGCCCTGAAATTACAGTAAGAAGAGTTGCTGACGGCCCCAGCAGCCCTTCTTTCCCCACCATGGGAGAGTAGACAGGAATCTTGGGGACAGATGGGGGCGGGGGAGGGGTGGCTTCCAGCAGAGGCCAGGTTAGGTTCCACCTAGGAGGCTTCCAGGGTTCTGAAGTTCAGGTGTCACTGGGCTCACGTGGGCCCCAGGAGACAGGTGTGAAGGCAGGGCGCAGGGGGTGCCCGGCAGCATCCCAGCCCCAGACTAGGTGGGTCCCCATCATCCCCATCTTCTCAGTTAGGGAAACCAAGGAATGCCACAATGGCTGGGCAGAGAGTGACCCAGCAGGCTTCTGGCTCCAGTGTTGTGCTCCCAAGGATGGCCCTGCGTGGTGGCCAAGCTCCCTGACCTCTCTGAGCTCTGGAGTCCTCATCTGTGAAGTGGGGTGACGGGGTGTCTCCCCATGGGGTGGGGTCAAGCCGTCATGGTGGCCGAAGGGGCGGATGTGTGTCGTGTTCAGCCCAGGTGTGGCTCATCCAGGTCTCGGCCCGAAGGCTCCCTGTGGCTGGGTCTGACAGTGGGGAGTCGCCGGGGTGGGCCTCAGTCCCCTGACCCCGGTCCTGTCCGCAGTCATGGCCACGCTGCGTCTCGGCCCATTCCCAGGCCAAGAGCTGGGGCTGGAAGAAGTCCCAGGGAGCCTCCCCCACTCCCCTTAAACGCACATTTGTTCCAGATCCATGAATATGCGATTGTCGCCCACCTCCTCCCGGGGACTACGAACTTCCTTTGCCTCTGCGGTGAGGCTCTGCATTAATCACGGCTAATTGCTAGCGGGACTCGTTTATGTCAAGAGCCGTTATTCCTGGGAATAAAGGGGAATAAAGGCTGGCTCCTTTCAGGAAGCTCGGCGTTGCCCGGGAAGGAGCCATGCCAGACCCGAACAGGGCCCCCGGTCCCCTGCCCGGCCCACTTCCAGCGGCCCCAACCGCATGTGCCAAACGCGGGGCCTCTGGCCTTGGCTGAATCTTCAGGGAAATGAGCACATCCATCATGTTCACGCGTTTTTCTGAAGTTGTTGTGAGTTTCCTTGAAACCAAGGAAGGTTTTTTCTTTTTTTCCTTTTTCTGGCAACAACAGCTGGGAATACATTGACACTTTCTAAAAACTGTCACTTATTGCTTGGGGACGGGGCAGGGGAGGAGCCATGCCTTCCAAGCCCCAGGTCCAGATCTGAGCGTGCACACCAGGCTTTTCCGGAGGTCCGTGCTGGGAGGTGGGGGGCGGAGCGAGTCTGGGGCAGGTGCGGGGCAGGCTCACCGACCAGGACCGAGAGCACGGATCAGAGGGATGGTGGAGAGGACTGTCTGCTTGTGACTTTTTACTGGAGCATGTGTTGTTGGGCTTATTAACAGGAATATCGGGTCCCTGTTTTCTTAGAATCAGGGTGTGTGTCTGATGTCTGTTAATCCTGGCCGAGGCCACACCTGTGGAGACTGGGGCGTGAGAAGAACCGGTGTGCTGTGTGCAAGTACTCGCTCGGGTCTGCGCGTGCACCTGTGTGCATGTGGGCTTGCTAGTGTGGATGGGCGTGTCTGTGCGAGCACCCACGTGTGTACACGCATCCATGTGTGTGCATGCGTGTGTGTCCGTGGGCATCTGCGCCCGCCGTGTTTTTTGTATGCGGTTCTGGAAGCTCCGCCCACACAGCTGCTCTCTGTTGCAGCAACTCTCTGAGCTCTGTGATTTGAGGACCATCACACTGATGAGGAAATTGAGGCTGAGCGGGTTTGGGGGACATGTCTGGGGCTCCAAACGTGTTCCCTCCCCAGGGACAGCTATGTCTGCAAGGCCCACAGGAGGGTGCAGAAGAGGCCGAGGGGTGAGTGCGTGTGGGGAGCTCACTCGGTGTGCAGGGGGGCCCCTCCTGCCTCCCATTCCCCTGACTTCAGCCTCCCTGCCTCTAAGCTGTGTTCCTGGGTGTGCTCTGCAAGTCCCACCTGTGGCTCACGGGTGAAGTGTGGTGGCCGTCCTCCCTGGACCTGCTTCCCCTGGTGGCCCTGGGGAATCTCTGGCTCCTCCACCCTCCCCACCCCCACCCCCAGGAGCCCGAGCACCTCCCTGCTCCCCCTCCTCTCCATCTCTCTGGCTCAGGCAGTCTGCGGATCACACCTCCTCTAGGAAGCCTCCCTGGCCCCTCCTGCACCCCAGGTTGGGATCCCCCAGGGCTCACTCCCCAGGGATGTTGCCAGTCTGAGCGACTGTTGCTTAGCCCGGTGCCGTCGGCTGCTGGCAGGGCTGAGTTGGTGTGCAAATGCTCTGTGCTCCCATGTGTCGGTGAGCTGAGCTGCCCGCTAGAACCTCAGGCTGGGGTAGGAGCCCCACCCCCTGCCCTCAACGATGACTTCCACCCCCACGTCACTGGGCCATGGCAGACAGGTTTCCGCTGTGGCCGAGGCTGGCTGGGGGTGCCGGCTTCCTCTCGTGATGGCCAAAGGACCCAGATGCCAGTTCCCAGCCACACTCTGTGCTGTGGGTGTGGCTGGGTGGGGGCAGCCTGCATGACACCGAGGCAGGCCAGCCAGCCAGCGCCTGACCCGCCCTGGGCCTGCAAACCACCTGAAGGCAGAGTGGGGGTCCTCTCTGTCTGCATGTCTGTCCTGAGACAGGGAGCTCGCCCTGCGGGTGGAGGGGCCTGGAGGAACCAGCAGGGCAGGAACAGGCAGCAGGACGAGGAGCAACGGAAGACGCCCAAGCCTGGCGAGATGCGGGCGATCCCCGGGGCCTGTGCGGGCTGGGTTTAGCCTGGATCCCTGCTCCTCTGGGATCAGATCTCTGGTTCTGGAGCCAGAGAGCCAGCAGTTTGGGTAGGAGCATAGACCTCCCTTTCAGGGACTCAGCCACAGCCCGCAGGACATGGCCCAGCCCTCAGGTGGCTCAGGAGGCCGGGCAGCCCTTCCCCATGCTGGAGGACCATTTGCGAATCCCTTTCCATGGGTCCCTAGGGCCACGGCCTGATGAGAGAGTGGATTCCTGCCCCACCCACAGAGCCGGGCCCCAGGCCGTGGTGTCCCAGCATCCAGACTGTGCCAGTCCAGCTTCTTTAGCCCCCTGCCCTCCGTCCCAGCTCTGTCGATTGGCAAGGCTGCCCTGGCTCCTTGCCTCTCGTCAAACCCCATCCTCCCGGGAGAGAGCCTGGGCCTCCGGGCCAGAAAGACGCAGCCTCACGCCCCCGTCTCTCCTCTCAATAGCTGTGCTGATCCGGGCAAGCGTCTCCCAGCCCCAGCTGCTGGCTCCTCATCAGTGTGCTGGGATGAAGTGAAGTGAGGTGCAGAGAGGACCCCAGGGGGGACCGGGTGGGGAAACTGGTCGTGCTGCTCTGCTGGGAATCTCCAGCTCCCCAGGCAGGCTGGGCCACCTCCGCGGCACTTCGGAGTCTCAGCTAAGGACCAGATGGCGTTTTGAGCATTTTAATAAGAGCTATTTGCAGTGTTGCTGCCGTAAAAAAAATCCTGCTTAATGAGCAAATGCACGTCGGTAGCGAGTTAAAGGCGCTTGGATGTTTTAAATATTATGTACGTCGTGTTCGTGTTAACAAACCTGATTTTTAATTACACCTTCCCCTGCTGCCTGGCTAGGCTCAGGGTAGGGGAAGGGAGAAAAAAAATCAGGCAAAACAAATGTGGTTTGCTGTCAGGAGTGACAGCCAATTCCTTGAGATCTCCCCTTAGCTGACACTCCACTGACGGCCACATAGACACGGAGCCTGGCAGGGATGCCGAGTGGTGCCACTGAGCCCGTCCCCCCTCTCAGTGAGGCCAGAGCCCTGACCCCAGCCGCATGCTGACCTCTGACCCAGGTCACATGCTGAGACCTGCCCCTGATTGGAGCACGCACCCTGATCCCTGGTGAACATTGAGTCCAATCCTGGTCACGTACTGAGCCCTAATCCCAAACACTGAACTCTGACTGTGGTCATAGACTGAGCCCTGACTTTAGTCATAGGCTGAGCCCTGATCTTGGGCACTAACTGAGCCTTGACCCTGGTTATAGACTTTGTCCTATTCCTGGCAGTGTCCTGATCCCTGATCCCAGCCATGGACTGAGCCTTGATCATGTTCACAGACTAAGCCCTTACTCATGCACTGATGACCTCAGCTCCTTCTGCTGGTGCCCCAAGGGTAGGTAGGCTGGTGGGTCAGGGCACGCAGGGAAGTCCTGTGGGCCCAGGGAGGTGATTTGGGCCTCCAGGAGCGTGCTGCTGGGATGGGCTCCTTTGCTGATGGCTGACGTGACCCCCAGCTTTCCAGGCACCCCATGTCTTCCCACACTCAGTCAGCAACATTCCCTCCCGCTGCTCCGTGAAGGTTCCGAGTCCCTCAAGAACCATGTGGTCTCGCCACAGGGGTCAGATGGCACGGTCGCTGTTGCGGTGTGTCCATTTGGTAGGTCCGTGCGTGTGCACGCTGCTGATTTCTCCACATGCTCCCCCCCCCACCAGGGACTATCTGCTCCCCCTTCCACAAACGGTAAGATGGTAGCTTTGCAGGTGCACTGCCCCCATGTCGGGTCAGCTTGGCGGCTGTCTACTCCACCAGGACAGGAGCAGGGTCCTGCCAAGGTGGGGCCCCAGGATGAGTGACTCCCCGGAGGCCAGGTGAGTCAGTGTTGGGATGAGCCGAGCAGGGAGGAGGAGCCGACGGAGGGAGGGGTCTCATGGCCACCGCCAGCGTTTAAATGTCTAAGCGTCCTAACCCCCGTCTTTCCGGGGACGTTCTGCTGGGTGTGCAGCCTGGGGCAGGGGAAGGGAGCTGCCTGCCTGGTCTAAGATGGCAGGCTCTGGGCAGAGAGGCTTCTGAAGGCTTCCCTTGCTGGCTGTGTGAGGTTGGGGAAGATACAGAACCTCTCTGAGCCACTGCTTCCTCTGCTCGAGGGTACACCCTCCTTCATGGGGTGGTCGTAAGTGGGAGAGGGCGCACACACAGAGCCCAGCACTGGAGGGTCTCAGTCCCTTGGCGAGCCTGTGCCCTGGGCCGTGCTTGGGTCCCCGGCCCCCAAGTGCGACAGGATGGCTGCTGGGGGCCGGAGTTGGGGACTTCCCTTCCCCCAGATCGGGGAGGCTCTGGTACGGTGGTTTCTCCTGAGGCCAGGCCTTGTTAGGGAGAACGGGCTTTCTCTCCGACATCACTGTGACCATCGATCTGGCGGGCTCCTCGAGGGTAGCAGGTTCTGTGAACTTTGCCCCTGGCCCCTGCAGAGAACCTGGTGCACGGTGAGTCCCCAGGGAGGAGCGGGGGCCGGACGGGGCTCCCTCTCTTCCCTCCCGGTCTGCTCCTCCTCCCCACGTGCGCGTGCGAGCAGGCCTCCCTGTGGCCAGCAGCAACCGCCGGTGAATTTAGGACGGGAAGTTAGGTCCTGTGCGGCTGGGCGGGAATCTCAGTCTGCTGGGACCGGCCACCCCGGGCCCTGGGCTCAGTTCTTCACGGCGGTGGACTCGGCCCTTCCGTGGGCATCTACTGAGCACCTACTCGAAGCTGGCACGGGTTAGGACACGCCGTGGACGAGACGCAGCCCCTGCACTCCCAGAGCTCGTGCCCGGGGCTGGGAGACATGCGGTGTGTGTCAGCGGACGCTCGGGGACAGTGGTGGAGGCTGGGGGGATGGATGGAAGCTGCAGGGGGCACGTGATGATGTGATATTGCAGCTGAGCCTCAGTGGGGAGACGGAGGCACCGGGGACCCGGGCTTCGGGCGCAGGGGTGAGCAGGACCAATGCCCGGGGGGGCCCTGGGGCCTGGGTCCAGGCCGGTGTGCGGCACCGGGCTCAGCACCGGCAGGACTGGCAGAACTCGCTCAGCAAGCCCCTCCTCCGTGCCGGGCTCCGTTCCAGGAGGAGACCAGAACAAAGATCCCTGCCCTCCCGGAGCGTTCCTAATTCCTCAGTTCTCAAAGTGTGGCCTGTGGAACCCTGAGGGGGCCCCAGATGCTTTCAGGGGACCCACGAGGTCAGAACGGCCTTCACAGTCGCTGCACAGAGGGTTTGTCTCTTTTGTGGTGACACCTGTGCAGGGTGAAGTGACCGACAGGTGGGCGCCGTCCTCCGCATGGACATCTGGTTCCCAGCGCCACACACGCACGCAGAGCCCAGACCAAGGTCGCTTTCACTCCCCATTGCCGTTGGGGATGCAGGGGCACACGCTCGTCAGTCTGGGCCCGGAGCATGAGTGTGTGTAAGCGTCCTGAGTTACGAGCTCCCGTAGTGCCCCCCCGCCCGGAGAACTGCACCCTGCAGGCTGACCGGGTGTGGCCTCAGCCCTGCCTCTGTGGCCTGGGTCCCGCCGGGAACCAGAGGGAGCGGGGACAAGACCACTGTCTAGGGGCCCTGCGCTTGGGCTCGACTGCCCAGCAGCCCAGTGGCCCTGGTGGGCTCTTCCCCCGGGGACCCCCTTCTCTCTCTCTGGAATGTGGGATACACTTTCCACTGAGGGCTTTTTTGAAGGCCAGAGAGTGCAAAGTGCCCGGCATCTGTAGAGGTTCCGAAAATGCCCCAATCATCACTGGGAATGATCGCCTTCCCACAAACCTTATAAAACGGGCCCCCATGTGTCTGTTTTTAAGAAACTGAGGCTCGGTGTGGCGAGCTGACCTGCCCAGGGCCCCACAGTGAGCAAGGACTGTGGCCAGGTCTGAGGGCTACCTGGTGACCCGTGGGGTCCCCCCACACCTGCACCCCAGCCTGGTCTGCAGCTCAGGCCTCCACAGAGCTGATTTCCCCAGTGACTCCCCCTCAGAGCTGGCTCCCTGGCCGTTGTCATGAGAACTGCTTTCTCATTGCCGCACACGGCTGACGGAGGCTAGGGCGGATGGACAGAGGGAAGACAGGGCTGAATGAGCCAGGCTGAGGGCCCAGGCGGGGGGCGGCTTCTGGGTGGGCCTGGATGGGCTGGTGGTCTTTGTGTCAGACTCTCATTGTGCTAGGAATAAGGAGGGGTGTGGGGCTGACCTCAGTGGGAATGGCCATTGTGAGCAGTTGGAGTGGGACTTCTGGGATTTGATGGTGCCATGTGATTTCAGCCAGGGGCCTAGGAAGCCCTGAAGGTCACCGGCCAATTGCTGCACTCCACCCCCCAAGGGATCAGGGGACAGGGAGGGTGGCAGGGTGAGGACTGGAGTGCCACTTGGCGGCCACTGCCCAAGTACTCCATGACTGGGCAGGCTCAGGGCAAAGCGATGTGGGGGCTGGGGGGTTGGACGTGAGCCCCCGTGGTCAGGGAGCCGAGGGCACTGAGGTGGGAGCTGTGGGCAGAGGTGGCCACGGGAAGCTTTGGATGGACATTTTTAAGGGTCACCTGGCTACTGAGATGGGGGGCCCAGAGTAGGGAAGCAGCAGGAGTGGGGCAGGGAGCCCCTGGCCTGGGGTGAGGCTCTACAGAGAGGGAAGGCGGCAGGGCATGGGGGGGAAGCTGGGACAGCTAACGATGGCTGGGGGCTCCCCACGACTTCTTCATGGAGATCTCTCCCTGATGGTGGCCTGGAACCAGGCAGGGACCTCTGGAATGGACAGACAAGGGATAGGACGGCTTCAGGGCACTGATGTAAAGGGTCAGAACCTGTGCACTGACAGACAGTTGAATGGGGGGTGTGCTGGAGGAAAAGGGGCCGCTCTCAGGGCGGGCACCCCACCTGGCCTAGTGGGGCAGGAGGTGGGAAATGCACCTGTGCCCTGGGGGAAGGCCTGGACCCCAGATTCCCCACAGCAAGTCCTGACAGTGTTTCCCTGTCCCCCCAGCCCTCAGGGGCCACTTCCAGCCCCATCTGAGCTCCAGGCACCTTTGGTCAAAACAGGGGGGCTGGCCAGCTCTCCACGGTTGTTGGTCAGTCAGCCGGGCTGACCCCAGGATCACTGGAAGACGGGGCTCCTCTTCCTCCTGCCTCTGGGCCCAGCTCACCTGGGGCTCTGTGTTGCTGTGGAGTTGAGGACATGGTCCCAAAGGCAGCCTGCGTGGTGTGAGGTCACTGGGTCCTGTGTTGGCTCTGCTGGAGACCTGGGAAGTGACCGTGAACACTCGCTGCCCCGCAGGTGGACAGCTGCTGGTGAAGGGCAAGAAAACCCATAGCCCTTCCAGCCTTGTTTCCTGGAATTTCAGGACATTTGCGGGGCCTGCAATCCAACTGCCCCTCCTGGCCATGATGCGGCAGGGCTGGCTCATCCCTGGGCGCCAGAGCTGCTGGAAGATTCTCTCTCAGAAGAAACACGCTGCACGAAAATAACAGCCTGGCACCAATGAGCATATGCTGCCTCCAGGGGGTGGCGGGAGGGACCGAGGCCCGGTGACGGCTCAGAGCTGGAGGCCTTGAAGCTCCGGGGGAGGGTGTCTGTGTTGCTGGCACTGACGTGGGGATGGCAGACGGGGGCTGCTTCTTGTGAAGCACCTACTGTGTGCCAGATGCTGCCGTATGCTGTCAGTCGCTCCCCAAGGACCCGCCAGGCAGGTGCTCTTGTCCTCTCCCTCAGGTGAGGACACTTGTGCAGAGAGGCCAGGTAATTACTGGGTCACAAGAGGAACGGCTGGAGCGGGGCTGGTTGGCCCGACCCCAAGGGAGATGGCGTGTTGTTGACATGTGTGAGACAGACTCACTCATCCACCCAACCACTCACCACCCATCTGTCCGTGCGTCACCCACCCACCCATTCACCCATTACTCATCTACCCATCCATCCACCCACCTGTCTATCCACCCATCCATCCATCACCCCCCCACCCATCCACCTACTACTCATCCATCCACCACCTATCCATCTATCCATCCATCCATCCATCCCTCACCCACCCACTACTCATCCATCCATCCATCCATCCACCACCTATCCATCTACCCATCCATCACTCACCCACCCACCCACTGCTCATCCATCCATCCATTCATCCACCACCTATCCATCTATCCATCCACCCATCTCCCACCCACCCACCACCCATCCACCCATCCTTCATCTATCTGTCCAACCATCACTCACCCACCCACTATTCATGCATCCATCCATCCACCACCTATCCATCCACATCTATCCATCCATCTATCCATCACCCACACATCCATCATTCATCCACCACTTCTCTGCCCATCCATTACTGGCCTAGATGCTTAATTCTCACCTCAAATTGGGCTGTCTCACTGTGTGTACCCTAGGACATGCCAGGGGGCTCTCTGGGCCTCAACTTCCCCATCTATGAAATGGAGGAGGTTGAAGTCAACAAGCATCTCACCAGAGCCCTTCAGAGCTCTGCATGTTCAAGCTCAGAGACGGAATCTCCGCATGAGCCCTGCCCGCCTACACAGGGGACAGTCCAGCTCCTTAGCTTAGGTCCAGAGCCCTGTGGCCTGGCCCAGCCTGCTTCTCCCCTCCTTCTGCCCTGCCTGCCTTTCTCACCATCAGCCCCCATTCAGGCTTCTCCTCCTCTCTCCAAATTCAGGGTGCCCTTCCACTCCAGGGGATGCCTGGAGTACCTGGTGATGAGGTCTCTTAGCACAGCAGTTCATGGCACGGCCTTGGAGCCAGGCTGCTTGACTTGCCTTCTGGCTCCATTCATTGATCGCTCTGTGCCTCAGTTTACCCATCTGTGAAATGAGGGAGTTCCCACCTTAGCAGGTGCTTGGGAGGATTCAATGGGACCATGGATGTAAGGTCCTTACAACAAGGCCTGGCCCACATGGGTGCTCATGTGTTGGCTGTTATTATGATCCAATATCTCCTTGGCACCCAGTGAGGGCTGGGCCCAGTTCTGGGATCCAGGTACTCAGAGCTGAGTGACCTTCATTAGGCCCCACCTTCAGGATCTCAGGTCCAGCTGGAAACCTGATGAGTTGGGGGCCATCAGTCATGCAGTTTGGTCAATGAGTGGAGGCCAGGTTGGCAGCCCCAAGGAGGGGCATCCAGCTTGGGCTGACCCTGCTCCATCTGGCCCGGCTTGTCTGCAGGGCTCGGTGTTTAGAAATGGAAATATGTTTTGATGTAACCTGGGTGGGGCTGGAGACCTGTTCTGGGCTGGGGGCTCCCCTGGAATGGCATCCTGGGGGTATGGGGGGGTCCCTCCATCTGTCTCTCCTGGTTTCTACCTGCTGCAGCTCCCATCAGCCTCCTCTTTGAAACCTGATTACCAGTTGGGGACGGTGGGGCGCAGTGCTAGGAAAGGCTTCTGGGGGGACAGCATGCTCCCTCCTTTCTGAGGCTCTTCCAGGTGCTCCCTGCGGCCCGAGCTGCTGCCTCGCAGGGAGGGAGGCCAGACGGGCTTTCCACAACAGGAGCCTGCTCTGCTGCTTTCTCATCCAGGATGAGAACAGGAGGGTGAAGGAGGGGTGGCCTCCTCTGTTTGCTCCCATCAGAGGAAGCTTGCGGGCAGCCAGGGGAACTCTGAGGGAGCATCCCCACCGTCTGTCACCAACTAAACCTCCCCCAGAACCACTGCCTTCACCCTCGGGGCCGTGGTGGCCCCGGGTCCTGACTATGGGGTGAGGAGCCCTCGCTTCCACCCCCTGGATGAGGAGGGATGGTCAGCGGGCTGTGGTGTCCACTCAAGGCCACCCAGCTCTGAGCGAAGGATGGAGAGAGTGTGGACTCAGGGTGACCGGGCCTCACGTGCACACAAACACATACGGACACACACATGCATGCGCACTCACACCCTCGCACACACGTGGCATGTACCCTAACAATCACACCGCCTCATATGCCCGTGTGCTCTCTTCCCTCCACATCGACTCACACACGCATGTGCGTGTCGGCACGCACACGCACACAGGCGCGCACACACACGAACACACGCACACACGCACGCATGCACACAGGCAAACCCCTTGTCCATTGCGCTTCCCCATCACACCATCAGACACGTAAATCTTCCCCACACTCACGTCCCTTTTGGCACATAGGTTACACAAACACACAAACCTCATTCAGAAGGTGTGGTTTGCTTGTCACACGTGCACAGAACACACGTGTGGACAGACAGAGCACGTCCATCCCCTCAAGCTGCAGCCGCCCGAGGGCCACCTGGGGCCCCATGTGTTAACCTGGCTGGGGCCGCAGGTGCATCTCGGTGAGTAGAGCGTCTGAGGATGGCACTCACCCCCTGAAGATGCTGTCAGGCCCGCCTGTCGCGCCTTGCTTGCCTTTTTCCCAGTGGAGTCCGTTAGAGACAAGTGGGGGACGGGAAGTGGGGAAGGGAGCAGCATCACGGGACCCCGCAGCGGCTGCCTCCTCCCTGACAGCGTCACCTTTGCCCTCCTATCCCTCCCACGACAGCTCAGACCCCAAGGGCTCCTGTCTGCTAGAAATGGTGGACCCCCAAGGACCCAGCCCCACGCAGGGCCTTTCTCCTCCTGCCACTTTGTTTTTAATCAGCCAGCTCTATGCCGGCTGGGGACCTGAACGAGGAGTCCGTTTGGGGGACAGCTGCCCCCCAGTACCCTTTCGGACACCAACACTCTTTTGGAAGGAACTGTAATCAGTCACTGGGCACTGACGTTGTTCACTGCTGGAGGCCAAGCTGCCGAAAATGTAAATTTCTAATTAAAATAGAAATTAATCCTCTCCCCCAACTACCTGCTATCTCCAGCCAGATGAGCAAAAGTTTTATGCTGCTAATTAATGTAATCACCCGTTAGCTTTATTTACATAAGCAGATATAATTCACATGGCTTTGCAGGAGCTGATGGAGAAACTAAACAAAATTTTTTTAAGTTAAAAAAAATTAATTACCTTGATCCTCCCTCTTGTGTTCTAATCACAGACTTGCAGGGGTCCGTCTTTGGCACTTCCTGAAGCCCTGGGTTGGCACCTTCTTTGATGAACCGGGAACTTGTTCCAAATGCAGGGAGAAGCAACAAAATTGCCGCAGAGCGGCTCGGAAGAAGACGCCGCGTCCACACATGAAAGACCCGATGGATGTGATAATTATTTACGGTTTCTGGTGCTGGGGGTTTTGTTACCCAGTTAAATAGACTCTAAATACCACATTAAAATCTTGAAAAGTTCCTGGCAGATTAATAAATCATATTCACTGCTCTGGCGTTCAGCACGTTTTTCGGGGGAGGTTTGAGTCTGTTTGGCGATGTGCCTTCAGTCCCTTCCCTGGAGAGTCCGTGCCTGGAGTCTTCCGAGGGAACCGGCAGCGGGCGTGGGGGTCGCCTCCCTCCAGGGGTGTGGGTGGGGACCCCAGTCTGCCCCAAAGACTCAGATATTCAAACAAGCTGCCAGTCATCAGGGGGGTCTGGCGTAAAGGGTGCAGAGGAGTTGTGTCCCTGGGTGGGAACAGTGGACTTGGTCTATGAGTCAATCATCAAACATCTGGGGGCCAGTGCTCCAGGTGGCCCGGGTCAGTGGGCACCCCCGAGCCAGGTACGCAAGCCCCCTGACTGTTGTGCATTGAATTGGGCCCTCCGCGCAAGCTGTGTCCTGTGAATGTGACCTTATTAGGAAATAGGTTCTGTGCATCAGGAAGCAAGTCAGACGAGGTCAGACTGGAATGTGGGTGGGCCACCGATCTGTGTGACTGGTGTCCTTGTAAGAAGAGAGAAATCTGGACACAGACAGAGACTGGAACGAAGTGTCCACTGCCCGGAATGGCAAGGAGGCAGGAGCAGGTTCTCCAGCAGAGCCTCCGGAAGGAGCCACCTTTCTGGCACGTGGACTTCAGACTTCAGTCTCCGGCACGGTGAGGGAGTCTGGGTCTGCAGGTAACGCTGCGCAGGGTGCAGTGCTTTGTTACTGCCCCCCGGGAAGCCAGTACACGGCCTCGGGGACCCTCTCCTCTCCCGATGGAGACAGGCCCCAGTACAGATGCAGACGCGTAAGGAGCCTCCTGGATGGAGCTCAGGGTGCCCTGGTGTGTGGAGGGGCGCAGGGTGCTTGGTGCAGCCCAAGGGTCGTGGGAGGGCTTCCTGGAAGAGGGAGGCTGGGCTGAGGCTGGGCCCCGGGCAGATGGACTCTGCCGCTTGTGGCTCTTCCCTGAATCCCATCCTGCCCCTTCCCAGCCCCACACCTTTGTCTCAGCCATACCTTCCACCTGGCCGCCCCTCCACTGACCCCCTTTTCTGTGATCCTCGCCTGCCTGGCACCCGCCCCGACACCACCTTCTCTAGGAAACTTCCTCGAGCACGGTGCCCGGTGGGGCCTCTCCTTCCGCCTCCCCAGAGCTCTGCTCTGTCTGTCGGTGCCCACGCACCGCAGCCACATTGCCGTGATTTCGGACTGCTTTCTTCCCTTCCCAGACTTGAAGCCCCTTGGAGGCCTCACTCCACACTGCGCCCCAGTCTGTCTCTCTGCGGCCCACCCCGGCGCCTGGCAAACATTGGGCAAACGCGTGGTGCGGTGTGCTCCCGGCTCTGCCCAGCACCGGGCCCCATTCGGCGTGGAGGCCCCCTACCCTCTGGGCCTGGCCTTCCACTCCTCTGACGCGGAGGTGGTGCCCTCGACCTGTGTGCCTCACGGCAGGGTGAGCGGAGCCCACCGTGGCCTCGGCCAGCACGCCCTCCCTGACCGCGTCTTCACCCCTGTCTGGGGAGGACACCTGCCCTGGTGCCCACCCACCTGCCGGCCTGTGTCTGGGACCAAACATCGCCGAGGCACCCGAGAGCTTCCAGAGAGCCCCACGTGGTGAGGAGGACCGGGTTGCTCTCAGGGGACGGCAGTCAGAGCAACTTTGAAGAGCCCCCCGCCCCTTGCAGAGAACAGCTGCAGAGTCTGAGTCTCCTCCCCCCACCGAGATTCTGGGGTGTTTTTACCCTCCTTGAATGAGGGAAAGAATGATGCTAAGTAGCAAGTAATTACCCAAATCGAGGCGGAAATCAGCCATGAAAGGGGACAAATGAAGAGGAAACGTCCCCCGTCGGCCCTTCCTCTGCGTGCCCCACCTGCTGCTCCGCCCGCCGCCCTGGTGACAGGGACGCTATCCTTCGGAAGCCCCCATGGCCGCCCGGCCCGGGGCCGGGGCAGAGCCGCAGCCGCCGGGCAGCAACACCCTCAATCGTCCTTTGTGGGGGACCTAGTCATCTTTTCCTTCCGTCTTTGTACAGTCACACCGACCTCCCCCATCCGCGGGGGGGATGACAGCATGCGTCCTGAGAGGAGCCCCTCCGGCCCCCGGCACGGCGGGCGCAGCGTGTCTGTGGGCCTCGCGGGGTGGCCACGCTGCTGGGGATGGAGCTCACGGGGCGTCCGCAGGAGCTTGGGGGGCCCGGCTCACAGCTCCGGACGGCTCACGCCGCAACTGCGAGCCACTCGCCTGGCAGACCTCTCTGGGAGGAGGACTGGCTAACTTCGAAGAAAAACGGCTTAGGCTGGACTGAAGAAAGCTGGTGACCATTTAAAAAACCAGCTGTGTTGAGATGGACTCCAGCATCCAGTCCGCCCACCCCAGGGCCCAGGTCAGTGGGTTTTAGCATTTCCAGAGCTGGGTGGACATCACCACGGGCAGTTTGAGAATGGTTTCGTCACCCCAAGAGGAGACTCCCCTCCGTGAGCCTCCCTGTGCCGGCCCCCCACCTGCTGTGCAGCCACGAACCCGCTGATGGCCTCTGTGACTTTGCCCGTTCTGCATGTTCCCTACAGATGGAAACAGCACCACGTGGCCTGCAGTGACCGGCCTCTGCCACGCCGTGTGATGGTCTCCAGGCTCAGCCACGTGCAGCAGGTGTCAGGACGCGACCTCCCGTCCTGTGCACACGCCGCGGCTTTCTTGGCCTGGGTCAGCAGCCGGCCGCCGGGAGCGTCTGGACCCTGCCTGGGAGGGGCTGTGCCACCAGGGATGCCCGCGGGCCGGTCTCTGGGCAGACGAATGTCTTCAGACGGCCTGGGTGCACACCGGCCATGGACGTGCTGGGCAGCACGGTGGTTCTGTTTCCCCACCTCCTCGAAGCACTGACCACACACCTTGGTTCTAGCCGCCCTGGAGGAACCGGGATGCGGGACGGGATGCGGCACCTCCTTCCCGGGACGCGCTGGCTGGAGAGGAAGTGGGGTGCTGGGCGACCAGCAAGTACACTGGTCCTTGTGTCCAGAGCAGGGCCAGCCTCGCGGTCAAGGCGCAGCACCGTTTCCTGGCTGTGGGCCTTGTCACTCTGCCACTCCCTGCTTCGGTTTCCCCGACTGAAATGCAGATGCCTCAGAG
This sequence comes from Leptonychotes weddellii, assembly GCF_054177405.1. Taxonomy (NCBI): domain Eukaryota; kingdom Metazoa; phylum Chordata; class Mammalia; order Carnivora; family Phocidae; genus Leptonychotes; species Leptonychotes weddellii. Next base: position 168,860,230 of record NC_138372.1, read on the forward strand.
GGTCATTCTCCGAGGCCGGGTGGCCCCTAAAAGCACACTCTGAGCAAGGAATTGAATGCATGTGGTTTATTTTGGGGTGTGTGGGATCCCAGGAAGTAGCAGCAGGGGGTGCTAGCAAGCCAGTTACCACGTGGGCGCCTGGACCTCGGTGGGGCCGGCCTGTTGTGCGGTCTCTCTGGGACTGGCTGGTGAGGGGTGAGCTGTCCGTGCGGCTGAGACAGGAGCGTCTGGCCCCAGGGAGGTGGCGACAGTGGAATTCTAGGAGGCACCAGAGACGTGCTTTCCGTTTCAAGACAGGCCTTCACGCTCTGGAGCAGGGGGAGCAGAGCCTACCGCGCCCCATGTGCCGGACGCGGAGGCGGAGGACGGTGGGGACGAGGGCGCCAGCTGGGCGTCGTTCCTGCGAGGCCTTCCTGGGTCGCGCTCGGCCAAGCTCAGTGATGGAACCAGCATGGCGTTGGTTCCTCGCTCTGGCGAGGTGCGCGGCAGGTCAGCAGGGGCGGCCAGAAGTGACCGGGCATCTCCCCTGGCAGCCCCTGGGCAGATGGGGGAGCAGACAGACGCCGCAGCCCCAGCCAGGGACTGCCTCTGGGGGCCCGTTTCCTTAGCTGCCGGTGGGGACACCACCTTCTGCTGAGGCTGTGCGGGGATTAAACACCATCGTGGTGCATTCTGTTGGTGCCTGATAAATGCTCAGTGCCCAGCACTGCAGTTGGCTGTCCAAGGGGGGAGCCCTGGAACCCTGTTCTGCCCCCAAACGAGGAAGAGGCACTGGGAAAGGCACTGCGGGGGTCCTGCTGCAGGTCCTCGGCCCTGGGGGTGGGAGCGGCACTGGCTCGGGCTCTTCCCTCTAGAAAGTGACATTTGGAAGGAGGCGGGCCTGGGGCTCGCTTAACATTTGAGTGCCACCAGTGAGTGTTCCCCAGGGCCAGCCAGACGCATTGGCGGGGCCATTAGCTGGGCTGCAGGAGTTGGCACAGAATGTGCAAGCAGGATTTAGGGGCTCCAGAGGTGTGCTTAAGGCTGGCGCTCCGGCTTCATCCTCCTGCCCTGGTGCGGAGGGAGGGAGGGCTGGGGAGAGAGGAGGGCGAGGGAAACGGCCCTGAACGTGGCCCTTTCTCCTGTCTGCAGCTCCGGTTGGACCCCTGGACCTAACTCTCCAGGGCCAACATCCCAACCCTGCACCCAACCAGCTGTCATCCCCGCCTTCCATGTGACACCCTGACCTCCTCACTCCAGCCCCTGCCCCTCCCATGCATCTGCAGGCATGCTCCTCTCCCTTCTCCCACCCTTTGGATTATCGGGGGTCCTCTCCTCACCCAGGCCTAAGCTTTGGGGGTCCCAGGGACCGTCTGTACTGCTGTTCCACGGGCTTCAAGGACAAGGGGCCAGCGCGGGGCCTGGAATGGCAGGGGTGGCGGTGGGCCTGGCTTTCCCCTCTGTGCTTCTGCCTCCTGAGGAGCGTCCTGGTCCTTCCCCCCAGCCCCTCCCCGGTCAGCCCGAGGTGTCCTTCTAGGGTGTCGGGGGGGTCCCCATGTCTGCGCACCATATGCCAGTGTGCTTGTGACTCAGAGCAGGCACCTCGTAGATGCTGGAGGGGGAGGCAAGGCAGGGGCCCTCTGGGAGGCGGGTGGGCGCCCCTCCCCGGGCAGGTGTGGCCCCGCGCCGTGCTGGGCGCCTCTGCCAGCCTGACGCATAGCCTGGGGGCTTCCTCAAGGACACGGAGGCTGATCAGTGGCTCCCAGAGCACAGGGCTTGGAGGTGGTGCAGCAGGAAGGACCCTGCAGGCGCTGGCCCCCTGCTCCCGCCTCGGAGAAGGAGGGGCTGGCATGACACCAGGCCCCACCTGCCTCCCTGTTTCTCCTGACTGGCCAGACACACCTGCAGTTGTGGGTGGGGGCGAGGCAGGGGGACTCTGCTGCCTCTGTCACCACCTTTTCTGGGACACGTGCCCCTGCAAGCTGGCAAGCAGGACCAGGGGTATCTCACCCTCCGGGCCTGGGTCCCTGGGGACTGGGGACATGTCCTGGCCTGTCGGCCATGCCTCAGGAAGGTCTGGTGGGTCTGCCTCACCCTGGAAAGCCCCTTCCTCCGTGTGTCCCTGGCTGGCTGCTGGTCACTGCTGGTCACTGCTGGTCCCTGCAGCCTCAGCAGCATGTCCAGAACCAGGGCCTCCAGGAGAGAAAGCAGCATTTTGCACAGACCCTCAGCGGGATCCCTATAGTGGATCCAGAGGGCCCCCCGGGGGTCATTCCGTGGCAGGCCTGTTAGCTCTGCTGTCAGCTGCACTGAGAAGCCAGGGGCACCTTCCTGGGCAGTTTCAGGGTACAACATTCTGAGACCCCCCCATCCTGTCCATAGAGGTTCTGCCCTGCTCGGGCCCCAGCATGGGCTCAAAGTGCAGGATGTGTGCCGCTTTCCTGTGACTCAGTGGGCCTGCCCAGCCCCTGCTGTCCCCACGGAGAACTCACTCCCTCCTCTGCAGCCCCGTGAGATGGGCCAGGCTGCCCTAGGCCTCCAGGCCTCCTTCCAAGCTGAGCCCTCTGCCCCCAACACGGTCCCTCGTCCTCTGTCCACACAGACCAGCCTGTGCCACCTGGTGCCAGGGTCGTTTCCTCAGGAGGCTTGGCCCTGGCACCTGTGTGGGTGAGCAGGTCCCTCTGTCCCACACATCTGCAGCAGGGAGCCTGGAACAGTGAGTGCCCTTTCCTGCTGATGGCACTGCCTTGCCCACCAGGTGCCCGACTCTGGGGGCCGATCTTGGGCCATACAATCCCGTGTGTCAGGCACTGAGCCAGGAGCTAGGAGGGTAGTAGGGCATGCCAGTGAGCAGAATAAACAGGTGCGTGGAGTGACGTGCAGGGCCCAGCAAGCCGATGAGCTCGGATTCCGCGGCGGGGAGAGAGGCAGGGCAAGCAAGGGAGTGTGTGTGGGGGGAGGGCCTCTCACCTCTGCCCACCCCTGAGCGCCGCCGGCACATGGTAGGTGCACAGGGCACGCTGTGGGGTGTAAGGTTAAAAGGATGAGTATGTCCTTGTAGGCTGTGCCCAGGGGGAGGACCCATTCCTCTGCCTGGCACCAGCCAGTGCCCCCCCGCCCCCCACCGTACCCTGCCTGCTTCCCCCCTGCACCTCCTGCTTCCTGGGACCCAGGCCATGCCCTGTCCATCTCAGCTGCACCCACATGGGATTCCAGAAAAGCCCAGAACCAGCTGACTCCTTCCAGACTTCAGGGGTACAGCTCTGACCAACTTTTTCCTGCTCTGCTGCGGGGTTTCTGCTTCTGCTCCCCCTCGTCTCTCTCTGATGGCCTCTCTGCCTCTCCTTGGCCCATCTGGCTCCAGGTCTCCTGTGGGCTCCTTGGGGACAGCTCCTGGCTTTGCAAGGCCCTCCTCCGGCCCTTCCTCTGGAGAACAGCAGAGCCCCCCACCTGCCTCCTGGGGCCTTCTCAACGAAGGCCAAACCAAAGTGGGTTTTGCCATGTCAGATTGTCTGCTGACTCATTCTCCAATGTGACCTCACATCTTGAGGTGAGTCACAGAATTGCTTTGTGCCTTTTCTTTGCTTGAGGTGACCCCACACACATTACTCAGAACAAGTGGTTGGCTAGTGGGAAGAGCTTGTCCAGCTCTGAAGCTAGGATGGCCCTCCTTCTGCTCACTTCTCTGGGTGCCTCCCCTCCTCCGTCCCTCGGCCCCCTTCACCTCCACCGCTTCCTGACGTGGCTCCCCCTTGCCAGCTCCTCGGGGACAGTCTGCCCACAGGACTGTCACTCCAGCTGCCCCATGCCCCAGGGGGGCTGTGTGGCCCTGGCTGACCCAGAGATGCTGTCCAGAACTCTGAGTGCAGAGCAGAGAGTGGAGGGGCCTGACCTCAGTGGCAGCCCCCAGGAGACCCGGTCACCCAACAAACGGTCATTGAGTTCTTGCCAGGAACCCTCAGCCTCCCTTCCTCTGCTCTGGGCAAAAGTGCTTCTTTCTTTTGATGGGTATTTGAAATTGGAAAACAAATTTGCTATCACGACTCAAGCCGAATGTAAGCAATAGTGACCGTAGATCATTGTGTCTCATGCCCCCCTCTCTGGTGGGGGTTGATTGTAGTCTAATCGTGTGACACCCTCGCTGCCCGAGTTGGGATGTGTGAGTGTGTGTGTACACAGGGGAATGTGTATGGGCACACGCCCTCGTGAGCACATGTGCGTGCACACATACCTGTGTGTGTGTGTGTGTGTGTGTGTGTCCGAGCATGGAAGGAAGGAGGACTTGTCTCCACCTCCCAGACGCTCACGTGGGGCTGAGCAGACGCCGACATGAGCCGGCCAGGCTGCAGGGCAGGAAGCATCAGGGAGGGCTCCATGGAAGGGGCAGCACCACCACCTCCCTAGGCCTTGGAGACATGCGGGGAGGCATCCCAGGGGTCAGGAGCCTTTGATGTGTTTTATCACGATGGAGACTGCCCGTCTGTCCTCCAGGTGGACAGGGGACTCCGCTCCATCTACCAGAACCTCCTTCCTCATTGTCCTCACTGTCACCGTACCAGTCACCCCCGGTTGGCCCTTTCCAGTGCACAAAGGGTTTTGCATCTGTCATCTCGTTCACGTGTGCTCATGTCAGCCAATGGGGCCAGTGGGGGCCAGAGCCGCAACTATTCCACAGATCCAGATGCCGATCGATCGTGCAGAGGGGTGATGCCCTGCCCCTGGGCTGAGGGTCCCCGGGCGGGACTGATTCACAGATGGGCACTGAGAGTGGACGGATGCATCAGGGAGAGCTTCCGGGAGCAGGTGGCCCTGGAAAGGTGGCTTAGAATTAGGCAGCTAAGAGCCGAGGCTCTCGAACCCCAGCTCGGCCACCCTCCTCTGAGGCTCTGAGCCATGTCCTCCACTCTCCAGCTCCAGTTTCGTCTTTCGTAACGTGGGCATGACTTGGACTTTGTCAAGGCTCTTCCTCCTTTGGGGTTTTGTGACCCTGACTCTTGGCAGATGGGATGGCAGAGCGCCAGTCGGGGGGCTGGGGTCCAGCTGTGGGCGGTGGGCCTGCTGTTCTCAGGAATCTGCTGTCCTGAGCGAACTGGGCTGCGCTGGTCCTCCAGTCTGCTATCTGCAGCAGTGATGAAGAAGGGGAGGAGGGATGCCCCCGAGAGAGGCCACAAGGGACTTCGTGCTCTTTGCAGTTGGCAGCTGATTGCCTGGGGATGCAGGTGGCCAGGTGGCTGACCCATTCAGCACCCCAAGGGGATCTTTCTACACCTGTAGATAAGATTAAGTGCTGGAGCTGGGGCCACCTGTGTGGATCTTAATGGCTAACTTCAATTTGTGGAGTGTGAGCAAACCCAGGAGGGGACAAAGAGCAATTCATCTGACGGGGAAAAATGTCTGACAACTGTGCAGGCAGAAAGGTTTCTGCTTGGTATTGGAGCTGGGTGAAAATGGGGGAGGCATCTTACTTCTCTCTCAGGGCTAGATTCTGGATTAGCACACAGAGCAGAAGATGTTTGTGCCATCAACAGAGTCTTGGTGACATTGTGCAGGACTGCCATGTACAGTTGCTCAGGTTGTACACCTCACAATTCTAACGTGGGTAGCAAGCGTTGTGTCATGTGAATTTATTTTGTATGAGGTTTGACATCAAGCGCTGGCACATATTCTCCCCTTATTCTGATGTGCCAGTAAATGCTAATGTTATGCTTTCTTCAGGCCCACCCGCTTCAAATGTCCCCACATCTGGGAAGCCTTCCCAGAGTCCTCTGGGTAAAGCTAATTTTTGCCTTCTCTGTTGTAATAGACCAAAAATGGCCCCTGAATTCCTCTCTTCTTGTACCCGGGCCCCTTCACAATGTGACCTTGCAGCTCTTCACATCAAGAGGCAGCCAATCGCTCAGCACTTGAGTCTGGTCTTGGCTCTTTGGTCTGCTGTGGTTGATGGGACTGTAGCAAATGTGACATAAGAGAGGCTTGAACAGTGCTTGAGTGGGGGGATGTGCCCTGTCTTCGTGCTCTTGGGAACCCAGGAGCTACCCCCATGTGAATGAGCCTAGGCTAGCCTGCTGGGTGATGACCGACATATGGCCCTGCGCCCTGACAGAGCCAGAACTGAAGGGACCCTCAAAGATGTACCTCATAGCTTGGGTCTTGAGGCACCTTAGTGCACACTGGGCCATCCCCAAGCTAAAAGGCACCCTCACCCCCATTAGAGGGTATGAACACATGAATGATGTTTACTTTAAGCCACTTGGTTTGGGGCTGGTTGTTACGTGGCAGCAGCTAACTGCTCCTGCAGCCATTTGTGCACTGCCTTTCCTGCTTGGATAATCCTGTGGCAGCAACGCTACATTCCCTTTGGAGCGGGGTGGTCAAGAGAACGGGGTTCAGAGTCAGAGGGACTTGGAGTCAAAGCCCTGCTCTGTGAGGCCTGGCCCGAGCCTGGATGTGTCCCTCAGTGTCTCTGAGGCTCGCCTGAGAGATGAGGATGAAAACTATTACATTCCAAGCTCCTTGGGTTATTGCAATGAGTGAACATAGATGGAGACTTCACAGTTGGAGCACAAGGTCGGCGCTCAGTAGACGGCTGCTGACAAACCTCCTTGCCACCATCAGCGGTTGCCTTTGCGTGACTCGTCCCGGGGTCCCAGGGCGGGATGGGGACAGGGACTTGCCCGGCCACGGGGTGCTTGGGCTGGACACTCCCACGGCCCAAATCCCCCGCTCCTCCGAGGCCCCTTCCTCTGCAGCCCTGGGGGATTCGTGCATCTGGGGGGGACGGCTTTCCCGCTCTTTCTGGGAATATTTACATCCATCATTCATCTTGGCATTTATTGTTGACATTCCAAGAACAGTCAAATGAGATGGATGTGCCATCTCCAGGACCACAGTCAGCCTGCCTCCCTTGCTGGAAATTCAGTTCTACCTACGGCACAGGCCGGTGCCCGTGCTGGGGCCGGGAGGAGGGGTGGCGGAGCGGGCCCTGGGGTGGGGGGCACCAGCTGCTGGAGCGAGACACAGCCCTTCGACCGGATGTGGTCGCACACGGCACCGGGGGGTGTGGGGTCCTGGCACTGCCCGCCCCTCGTGGCTGTGCCGCACCAAGCCCGGCCCGGTTAGCCTGTGCTGCCTGGCTCGTGGTCAACACTGGCCCCGAGTCTCTGTCACTGTCGCTCCTGGGTTGCCGTCTCCGACCTCAGTTTCCCTCCCCGTCACACGGGGTGACCCTCTGCTGTGTGTGACCCGCGGCTGCTCCACGAATGTGGCTCCCTGTCCACTTCTCTGGGTCGCCCCGCCCCCGCATGCGCCCTCTCCCCCTGCTCGCTGCGGTGAGGGGTGCTCGCTGAGTGCCGTCCCGGGGCCGGTGCTGGGACCGGGCTGCGGCTGGCCACCTCCCGCGGCCCCCGTCTGGGCTGGGCCCGGCAGAGGCACGGCAGCTGACGTTGGTCCAGGTGTCGGACCCCAAGGCACACCTGTGCCCGTCATCGCCCCGGCCCTCCTCACAGCCCTGTCGTGTTCACAGCAAGGGACCAGACAGCGCCGGTGGGGTCCAGCAGACCTGAATGCGGAGCCCAGGCTGCCCGGTCGACCGGCTGTGTGGCCGCAGGAACGTGGCTTTGGCCGCCCCGTCTGTAAAACGTGGTGATACCACCTTGGTGCGAGGCTGGCGGGGGGCGCTGCCGCACCTGGCAAGCCACAGCTCTCCGCAGCGCTGACCCTGTTCTCCAGATGAGCCAGTGACAGGCGTTGCACATGGCCTTCCCCCCACGTGGGGAGGGAGAGTGGGCACTTCCGGCAGAGAGAGGATGCGCCGGGCAGAGGGCAGGATGGCCACAACTGGGGCAGTCAGGGAGGGCTCCCTAGGGGTGGCAGCACCCGGGTGGAGCTTGAGGGACGGCCAGGACTTGGCTGGACTGTTCAGGGGAGGGAATGAGCTACACGCTGGACAGCCCAGCCTCACAGCAGATGTGCTCTGGTCCATGTGCCACCAGAGAGGAACCCTCTGTGGCCTAAGTGACAGGCTTCTCAAGAGGACCAGGTAACCTGCTTGCTTACCTGCAGGGCCAGGAGCTTCACCATCCCACAGATGACCCACTGCCTTTGTACATCGCTGACTGTGAACGCGTCTCTCCTTGGACTGAGCCAAACTCCCTTCTCCCTGCCCCTGGCTCGGACCATGGGAGCCCCACTAGAGGGCAACCCTGTCCCAGAGCCTCCTCTGCTGGGCCTCCCAGTCCCCTCGTCTGGTCCCGGGCACCTCCCTCCGGGCACGGTTGGATGAAGGGCTATCCCATCCCTCAAAGATGTCCTGATTTTGCCACCTCCTTTACCCACCCACTCACTCTGGTCTGGGCTGGCGGTGCGGAAAGCATGCTTGTACACACACACACACGCACACACGTGCACACACCACACACGGACAGATCCACACATGCACGCACACGCAGGTGCACACACATCCCTCTGTGGGACACAGCTGGTGGCCGTGAAGGACCAGCCATGTGTGTGCAGCTCAGGGTACCCGTCTCCCAGCCTCACTGAGGGTAGCCTTCCAGTGGGGTCTTGGGGTGAGGGGCCCCTGCCATTGCCTCTGGCCTTACCCAAATCTTTCTTAAACATTTCCCTGGGCAAAGAGGCCACCTCCAGGACCAGCCGACAGTCCATCTGCTGCTGGGGGCTCATGGGGACCTGCTCCTGCACCCTCAGGGGTGACTTTGCCAGCCCCCTCCCTGCCGTGCCGTTGGCCCCTGGGCCCTGGCCAAGCCTGGGCTGGTGCAGGCTGGCAGCTGATGTGTTTATTTGCCCAGTGGTGGGGGCAGGCAGGCAGGCGCGGCGGTAATTGGTACATTTTGTAAGCAATCATCTGCTGGCACCTTCTGCTGCAGCATGTGGGCTGCCCGATCCTGTTAATCATGGCCCGCAGCCTGGGGCCTCCTCGCCTGACAGCCTTGTTTCTCTCCCCTGGAAGTATGGAGCCGTTCTGGCCCCTAATGGCGTTATCTGTTCTTCCTGGACACACTGCTCTCTCCTGGCACACAGACAATGCCAGGGTTGATGCACAGGGCCGAGACGGTGGCTGAGGGGGTGGTGCTGATCCCGGGGCGTGTGTCTGGCCAGGCCCGGGCAGGGTGTCAGGGACCTCATCTCGGTTGATTTTCTGCACAGCGCTGCATCCGTTTTACCAGCAAAGAGACAGGCAGGGAGGCTGATGCCCCATACTGGGTCACACCACTGGGGTGTGGGTGGGATTGATCCCGGGTCTCCCTGGTTATAGCCACCTGTAGTCAGAAGAAGCTATGGAGTTTCAGGGCCCACTGAAAAATGGAAATTGAGGCCTGTTGTTAAAAAAATTATTGATAATTTCAAGAGGGCAGCAGCAGAGAATTAAACCAAGCAATGGGTCTTTCTGACTTGGAGCCCTCTG